>NC_090649.1:140580116-141180116 GCF_040937935.1 Hyperolius riggenbachi
CACTGTACCAGCTATACTGGGGCTATACTAGCTATACTGGGCACTGTACCAGCTATACTGGGGCTATACTAGCTATGCTGTGCACTGTACTAGCTATACTGGGCACTGTACTAGCTATACTGGGCACTATACTAGCCATACTGGGCACTATACTAGCCATACTGGGCACTATACTAGCCATACTGGGCACTATACTAGCCATACTGGGCACTATACTAGCCATACTGGGCACTATACTAGCCATACTGGGCCTATACTAGCTATACTGGGCACTGTACCAGCTATACTGGGGCTATACTAGCTATGCTGTGCACTGTACTAGCTATACTGGGGCTATACTGGGCACTGTACTAGCTATACTGGGCCCTATACTGGGGCTAAACTAGCTATACTGGGCGCTGTACTAGCTATACTGGGCCCTGTACTAGCTATACTGGGCCCTGTACTAGCTATACTGGGCCCTGTACTAGCCATACTGGGCCCTGTACTAGCCATACTGGGCCCTGTACTAGCCATACTGGGCCCTGTACTAGCCATACTGGGCGCTGTACTAGCCATACTGGCCCCTGTACTAGCCATACTGGGCCCTGTACTAGCTATACTGGGCCCTGTACTAGCTATACTGGGCCCTGTACTAGCTATACTGGGCCCTGTACTAGCCATACTGGGGCTATACTAGCCATACTGGGCCCTGTACTAGCTATACTGGGCCCTGTACTAGCTATACTGGGCCCTGTACTAGCCATACTGGGCCCTGTACTAGCCATACTGGGCCCTGTACTAGCCATACTGGGCCCTGTACTAGCCATACTGGGCGCTGTACTAGCCATACTGGCCCCTGTACTAGCCATACTGGGCCCTGTACTAGCCATACTGGGCCCTGTACTAGCTATACTGGGCCCTGTACTAGCTATACTGGGCCCTGTACTAGCCATACTGGGGCTATACTAGCCATACTGGGCACTGTACTAGCTATACTGGGGCTATACTAACTATGCTGTGCACTGTACTAGCTATACTGGGGCTATACTGGGCCCTTACTAGCTATACTGGGGCTATACTAGCTATACTGGGCACTGTACTAGCTATACTGGAGCTATACTAACTATGCTGTGCACTGTACTAGCTATACTGGGGCTATACTAGCTATACTGGGGCTATACTAGCTATACTGGGCACTGTACTAGCTATACTGGGGCTATACTGGGCACTGTACTAGCTATACTGGGGCTATACTAGCCATACTGGGCGCTGTACTAGCCATACTGGGCCCTGTACTAGCTATACTGGGCCCTGTACTAGCTATACTGGGCCCTGTACTAGCTATACTGGGCCCTGTACTAGCTATACTGGGCCCTGTACTAGCTATACTGGGCCCTGTACTAGCTATACTGGGCCCTGTACTAGCCATACTGGACGCTGTACTTAGCCATACTGGGCGCTGTACTTAGCCATACTGGGCGCCATACTGGGCGCTGTACTAGCCATACTGGGCGCTGTACTAGCCATACTGGGCGCTGTACTAGCTATACTGGGCGCTGTACTAGCTATACTGGGCCCTGTACTAGCTATACTGGGCCCTGTACTAGCTATACTGGGCCCTGTACTAGCTATACTGGGCCCTATACTAGCTATACTGGGCACTGTACTAGCTATACTGGGGCTATACTAACTATGCTGTGCACTGTACTAGCTATACTGGGGCTATACTAGCTATACTGGGCACTGTACTAGCTATACTGGGGCTATACTGGGCACTGTACTAGCTATACTGGGCCCTATACTAGCTATACTGGGGCTATACTAGCTATACTGGGCCCTGTACTAGCTATACTGGGCCCTGTACTAGCTATACTGGGCCATGTACTAGCCATACTGGGCGCTGTACTAGCCATACTGGGCGCTGTACTAGCCATACTGGGCGCTGCTAGCTATACTGGGCGCTGCTAGCTATACTGGGCGCTGCTAGCTATACTGGGCGCTGTACTAGCTATACTGGGCTATACTAGCCATACTGGGCACTATACTAGCCATACTGGGCACTATACTAGCCATACTGGGCGCTGTACTAGCTATACTGGGCGCTGTACTAGCTATACTGGGCGCTGTACTAGCTATATTGGGCGCTGTACTAGCTATACTGGGCGCTGTACTAGCTATACTGGGCGCTGTACTAGCTATATTGGGCGCTGTACTAGCTATACTGGGGCTATACTAGCCATACTGGGCACTATACTAGCCATACTGGGCACTATACTAGCTATACTGGGCGCTGTACTAGCTATACTGGGCGCTGTACTAGCTATACTGGGCGCTGTACTAGCTATACTGGGCGCTGTACTAACTATACTGGGGCTATACTAGCCATACTGGGGCTATACTGGGCACTGTACTAGCTATACTGGGGCTATACTAGCTATACTGGGCACTGTACTAACTATACTGGGCACTGTACTAACTATACTGGGCACTGTACTAGCTATACTGGGCCCTGTACTAGCTATACTGGGCCCTGTACTAGCCATACTGGGGCTATACTGGGCCCTGTACTAGCCATACTGGGCCCTGTACTAGCCATACTGGGCGCTGTACTAGCCATACTGGGCGCTGTACTAGCCATACTGGCCCCTGTACTAGCCATACTGGGCCCTGTACTAGCTATACTGGGCCCTGTACTAGCTATACTGGGCCCTGTACTAGCCATACTGGGGCTATACTAGCCATACTGGGCACTGTACTAGCTATACTGGGGCTATACTAACTATGCTGTGCACTGTACTAGCTATACTGGGGCTATACTGGGCCCTTACTAGCTATACTGGGGCTATACTAGCTATACTGGGCACTGTACTAGCTATACTGGAGCTATACTAACTATGCTGTGCACTGTACTAGCTATACTGGGGCTATACTAGCTATACTGGGGCTATACTAACTATACTGGGCACTGTACTAGCTATACTGGAGCTATACTAACTATGCTGTGCACTGTACTAGCTATACTGGGGCTATACTAGCTATACTGGGGCTATACTAGCTATACTGGGCACTGTACTAGCTATACTGGGGCTATACTGGGCACTGTACTAGCTATACTGGGGCTATACTAGCCATACTGGGCGCTGTACTAGCCATACTGGGCCCTGTACTAGCTATACTGGGCCCTGTACTAGCTATACTGGGCCCTGTACTAGCTATACTGGGCCCTGTACTAGCTATACTGGGCCCTGTACTAGCTATACTGGGCCCTGTACTAGCCATACTGGGCGCTGTACTTAGCCATACTGGGCGCTGTACTTAGCCATACTGGGCGCCATACTGGGCGCTGTACTAGCCATACTGGGCGCTGTACTAGCCATACTGGGCGCTGTACTAGCTATACTGGGCGCTGTACTAGCTATACTGGGCCCTGTACTAGCTATACTGGGCCCTGTACTAGCTATACTGGGCCCTGTACTAGCTATACTGGGCCCTATACTAGCTATACTGGGCACTGTACTAGCTATACTGGGGCTATACTAACTATGCTGTGCACTGTACTAGCTATACTGGGGCTATACTAGCTATACTGGGCACTGTACTAGCTATACTGGGGCTATACTGGGCACTGTACTAGCTATACTGGGCCCTATACTAGCTATACTGGGGCTATACTAGCTATACTGGGCCCTGTACTAGCTATACTGGGCCCTGTACTAGCTATACTGGGCCATGTACTAGCCATACTGGGCGCTGTACTAGCCATACTGGGCGCTGTACTAGCCATACTGGGCGCTGCTAGCTATACTGGGCGCTGCTAGCTATACTGGGCGCTGTACTAGCTATACTGGGCGCTGTACTAGCTATACTGGGCTATACTAGCCATACTGGGCACTATACTAGCCATACTGGGCACTATACTAGCCATACTGGGCGCTGTACTAGCTATACTGGGCGCTGTACTAGCTATACTGGGCGCTGTACTAGCTATACTGGGCGCTGTACTAGCTATACTGGGCGCTGTACTAGCTATACTGGGCGCTGTACTAGCTATATTGGGCGCTGTACTAGCTATACTGGGGCTATACTAGCCATACTGGGCACTATACTAGCCATACTGGGCACTATACTAGCTATACTGGGCGCTGTACTAGCTATACTGGGCGCTGTACTAGCTATACTGGGCGCTGTACTAACTATACTGGGGCTATACTAGCCATACTGGGGCTATACTGGGCACTGTACTAGCTATACTGGGGCTATACTAGCTATACTGGGCACTGTACTAACTATACTGGGCACTGTACTAACTATACTGGGCACTGTACTAGCTATACTGGGCCCTGTACTAGCTATACTGGGCCCTGTACTAGCCATACTGGGGCTATACTGGGCCCTGTACTAGCCATACTGGGCCCTGTACTAGCCATACTGGGCGCTGTACTAGCCATACTGGGCGCTGTACTAGCCATACTGGCCCCTGTACTAGCCATACTGGGCCCTGTACTAGCTATACTGGGCCCTGTACTAGCTATACTGGGCCCTGTACTAGCCATACTGGGGCTATACTAGCCATACTGGGCACTGTACTAGCTATACTGGGGCTATACTAACTATGCTGTGCACTGTACTAGCTATACTGGGGCTATACTGGGCCCTTACTAGCTATACTGGGGCTATACTAGCTATACTGGGCACTGTACTAGCTATACTGGAGCTATACTAACTATGCTGTGCACTGTACTAGCTATACTGGGGCTATACTAGCTATACTGGGGCTATACTAGCTATACTGGGCACTGTACTAGCTATACTGGGGCTATACTGGGCACTGTACTAGCTATACTGGGGCTATACTAGCCATACTGGGCGCTGTACTAGCCATACTGGGCCCTGTACTAGCTATACTGGGCCCTGTACTAGCTATACTGGGCCCTGTACTAGCTATACTGGGCCCTGTACTAGCTATACTGGGCCCTGTACTAGCTATACTGGGCCCTGTACTAGCCATACTGGGCGCTGTACTTAGCCATACTGGGCGCTGTACTTAGCCATACTGGGCGCTGTACTTAGCCATACTGGGCGCCATACTGGGCGCTGTACTAGCCATACTGGGCGCTGTACTAGCTATACTGGGCCCTGTACTAGCTATACTGGGCCCTGTACTAGCTATACTGGGCCCTGTACTAGCTATACTGGGCCCTATACTAGCTATACTGGGCACTGTACTAGCTATACTGGGGCTATACTAACTATGCTGTGCACTGTACTAGCTATACTGGGGCTATACTAGCTATACTGGGCACTGTACTAGCTATACTGGGGCTATACTGGGCACTGTACTAGCTATACTGGGCCCTATACTAGCTATACTGGGGCTATACTAGCTATACTGGGCCCTGTACTAGCTATACTGGGCCCTGTACTAGCTATACTGGGCCATGTACTAGCCATACTGGGCGCTGTACTAGCCATACTGGGCGCTGCTAGCTATACTGGGCGCTGCTAGCTATACTGGGCGCTGCTAGCTATACTGGGCGCTGTACTAGCTATACTGGGCGCTGTACTAGCTATACTGGGCGCTGTACTAGCTATACTGGGCTATACTAGCCATACTGGGCACTATACTAGCCATACTGGGCGCTATACTAGCCATACTGGGCGCTGTACTAGCTATACTGGGCGCTGTACTAGCTATACTGGGCGCTGTACTAGCTATATTGGGCGCTGTACTAGCTATACTGGGCGCTGTACTAGCTATACTGGGCGCTGTACTAGCTATATTGGGCGCTGTACTAGCTATACTGGGGCTATACTAGCCATACTGGGCACTATACTAGCTATACTGGGCGCTGTACTAGCTATACTGGGGCTATACTAGCCATACTGGGGCTATACTGGGCACTGTACTAGCTATACTGGGGCTATACTAGCTATACTGGGCACTGTACTAGCTATACTGGGCCCTGTACTAGCTATACTGGGCCCTGTACTAGCCATACTGGGGCTATACTAGGCACTGTACTAGCTATACTGGGGCTATACTAGCTATACTGGGCACTGTACTAGCTATACTGGGGCACTACCTACCCATACTGGGGTAACTATACTAGCCATACTGGGACAACTATGCCAGCTATGACACCCCCCCCCCCCCCCAGCCACCGTCCACCAGGACGCGCGCACTCCAAAACACTCCCCTTCCCCCGCGGCCCCCGAATAAAAATTTGGTCAAAGTGGTCCCCGGGCCGGAAAAGGTTGGGGGGGACCCCTGTATTGCGGTTTTCAAAAACACTGTCGAATGCTGGGTATACACGGCAGTTTCTTTCCTTATCAATCGAGCAGCTGATGGCTCAATTGATAATATCCGACAGGTCCGATGACCTGCCGGATAGATTCCCCGCTCAATCCCCGCCGGAGGACAATAGCGGGGAATCGAGCGGCTGATAAGGTGCACCGGCAGGTATGAGCGGGAATCGATCCGCGCGGACGAGCGGTGATGCGCTGGCTCGATCCGGCGTATAATTGGATCCGTGTATGCCCAGCATAAAACAGCACTGTATTCTAAATAGCCATACTGGGGCATTAGAATAAAGATATGCAGCTGTCAGGTAAGCAGTAAAGAAAGAAGGGGGAGAGAAACACTTGATTTACAATGAAAGATAGCACTGTCAAAAACAGATTACAGTGTGTAAATCACATGGACAGCAGAGCAAGCTGAGAGGATAGCCCTGACAGCAAAGGAATGAGAATAGAACTGATAACCGAAGATAGTTCTGTCAGCAGAGGAAAGACAAAATACAGAGCAGAAAAATGACAGGCTGGAAAACACAGGCAGACACTGCATACACAGTCGCAGCCAGATGACATCACTGTAACTGTACACTACCAGAAGCTAATTTGCATGCTGCACAGTGATTGGAGAAAGGAGCTGCTGGAGGAAGTAGGAATCAGCTGGAGGGCATTGTAAACTTGCCAACCAACATGTGGCTGCGCAGTATACTAGCAATGCAGTAACATAAATAAGGACATCTGACAGGTATAGTACAGCAAACATACACTTTTATTTATTAAAGCAGTATTAAGCAACACATCAGATATTTTTTTTAGGATCAAATGTTAAGGTCACTTCCTCTTTAAGTTCCACTGTCGTCCATTGGGTAACACTACAGACCTGCCAACCTGCAGATACTGACAATAGACGCAACCTCCACAGCTGTACGTGCCCGTGACTGTACAGTGTCTCTGGGGACCAGTTTTGCCCCAAAAATGACTGGACGTCACAGAATCCCGCAGAGTTTTACTGCGTTTATAAGTTACCTGGGGGGAGGGTGCCACAAAATCCCTCACTATTTTGTCGTTCGTTAGCACGTGCCAGTGTCGGGCAAGTATCCTGTCAACCTCTCTGTTTTGATCATTAAAACGAGTAATTAAGCGCGTGAAATTGTTACTGGGATTATCTTTATTCTTTTTGATCAAAAGAGTCGTACGATCCGCTGTTTTCGCACGTTTATAGGCTTTCTTAAGCCATCGATCCTTGTAACCCCTCTCTCTAAAACGAGAGCGCAGTAATTTAGCTTCCTTCTCAAAAGTGATTTCATCGCTACAGTTACGGCGTGCCCGCAGGTATTGACCTGTAGGGATGCCGCGAATTGTATGTGTCGGATGTGCGCTGCTGGCGCGTAAATATGCATTGGATGCAGTAGGTTTGCGATAAAGATTGGTTGACAGAAAACCGTCGACACTGACGTCAATTTTAAGATCTAGGAATGCTATGGAATGATTGCTACATTCCATCGTAAATTTTAAATTCCAATTGTTGCAGTTAAGTGTAGTGACAAAGTCCTGCAATAGTTCCCTGCCACCTGTCCAAAACATCAACACATCGTCTATGTACCTGTGCCACGCCACAATGTGGCACAGGTACATGACGAGGGCATCATTGCCGAAAAGGAGGCGTTCCCAATCCCCCAGGTACAGGTTCGCCAGTGAGGGGGCACAAGTGGTCCCCATAGCGGCCCCCTGCACCTGGAGGTAGTATACGCCATCAAAAACAAACACATTATTCTGTAATATGAATGTTAATAGATCAAGAACAAATTGGTTATGGGGCATCTCTCCAATCTCCATCTCTGAAAGAAATTTGCCGACCACCTCTACTCCCTTATCTTGTGGAATACTAGAATAGAGGGCCTCCACATCCAGGGTCACCAACAAAGAATCGGCAGGAAGCGGCAGAATTCCCAAAAGATGCAGTGTATCGCGAACGTATGAAGGTAGACGTTGGACATGTGGCTGTAAATGCTTGTCCACATATACACTGATGCGCTCGCTTAATGACCCATTGCCAGAGACAATGGGTCGTCCCGGCGGTCGATTCACATTTTTGTGTACTTTGGGCAGGGCGTAGAATGTGGGTATGGTGGGATTTCCCACTTTAAGAGTCGAACCCACCTCTGCCGTAATAACGCCCTGGCCAATCGCCGTATCGATCAAATCAAACAACATACGCTGATTATTGATGACCCTGGATGCGGGTACCCTCCGATACCAATCCTTGTTATTAAGAATTTTCTGACACATGTAGACATATTGCTCTGCCCTCATGACCACCACGTTCCCTCCCTTGTCCGAAGGTTTAACAATAATGTCCCTATTGTTGCGCAATTCCATCAATGCGCAACGTTCATCCTTGGATAGATTAGATTCCTGGTTGTTTGTTATCCATAAAGTACGTATGTCTCTTTCAACCAGCGAGACAAACGTATGGACACTAGGGCACAAGGAGAAGGGAGGCAACGAGGCGGATCTAGGCTTAAATTGTTGATTGATCTGTTCACTAATGGTTCGCCTGGGAGTGGAAAACCCAAAAAGATCTTCCTCAGCGTCCAGATCAGTTTCCTCACTTAACTTTACCAAATCCATTAATGCTCTATAGTCCTGGTTAGACCATTCTTTCCAGTCTACAATGGCTCCCCCAAGCGGGGCATCACTTTTCTTTTTATGTAAAGATCTTAGTGTGAGATTACGGCCGAACAGATGTAGATCCTTCACAAATTCAAACCTGTCTAGATTATTGTTGGGGCAAAAACCAAGGCCCTTGCCTAAGAGGTCAATGGTGCCTTGGGATAAGGTGTAACCAGAAATATTGACAACTTGCAAATTACTAGATGGTGAAGATTGGGTTTAAATTGAAGGAACTACTACATCCGTGCAGTCTGCTCCCCATCCTCCCCTAAAAAACCCGTAGAGGATTGAGAGCCAGAGGGTCCACATGCTCCCAGTTCAGATTCACTTTCCTCCCCCTGGGAATCAGTGGCACTTGTCAGATATTTATTAATCGGACCCACCTGCTTGTTTTTACCTTGTTTCTCTCTCTTTTTCTTACTATATTTGTCTTTAAGAGTTTTTGGCAAGTTTTTAACCCCCGCTGATCTTGTTACTGGACGATGAGGAATATCAGGATGTAAATCAGTGGAGGACACGGAACTTTTGTCCGCTCCCCCCACTGATGAATCAGAATCTTCAACAGCACTAGAGCTAGCTGGAGCCTCAGCAGGTGCCTGTGGTGATGGTTTTTTAGGGGGATGTCTATGTGGAAGCGGTTTTTTACCTTTCGGACGTAATTTGTCCCATTTGTAGGCGTAGCCAAACTTATACGCGATTTTATCGCGCTCAAATTTATTGTCCTTCCTGGTGACAATCTCTTTATTATATTTTGCGATATAAGTTCTTAGGTTATTATTCCTCGTAATATATAGAGGGTGTTCCCTCACAGCATGGAGAGATTCCAAAACAACAGTAATCTTTTTCTCAATATCAACCAAATCAACCTCCTTAAGCTCCTGCATAAGCTCCAGCATTACCCTAGAGCACTTCTCAAAATTATTTTCCCACCTAGACTTGAAGCCATCAGGCAAATTCCTTTTAAATGGAAAAATCTGGATGCGTAACCAAAGAGGAATCTTTCCTTCGGACAAATAGTTCTTGTTAAACTTGATGTTCCACCATATTCTACTTTTTTGTTCATATAACTTTTCAAGTTTTCTAAAGCCTGAATTGATCAATTGCTCCGCCCCCCTGACCCCCCTCTCCCGTGCACACTCCTCCCCAACCTGTTGCACGATCTCGTCCCACTGTAGCATGGCCAAATGTAAAGGGCAGGTAAATCAGATTCTCTCCACCTCCCAAAAAGGACCCCTTTGATCGCCAACGTAGGGGCTTAACCCCTTATGTAAATTTAATATAAAAATCTCTCAAAATCAAGGGTGGCGTCAAAATAGGGTAATACCTAAACCATGCCTAAGCATACAATTATTATCAATCAAAAAATAAGTCTTTCTCATGCACATGCCAACATAAATGAATAGCTAATGAAATGAATGAGGATTGGCTCTTGGGTGCATGAAAAAGACAAACCAATAGGGGCTGCAGTCCCCAACATGGCAAATTCCCGGATTCCTGTACTTGGCAAAAAGCAAGATGGTTGTAAAGTTGCTGTAGGAAAGGAAAGGGTGGGGAACAGAGGATAGGACAATGGGGGAATGGGGACAGGGAGAAGGAGGGGAAAGGGAAGGGGAAGGACAGGGAGGAACGGATGTCCTGAGTGGGAAGGGGGGGGGGAGAGAACAAGGGGTCAGGGAACAGCTACAAAAAAACCCTTCCTAGGCTCCAGAATATTATTAGACAACTATGGAAGTTATTTAGGCAAGAACACTCGATAGTTGATACTATCTGCCAACAGTTTACCCTGCGATTGGGGGACTCTTTTATGCCTAAGCTGTGCACACCATCAGCTGCTTTTCTGTGTTTAAAGCTCACTTACGGCTTGCTCCATCATATGTCTATGAAGACTGTCATCGCTTGCTGCTGCTTCTCACAAATGAGCGCCTCCCTTGCATGGCTGCTATGAACTTTAACCGCTGATAACCAGCATACTAACATCAATTTTTGCTACCTATGTTACTCCATTTTTGATCAATTGCCACGAACCTTATCATCTGTTTGCCATTGACATTATAGCCTCACACATCCTACAGCAACTTTACAACCATCTTGCTTTTTGCCAAGTACAGGAATCCGGGAATTTGCCATGTTGGGGACTGCAGCCCCTATTGGTGTTGGAAAGGTGTTGGGAAGTATTTCTATGGGTTTTAGAGGGGGATTTTAGGGTTTATACTCTGGAGTTTTGTATAATTTTGTATATATATTTTTTCATTAATAAAGTATTGTTTGTCTTTTTCATGCACCCAAGAGCCTATCCTCATTCATTTCATTAGCTATTCATTTATGTTGGCATGTGCATGAGAAAGACTTCTTTTTTGATCGATAATAATTGTATGCTTAGGCATGGTTTAGGTATTACCCTATTTTGACGCCACCCTTGATTTTGAGAGATTTTTATATTAAGTTTGTATATAGTAGGGTCTATAGGTATGTTGAGATAACTGGACTTCTTGTTCTTGTACAATCTATATATATATATATATACAATCTATATTATAAAGGAGGTAATGAAAGGTTATCACAACTAGCAACCTGTTATTAACAAATTAAGGACACAATGGCTGGTCCAGTGGTTAACTAACTATTATCATATTATCAAGCCAATGGGGGAGGAAAGACGGGGGGGGTAATGGGGAATACTCAAGGGAGAATTAGTATACTCTTTTCCAAGAGAGTGACTGCTTTCATCATCAAGATTGTTATTTATTCCAAAGAATGGTCAATGAATCAACACTTCAAGAATGTTTCCCCAGTTCACTGAATGTTGAGTGGGATAGTTTAGGGACGATGGATTTTACTGCAAACTGGTCTCAATTTCTAGATTACATTAAGTGGTTTGGAGTATTTGGGTGAATGAGGAAATATAGTCGGAGACCCATTTGGTAAAATTGCTGGTTGTGTAGCACATATAATATGTCCCACAGTTTTTTTTGTATAGCCAATAGGGATTTTATCTCACTCTATAAGAAAGAGGGGCCAGTATCATGGGATTCCCCATATCATCATTTGGCGATCATTCAGGAAATGGAGAACCATAGGGCTTTGAACTTTGAGCATTCCCAGAGTAGGTGGAATAGCAAACCTCTACTGGTACACTCCCTGCAACAGTTCTGGGACTGGTCCTTGGAGAAACTAGCTAATAAGCAAGCTGTTAGGACCAATTTGTAGAATATTTTCATTGATGTCTTAAGGTGTTACGTGCTCTCACAAAAAGAGCTGTTCTAGGGATATGCATCTCCGTGGACCAAAACATCCACAGTGCATATTTGTCCAATAGTGAGGACCAGGTTGGTCCTCACTATTGGACAAATCACTATTTCTGATATTGACAATTTTGGATAACTTCTGGTAGAGCAGATATTGCTATGGACACCCTAGATTTGTCAGTATCTAGATTCATCTCTGCTAGCATATCAGACCAGCCCTGGGTTGTGGCTTGCATAATTGGGGATTTTAAAGTTACTGTTCCTTGTTCAGTAGGATTCAGTAGGTTTTTCCTTAAAGAACTTAGAAGGGAGTGGGATGGGGATCATGTGGAACAAGTATAGGAGATACAGTAAGTGACATTTAAGTGTAGAAATATAAGAAGCTATGGTATATCTATATGATTACAAATGTTAGAATTAAATCTTACATAGTCACTGCACATATTTAGTAGCCAAATTCTACCTTCTAAGACAAATAAGTTCCATCTCTAATTTAACGTGGCCATGTAAAATTTCTGAAGTCAAGTTTGCTATACGTTTAGCTAATCTTATTTCTATACTTAAGAATCAAGTAGCTTTCAGCATTTGAACATATATAGGTGTGCTGGAAAATGCTTCGGCAGCATAAACATTGCAAAAGGATACAAAACATAGTTTGAATAGTTTCCATACTGTAGAAAGGGGTTGCTGTATTTTATATTATATACAAAGGAAGTACAAATAAGTCATCCTTTTTTGTGTGAAGGACTATTGTGTTAGTGCATTAAAAGAAAATCACAATCTGAAAAGAAATTAGAGTACATTGGTCCAAAAGACAGTCATTTATTCTTCTACAATAGAGTACAACTCCTGAAGATGTAACCTATGGTCATTTGCCACAATCTTTAGTCTTAATGCCACATCTGTGAAAAGCTGTTTCAAATATAATGTCATTTGGTAACAAACGATAACAATGGCTCTGCTCAAGGATGTTTATGAAGAAAGGTTTCTAAAGGATACACAATTACAGTCAAATTTAACAGTCAGATATGTAATTTTAATTCCATTATTTTCCAGTTGAAGAAAATGCTATCAAAAGAGTTCACATTGAGAACATTCCTCATTTCAAAAGGTGAAGAAATGGGAGAAATGTGTTCAAGATTACGTCCACTTTTTAGTAGAAAAATACTCCAATTATAAACTCACAAAGGCCAGAACATTTATGAATAAATTGGTACTGATGGATGGGTACTGAGAAGTGAAAAGGATAAAAAAGTTTTTTTTTTTGAAATACTGATTCTATCTATCTATCTATCTATCTATCTATCTATCTATCTATCTATCTATCTATCTATCTATCGAAAATATTACCTACTGGGGTCTTCAACTTGATGTCTGTCTGGCCAGATCATGCAGCTTAACATAACAAGAGTACTGTAGCTTTAATGCGTGACAGCAGGTGTACAAAAATTATGCATACAACGCATACAAGGACAATGTCCGTGGAAGTGATGGTACTTATCGTGCTCTTGCTGAAGGTGGGGAGGCAACTGTGGGCGCCAGTGGGTGCACGGCCTTACAGCCGTTTCGGATTGGGGTAAGCCTTGCTTCTTCGGAGGCTTTTCGTGCACGAAAAGCCTCCGAAGAAGCAAGGCTTACCCCATTGCGAAACGGCTGTAAGGCCGTGCACCCGCTGGCGCCCACAGTTGCCTCCCCACCTTCAGCAAGAGCACGATAAGTACCATCACTTCCACGGACATTGTCCTTGTATGCGTTGTATGCATAATTTTTGTACACCTGCTGTCACGCATTAAAGCTACAGTGCCAGACATTTTCTGTTCTCTATTTTCTATATGATATGGTCACAATGTTTGAATTCCTTTTGTCGTGAGCACGTAGCTTCTGCTGAAGTTATCTACACTGCCTTTCAGTGAGATTTTTCCATCTGCAATTTACACTGAGTGCCTACCTACCCTCTCCATAGTCTAACATAACAAGAGTGTTGGGTTCCAGACATAACACTCAGGCCTAGATTTACCTCGCCAGAACCTATAAGCATAGATTTCCTGCTCTCTTAGATTTCACTCTCCATGAACCTACAATCCCCCTCATCGAACTGAACCGCACCTCACTTCCCTTGCCTGTTATAGCTACTGTTGTCCCTTTGTATTAAGTGGCCAGAAGTACCCTCAATATTAAGTAGGTAGAGGTGCCCCCAAGTATTAGATAGCCAGAGGATAGCTAGAGGTGCCGCTGACTGAATTGGAATGCTGAGAGCTGGGTGAGTAACCTCTCACTGGTACTCTGATCAGGACTCTGCATGGAGGAGGAGGAGACAAGCTACCTTTCCATCATTAGGCGCCTGTAAGCATGTGCCTTATAGTAAATCCGGCCCACATAACACTAATTCCCAGGCTAATACAACCTTTTATAGGTAACCTACCCTGTGGGGTTCAGCTACATAGTATCTGATTCCCATTCACACGATCACTTACCCCACTGCTATCTGTACTGGTAAACACCAGCTTCAGGTGGTCCGCCACTATCTGTGCTGTTAAACACCAGTTTCTGCAGTGCTTCCAATGCTTATGCTACATCCGTGATTTAAGCACCCATATTGTCCGCTGGGCACTGCTATAGACTCAATTAACAGTGATGGCCCGATCATCAAATTTTCAGTTTCTTGAACTTCAAATGCGAATTTCCGCAAAAGTTCGTGAGCAGGTGAATCCGGCAAACGGCCATAGACTACTATGGGCAGGCAAATTTTAAAACCTATAGGGACTGTTTCTGGTCACAAAAGTGATGGAAAAGTTGTTATAAGGGGCTTAACATCCGGACCGTGGCATGCCGGAGGGGGATACATGGCAAAAGTCCCACCAAAAATTACCGATCAAATTTTCGGTTCGTGAAGTTTGAACGTGAATTTTCGCAAAAGATCGTGAACAGGCGAATCTGGTGAAACACCAGAGACTTCAATAGGCAGACAAAATTTAAAACCTACAGGGACTGTTTCTGGCTGCAAAAGTGATGGAAAAGTTGTTTTAAGGGGCCTAAAACCAGGACTGTGGCATGCCGGAGGAGGATCCATGGCAAAAGCCCCACCAAAAATTACGTAGAGTCATGCTTTCATCTCTAAAGGGCAGAAATCACAGTACATTTCTAAATTTGTGGAATGAAGTGCTTTAAAACAACCGGCGTGCGTACACGGTGATAAGATAGTGTAAGGGTTAGGCCCGATATACACTGACAGACAAATCACCGTGTTACCACAAAGAGCTTTAGTGATAATGTCAGGTGAGCAAATCATTATTTTTTTCTAGTTGACACCTCAAGGACAAATGTTAGTCCTCTCTGCAGCAGTCTTTGTGTAGTGGTGTGTAGTGGCCGCCATGCTGCAGGCATTCGTGGTTTTCCAGCCTCTATGGTCAGGCTGAGGTAGTTCAATGATTGTTAAGTGACCAAAAAAAAAAACACTGATTCTGCACTGAGGCCTTATCCAGTGGGCAGTAGTGGATACTAGATGCCACTAGTGGTGGTGAAGGATTATTGGGTTATGATCGTGCACGACTAGAGCCATCAGACCTGTCTCCATCAGCTAACTTGTGCACTAGACACAGTGCAGCAATACAATAGCAAGAAAAACAATGCACCAACCCTAAGAAGGACTTAGCTGTTTAGAACAAAGAACACAGGCTTATCTAACGCTCACCCTGTCAGCAGTACACTCACTCTGATCTGCCTAACACAGAAGCCAAACACAGACTGCAAAATAGCTGCTCTGCTGACTTTCTGATAGGTGGGGGGGCGGACCAGGTGGGAGGGATAGCTGATTGGCTGCCATGTGTCTGGTGACTCTGGGGTAAGGGGTCAAAGTTTGGCTCCATTATAATGTATAGGGGGCAAATCGAAAACTCCATGTGTTCGCCTGAGGGGGGCGAATGCGAACAGCCGTTGTGCGCCGCAAACTATTCACCGGGCAAACAGTTTGGGCCATCTCTATCAATTAACATTGTACATAAGTGGGATCCAAAAGCTCAGTTAGTCTATAAGAGTTATGTTATTGAAAACATATAAAGCAGTTGGAAGTTTTTACAACATGCCACTCAGGCATTCCTGTAATCCATGGTCATAACCCTGTACAGTCAGTACGCTAGAGCCAGAAACTTACAGCAAAGGATACACAAAAAGCAGATTAAAGGCAGCCATGCACTGCTCGATGTGTAATAAGTGAAGTAAACGATCACTATCCTCCTGATATCTATATTTTGCCCGCATTACCAACTTGTACCATTAAAGAGACTCCGTAACAAAAATTACAACGTTTTTTCTACCATCCTACAAGTTCCTAAACCTGTTCTAATGTGCTATGGCTTACAGCAGCACTTTCTACTATCACTGTCTCTGTAATAAATCAATGTATCTTTCCCCTGTCAGACTTGTCGCCCTGTGTCTGGAAGGCTGAAAACTCTTCCGTGCTGGTCTGTTTATGCACACCCCTTTCCAGGCCACTCTATGCACACTCCAGTGTGTGTGTTATTTACATAAGCCAGCAGCGTCTCTGCTATCTTATCAGTGATTGAAGAGAGCTGGATAAAAATCCTCCTCTGTTAGGCTGTGAAAGGAGCTGGGCTGAAACATACTGAGGAATTACAGACAGGAAGAATGGATCAGCCTTACAGCCTTTCACTAGTATTCAGTGCATGAGAGCTGCAAGGGACAGAAGGTAAACACACAAGTGATCTCTTGAGATACAAAAGGAAGGGTGTACAGCCTGCTTGTGTATGGATGTATTTTCTATGTGTGGACATGCTGTACATCAACCTACTTCCTGTTTTGGTGGCCATTTTGTTTGTTTATAAACAAACTTTTTAAAACTGTTTTTACTTTACTTTTAATGCGGCGGGGAGCGGCAAAATTGTGACAGAGGGGAATAGGAGATGTCCCCTAACACACTGGTATGTTTACTTTTGTGCGATTTTAACAATACAGATTCTCTTTAAGCAATCAATCAGACTGCAGAAGACATCTGGTCAAATTGTAAATATCAATTGGAAACCATGGCAGCACTAGCTATGTATTGCTCTGCTCAGCACTAAGCTATGATGTCATCAACGATGGACCAGTCTTACCTGTTGCTTCCTGCTCCCATCACATTGTTCAATTCAAGAAATAGTCTAAAATCGACTGAGTTTAACATTTTTAATAATTCACTAAAGTCTATGTTTGTATCAATTAACGTGTATACTCTATATAAGAGATGAATAGTGCATGGGTGTCTTTATGTACTAAAAACTAAAACAGATAAAAATTGCGCAGGACGAGAGCTGATAAAAATGGTGCCACTATAGGTGGCTATAGTTAAAGCTACAATTAGCGGTAAGGAGGTTAAATTACGGTGACCGATAAATAGCGGGCACCAAAATGTAACCTCCTTGACACTTATCGCAGCTTTTACTATTGCAACCTGTGGTGGAGTAGGTACAATTAGGCATTGGGGATAGTGTTCGGCATCGGGGTGGAGTGGTTAGGGTTAGGCAGCGAGTGTAGAGTGATTAGGGTTAGGCAGCGAGTGTAGAGTGGTTAGGGTTAGGCAGCGGGGGTGGAGTGGTTAGGGTAAGGCAGCGGGGGTGGAGTGGTTAGGGTTAGGCACCTGGGGGGGGTCTTAAGGCTAGGCAGACATGAGTAGAGGGAGGGTTCAGTGTAAGAGTAGGCAGGAGTGAAGTGAGCCCACACATGGGGATTGTCTGGCTGTAGGACTCCTTTAAACTAACAAGGAAGTGGAGGAGATGTGATAGTCGGGACCAGGTAATGTATGATTGATGCTGGTAATGACATCTTGTTACTAATGTTATGTATGTTTTAGGACACAACGTTAAATAACCTTAGTAGCAAGATGCAATTATCGGCATCACCGTGTGCCATCATTTTGCGGCGCTATTTTTAAATGTATCCACAAAAAGTGCAGTGCAGCATATAGGACAACATTAGCCATGCAAAATACAGCAACAGAATGGAAGTCCATACAACTACAACATGGACGAACGGGTCACGTGGTTCGGACCCGAACGCGCTCTGATTGGCCGAACGGTCACGTGGTTCGGGTAAATAAATACCCGAACCACGTCATATCTCCGCCATTTCTCTGTGGGTTTAGCTTTGGGTAGGCAGGCAGGGTAGTTCGCTCTCCAGCCACGCTAGCCAGGGTCCCCCCCCAGTCATTGTGTGTCGCTGCTGGGAACAGTAGTACACCGCTCGCTCAGCCACACTATATATAGCATTGTTTACTGCCACTGTGTACCTCGCTCAGCCACACTATATATAGCATTGTTTACTGCCACTCTGTGTACACCGCTCAGCCAGACTATATAGCATTGTGTGTACTGCCACTGTGTACCTCGCTCAGCCACGCTATATATAGCATTGTGTTTACTGCCACTCTGCGTACACCGCTCAGCCAGACTATATAGCATTGTGTGTACTGCCACTCTGTGTACACCGCTCAGCCAGACTATATAGCACTGTGTGTACTGCCACTCTGTGTACACGGCTCAGCCAGACTATATAGCATTGTGTGTACTGCCACTCTGTGTACACTGCTCAGCCAGACTATATAGCATTGTGTGTACTGCCACTCTGTGTACACCGCTCAGCCAGACTATATAGCATTGTGTTTACTGCCACTCTGTGTACACCGCTCAGCCACACTATATAGCATTGCATACTCTGCCAGTCAGTGTGTATATTGCTGGGATCAGTAATACTCCACTCACCGCCAACCACTATATGAGCTCACCATGAGTTCCTCAGAGACCTCCGCTGTGAGAAGCACTCCCAACAACAGCAACAGTCAACGCCCCACGCAAGCTATAACATCCACCCCAGCAGCCAGTGGTCAGCAGCAGTCCTCCCCGGAGGGGAACGTTGTGTCCATCGGTCCGTCGCCAGAGCGATTAATGAGGGCTGCCATTGAGGAGATGATGGGGCCTGATGTGGAGGAGGAGGTCTGGCTCAGGCCAGCATTCCAAGTTAATGTTGAGGACGATGAGGGGTCTGTGTCTGGGGATGTTGGGGTGGCAGAGGTGGTGGGTGGGTCAGACTCAGGAGAAGAGTTGTATGATGAGGATGATGATCGGGACCATCTGTATGTGCCTCAGAGTCCGACCCCGGAAAACATGTTGTATCGTGTGTTTAGGTACTAAAATCTGCGTTCCCACTTCCCAGTACTGCCCGGGTCCACGGATCCATATAATTTTTTGGGCAGCACTATCAAACTGTGGTACTGTGAGTGAGTTGCCATGGTCCTTCTGTGCTGTCACACTCACCGTCTGTCTGCAGATGGATTGTTCAACACAGCTACGCCATCTGACATGTAGACCTTGACCATCTTCTCCAGGCGATTGGTGTTGGAGGACGTGGAACTGCCCGATTGCTGTTCTGTGGGCTGCTGCATGGGTGTCAGAAAATGTTCCCACTCCAAGGACACTGCCAATACTATTCCCTTTTGGGCACTAGCAGCAGCTTGTGTTCTTTGCTGCCCTCCTTGTCCTCCTGGGTTTGCTGAAGTCAGTCTGTCGGCGTACAACTGGCTAGAGAAGGAGGAGGATGTCAATCTCCTCTCTAAAGTCTCCATCCTCAAGGGCCTGCTGGAATTGTTCCATTTTTGACCTGTCTGACACTTTCTTCAATCAGTTTTTTAACATTGTGTTTGTATAAACTGGGTATAAACCCAGTAATTGGTGTTGTCCAGAATAATGAATAATAATGAATAGTGAATAATGCACGGGCCGCGTTCAATGCAGTCTAGCATGAATTGAGCCATGTGTGCCAGAGAATCCTGCCAGACTCCTCTGTCTTCATGTTCTTGTGAGCATTGTGATTGTTGTGATGCACCATATTCGTCACCAGCATCACTTTCTTCCTCTTCTGCTGTCCATTCCCGATAAATTGTGGAAGTCCAACGTGCACCGCTCTGTCCCTCGGCAGTGGGGGCATCCAATTCCTGCTCCAACTCCAGCTGTTCCTCGTCCTGTTCTTTGTCATAGCTGGGACCAGCGTTTCCTGAGGCAGGTTGCCTGATGTTGGTATCATCACGCTGATCGTTTTCATCTTCAGATTCCCCCACTTGCATCATGCCAGCGGTTTCCATCTTCAACATTGATTTCTTCAGTAAACACAGCAGTGGTATTGTAATGCTGACTGTAGAGTTGTCACTGCTCAGTCACAAGCAACGTGGATTGCTCAAAATTTTGGAGGACTTGGCAGAGATCCAACATGGTGGCCCAATCAGATCCACAGAAGCTTGGTAGCTAGCTGCTGGAATGCGCCTCGGCACTGCGCAAAAGCGTGCTAGCATGTGCAGCGTAGAATTCCAGCGCGTAGGGAGGGACATCACCCAGCGAGCGATGGTGCGCTAGATTGAAGCGCTCCTGCATCTCTTGGTGAGTCCTTCAGAAGCGGTACTGGACTTTTATAAATGTTTGTTTTTTTTTCCTTCAACAGAAGATCTGCCACGTTGGAGTGAGGAGGACGCCGCCGACCCCGACACCAAGCTGAACCCCGGCGAACTCCAAGCAGAGGATCTTCAGGAACCCTCAAGGCTTTGAGCAAGCTGAGGAGGATCAGCAGTCCCGACGAGACCTCTCCTCATATGTGACTGTGCAGTGGAGTAGAGCTCCCCAGAACAACCTCTCACTTGTCACTTTGTCACTGGTCACTTTGTCACTTTGTCACTTGTCACTTTGTCATTTTGTCACTTGTCACTTTGTCACTTGTCACTTTGTCACTGGTCACTATGTCACTTTGTCACTTTGTCACTTTGTCACTTTGTCACTGGTCACTTTTCACTTTGTCACTTGTCACTTGGTCACTTGGTCACTTGGTCACTTGTCCAGATGATCTCGGTACACCTCCTGCGATTCAAATTCCTGCACACATTGCTCTGGGATTTGGGTGTGATGAATGATGCATCTAACTGGCCACCGGAGGAAATTAAGGCCTTCAAAACATTGAAAGCAGCTTTCTGTTCCGCCCCCATTTTGCGTCATGTTGAGTTGTTGACGTCATGTTCATCCTCGGCCTCGCCTTGCATTTCAGTGCGAGGTGCATTTTCCACAGAAAAAGGTTGTGAATCCGGGCACAACATTTGTGGCTGTTCCATTGACCTTTCACAGGTAGAAGATTGTGGGGGTGGGAATAGCTCCTCCGAATAGCCCATTGTGTCCTGAAAACTACTCATTGCATTGCTTTGCGCACGCATTTTTTGTCCTCATGCAAGGCCTGAGTTGCGCCTGAAAGCGTGGCCTTCTCCTCCTGCGCCTCCTCCTGTTCCATCACGTCTGCTGCTGCTGGGTTAGCGTTGCCGCGTGGTCCCTGTTTATTGAACCACTTATCTTTATTACATTTATGACTGCATGGCGGTACAAAGCATGCTATCCGCACGCTTCTTGTCCTCATGCAAGGCCTGGGTTGTTGTGTCTCACAACGCGTGGCCTTCTCCTCCTGCGCCTCCTCCAGTTCCATCACGTCTGCTGCTGCTGGGTTAGCGTTGCCGCGTGGTCCCTGTTTATTAAACCACTTATCTTTATTACATTTATGACTGCATGGCGGTACAAAGCATGCTATCCGCACGCTTCTTGTCCTCATGCAAGGCCTGGGTTGTTGTGTCTCAAAAAGCGTGGCCTTCTCCTCCTGCGCCTCCTCCTCCTGTTCCATCACATGTGCTGCTGCTGGTGCTGGGTTAGTGTTACCGGTCCCTTTTCCTGGAACCTCTTCTCTGTATTACATTTATGACTGCATGGCGAAAAAAAGCATGTTACCTGTGCAAAGAAACATGACATTTTCCACATTTAAAAGACAGTTTTTCCTTTGAAACTTTACAATCAATTTTCTCAAAAACTATAAGCTCTTTTTAAAATATTTTTTTTCCTCTTGTACCCACTCCCAAGGTGCACATACCCTGCTAATTTGGGGTATGTAGCATGTAAGGAAGCTTTACAAAGCACGAAAGTTCGGGTCCCCATTGACTTCCATTATGTTCGGAGTTCGGCGCGAACACCCGAACATCGCGGCGATGTTCGGCGAACGTTCGCGAACCCGAACATCTAGGTGTTCGCCCAACACTAGTCCTTGTCTACTAGTCTGTCATGTATGTGCATCAAGCTGTGGCCTCATGCAACATTTGGAGACAAACAGTATGCCATTTTCTAAAAAAAGGTATTGACACTGTGTTCCATTCAAACATTTTAAAACATTTAGTTATGTCCTCAGAGGGACTCATTTTTTATTTATTTTTTTAATTCCTGTGCATCTTATTTGAAATGAAAGGTCACTGCTCTTCTCTGCAAATCTCCTTCATTAAATCACTCCTGTAGTGTTTGTTTTGAATAAAACCCAATGCGTTTATACTTGGTCTTAATACTCCATATTTTATGTGTTAATAAGGTATATATAAATATAGCCCCGATCGGCTGCAAGCTGAGGAGCTGCAAACTGTGATGCTGCAGAGACTCTGTCAGTGCCATAATGAGAACTGATGGTAACATCTCTCTAGCTAAACACAAGCAAGGACCATCCGCTGCGCCGTGCACATATACTGCATCCAGTTCCATCCTAGTAAGTGCTTTATCATAGTTATGCTAATATTTGCTTTTCGATTAAGCTTGCATCCTTTGAAAGGTCAGAAGAAAACAAGCTGTTACAGTTGGAATATGATGGACTCTTAATTTGTACAGTCCTGCTTTAGCTTTTAACTTAATTGCATTCCAACAAAGTCCCCCACTGTCTTTATTTTATTAAGTTATCAATTCTTGAGTAAAAAGAATATATATATATATATATATATATATATATATATATATATATATATATATATATATATATATATATATTCTTTTTACTCAAGAATTGATACTGTCTACCGTGCTGATGCTCTGCCTCTGCCTCTAATACTTTAGAGGACAACTAACCTTAAAGGGATATGGAGGCTGACATATGAATATCCATTTAGAACAATACCTATTGCCTGAATCACACACCTGAAACACGCATGCAACAAATTCAGTCAAGCTTAAATCTGACATCAGACATCTGATCTGCATTCTTGTTCGGGGTCTATGGCTAAAAGTATTAGAGGCAGATGATCATCCGGACAGCCAGGCAATTTGCATGGTTTAAAAATAAATAAATATAGCAGCCTCCACATTTCTCTCAGGTCATTTGTCCTTTAAAAAGGAACTGCAGTGAAAATATTGTAATGAAAAAAGTGTTAATTATGTAGAAAGGATTTAGTCAATGTTAGTCCATTGTAAAATCTTTCCTCTCCCTGATTTACATTCTGACACGTATCACATGGCGACATCTTTACTGCTGGCAGGTGATATCTGTGGAAAGAGATGATGCATTGTTGGCAGTTGAAAACAGCTGTTATTTCCCAAAATGCAACAAGGCTCCCACAGCGTGATGTCAGCACCTGGTGCTGACATAACACTGTGGGAGGGGTTTCACCACAATATCAGCCATACAGAGCCCCTTGATCTGTTTGAAAAAAGGAAAAGATTTCTCAAGGGAAGGGGGTATCAGCTACTGATTGGGTGAAGTTCAATTCTTGGTTACGGACCAGTTCCTCTTTAACTGCTTCCGGACCTTAGCAGTATGAATCTATGTAGAAGGTGGTGCTGTGGCTCTGACTGGACATAGATTCTACTACTTCGGCACTCTGCGCTACCTCCGTTACCACTGATCTCACCTCTCTGCACCTGCCGCAATTCGCTCACTTTATAAGACAGCAGAGCTCTGTGAGCAGATTAGGAGCCGCTTTCGTTGGCTCCTGACCGTGTGATCACTGTGAGCCAATCACATTGGCTCACATTGATAGACAGTGTTAGGAGTCAATGAAAGCGGCTCCTGATCAGCTGACAGCGCTCTGCCGTCATAGAGATGGCAGAGAGAGGAGCCTGGGCGATGGGGCAGCATCGTGACTGGCGAGAGCAGCATGTATGTGTGGCGATTCGTCAGGGGGCAGCGTTTTACGGTACCAGCAGTCTCTGGTCCTTATGGGGGCTGAGACTGCTGGTATGGAAATGGTTAAAGGACACCTGAAGTGAGAGGGATATGAAGGTTGCCATATTTATTTCCTTTTAAGCGACTGTGTGATTCAAAACCAGCTAAAGCCAAAAGCTCAGAACAACAGCCAGGCAAATGGCATCGCTTATAAGAGAATGAAGATGGCTGTCTGCCATTCCACTCACCATAGGTTCCTCTTAAGTATGGCAAAATCCTGATCCAGGATTCAAAGAGACCTTGTATATGCACAAGAGGCTTAACTTTACTTAAACAAATTCTTGTATCTCTCTACATAGTGAGTATGGCCTTGTTATGTTAAGTAATAATTAGCCATAGATAAGTGCCTGAATACAGGCATGGCGGCCAATAAAGGCCAAGAATCTAGCATGAATACAGTGTGTGTACAGAGGCCACACAATGTCTACTAAAGTTCTGGATTTTTAGCGCTCCGTGATGTCCAAACACATTGTTCTCCTTGCTCAGCCACCCGCTGTTCCATTCCTAGACACTAGTTCTCCCTCAGTCCCGGCAAATAAAAAGAGACGTTGAGGCTAGTGACGCATCTGTACAGTCTTGGCACTGCATTGTTATTTAAGAGATCAAGTACCAATTCCTGCTGGGTGACAGAAGTGCCTTTCTGTGTACGAGGGGTAAGAGCTTAGTGTGGTGGCGTAGCTATAGACCTCAGGGCCACGATGAGGAATTTGGACATGCCTCCCACCTTACTATGACAGTGCCCTGGCAGAGGGGGGAGAGAAGGGGTATTAGGGATCTACTGAGGAGAGGGTGAGGAAGATGGGGGGTGAGTGAGGAGAGAAGGGGTTACTAGGTGTCTGGCGTGAAGAGGGTGAGGAATATTGGGGGGAGGAGTGAGTGAGGAGAGAGAGGGGGTCATTGGTGTTCTAGGGGAGAGAGAGTGAGGAATAACGAGGGGTGTGAGTGAGGAGAGAGAAGGGGTTATTAGGATTCTGGCAAAGAGAGGGTGAGGAAGATTGGAGGGAGGGAGTGAGGAGAGAGAGAAGGTTACTAGGGGTCTGGCAGGGGGAAGGTGAGGAAGATGGGGGGGGGGGGTGATGAGCAAGGGTGCTACGCGATCTGGGGGCAGAGCCTTGTGGCTGTCACAGAGAACCTGAGCAAAGAAAAGACACAGAGCAGGGGCCGGTATAGGCCCCTACAAGATCACGGGCACAGTCGCGGCTGAGACCGCTGTGACCCCTGCTGCTATGCCAGTGGCTTAGTGTTCACAAAAGAGAGAAAAGCTGTTAAGGGCTTGTGGAGATTGTAAGCTGGACACCTCTGTATTTAGTTAGCAGTCTTATTAGAAGCATGTTGTACAAACGCCAAATAGTGATTAAAGCAGCAGAAAAAGAATGAAGACCAGAGCCACCACGATTTTGCAGGACCACTAACACCTGGGCAGTTGCTTCTTAACCCTCCTGGCGGTCTATTAAAAACCGCCAGGGGGCAGCGCAGCAGTTTTTTTTTAAATTATGTCATTGGGAGTCCCGATCCACCCCTCAGCGCTGCCTGGCGCTGATAGGCCAGGCTGCGCAAGGGGTCTGAGGGGGGGGGGGGGGGGGCGGCGCGGCGGGTAGCGGCGAATTGGCGCGGAGCAGCGGCGATCGGTATGCACACGCAGCTAGCAAAGAGCTAGCTGCGTGTAACAAAAAAAAATTATGCAAATCGGCCCAGCTGGGCCTGAGAAATCCTCCTGCGCGGCTTTTACCGCCAGGAAGGTTAAAGCTCTTTCCATTGGGCTGAGTCTGACATTACAGATCCATACCCTCCAGACCAGAACCTCCAGGCGCAGGAGCACCTTCTACACCCAGGCAGACCTCCTACTGAACTCTAGCCCCCCCTACCAGGTCTGCCCTCCTTTGGCACCCGCCTGCTGAACTCCTGTGGCTTCCTAGCCCCTTGGACAGAACCACTCTCTGGCAGCCCACTCCAAACTTCCAAGCTTTAGGTTTGTCCCTATTTTCTAATTGTATGCTTCCCATTCTTGTATGTATGTAATCTCTCTCGGCCTGTAAACACTGTTTGTCATGTTGTCATATCCTACTGCTTGGGTACGTCAATTGGCATACTTGGTGAATAAAGATGATACAGATTGTGATTTTTCTAGAGAAAGATTTCATCTGAACCTCTGTGATCGGCCAGTCAGGGGTACATGGGCTTTTGGACCTGTTACATGGTAACACATCCTATGATCATCATCTTATGTCTAGGGGCATTCTTACATAAATGTCTATGTCAGAGGCCATAAATCGTAGTTTAGACTAAATTAACGCAAGACACTTCTACAAAACAGGCTCTGTCTTTTGATTTTTAACATTCTAGGGCTCATTGACTTAATTACAGAACAAGCCAGGACTGCCTGCATGCTCTTATTTAAAATACTAAGTAACGCTATCCATGTGGTGTTGACCCTCTTGTACAGCCATAATGAAAGGATAAGATGCATGCAGCAGATCATTACTAGCCAGTGCTAGAAGGTTAAGCAAAATGTTCTGACAATAACATTTCAGCAATGAGGACATTGCTATTAATTTTTCAAATTAAGTGAGCCTGTAAATGTTCATAATGGTTTCTTTCTCTCTCAAAAAAAGATAATTATGGGTTGATTTTACAGTGAATATTATCTGTTGGGACGTAGCAGGCCAGCATTAACAAAGGAAAGAAAGGTGATACTCTGGTAAAAAAACAATCCTAATAACAATAATAATGGAGGTTTGATGGAGAGAGGATGTCTGGTGGTTTAAATGCACAGTGACCTTTCTATGTCACCACGAGATGAGCAGCTTGGAAGGGTCTGAGTGCTGAATTTTGCATTATTAATGCATCTGTGCCCTAGTTTCCAGCTTCTGGCCAATGTACATTCAAGTCCATGCTAACTTATTTTGATGCATGACATGCAATAGAAAGTAATAATGTGTTCATTTGTGACCTAAACAAAAATATTCTTTAAAATATACAAAACAATTAAGTACAATATCAATAGTGATAATTGCATTGAACAATATATTACTTTTAGGAAGTGATGATCTAGGTACACAGAATGAAATTTCTCTTTAGGTCAGGGATGTCCAACTCCAGTCCCCCATGGCTGGGGATGGTCATGCCTAGGAGAACTCATGTAGAAGCATGTGACCAGTTTGATCAGCTGATAGATTTGTAAGACTGATTTGCTGTGATGAGTTCCTATCATGACCAGCAGGGTCATGTTTCTTCATGAGTTCTCCTCAGCATTGCCATCCATACACACAGATGAGGTCCTGACACATTAATTAGGACTGAATCCAGAAGGGTGTGGTTCATCAAGTAGAACATAATTCTCCATTTCTCTGTCCAGCCTAAACACACATGGATAATGTCCTTGAGGACTGGCATTGGACATCCCTACTTTAGATAGAACAGTCATGTGTCTAGTGGCTTCACTTTTGGAGGCTCCGAATTATAGCTGCCACTATTGGAAGGATAGTAGTTCCTAGACCCTCTCCACCACGTGACTGCTAATGCCAGTTACGTGCCACTGTCACTGCAAATGTTGGAGTCCCCCCCCCCCCCCCCATGCACACACACCATCGCACTATGTCAGACGTCCTGATTTTAGTCCTTCATTCATTATGTTATCCATTTATTTACAGGGAGCAGATAGTTTTGCCACAGGTGGACAGGTTACAACATCTCATTAGTAATGTATCAGAAGTCTTGAGGCCATTGCTTCAACTGTGAGGATTTCACATTAGAGGATGGTGAAAGGACTGATTTAATGTAAGGTGAGAATTTTCAGAGTTAGTGGATAGAGTAGAAAAAGGATAGTATTACCATATTGTAAACCCAGCTCTCACTATTTATGTACTAGCCTCTATGGTAGAGAGAAAGAGCTAAGTTATTAGGGCTATTTTACTCATTGGTTATGTTCTACCTTGGAGTATTTTAAGCCCTGATGGACTGGCTGAACGTCCAAAACAGTCTGTTATGGCACCCTAAAGATCAATATTATTAGTGCAATCTAAGAGAGTGTGCAATATACCTAGCATAACTCTGGAATTATTTGCTGCATGTGTAGAAATATTATACTTACCGTAACTGCAGTTGGGATAAAGTTATTATTATTATTGTTCATTTATTCTGGACACTGACACATTTATATGGACACTGACACAATACAGAATTGATAATCACAATGAAAATGTAACATGATTAATAGAATGTATAACAGAGTGCAAGCTACAAAATGAATAACAAATGCCAATAAAATGTTTTATAATATAAAGAGGCGCTTCACAGAGAATCCCAAATCATTCACATTGTAGATATCTATGCAGACCAGCACTGATATTTTACTAAATTATAATAAAGTCTTATTATAACACGGTACAATTCTCACAAATCCTGATTACAATAAATCAATCCACAAATATTACCTCATAGAAAGGACTAAATAAATGTAACTTTTACTGGTTTACATATATAAAATAGAATAGATACTATTTAAGCTAGTTGTCATGTATTAATTGAACTCTAATTCATGAACTAGGGGTCTATAGTAAACATCAATAGAGAATACTTCTCCACCCTAAAGTTCATGACTGAATTAATAAATTACACAAACCCCCAGCAAAACAATAACCCAACATGTTTCACTTCCTAGCGAAAGCTTTTTCAAGGTAACAAAGTGAAGTGCGACAGTGCATAGGTGCAATTACATTAAAGGAATGCTATCGATACCCAAGTGTTCTAAAATGACAATGTACAAATAATGTCTAAGTAGCTGTGTAAACATTTTCCTACTTTTCATGTTAAATATCACAGGCAAAAACTAATTTATTGAGGGTAGGATTTAGCTATATTGGGACAAATCAATTGCAGAAGGGGTGTCTGCTTCAATGCACAGCCAGAGTTGCATATCAGACTACAGAAAGCAAATATCAAACATATCAAACTCTGAAAGCAAAAACAATATGAAAAGCTGTGACAATTAGTTACATTTCCTCTGCTCTCTTCACACACTTCAGTGAGTCAGACAAACAGGATCTGTAGCTGTTGGGAGCTCTCTCTCTGTCACACACAGAGCTACACATAGAGTTAACTGATCAAGTGTGAGGGGAATTTCTCCTCTCCTCATGGCTCAGTCAGCCGTCAGTTTTGGCATCAGTAAAGATTGAAAGTATTTTGCTAACAGTAAACAAAGAAGTTGCTACTAAAATGTATACAACAGTACTTAGCAGCACTTCCCAAACAATTCCTGTGTCAATTGAAAAAAATATGTGAATCGATAGTATTCCTTCAAGACAAAAAACAAAGAGTCATATAGAGTGTCCGCACTCCAACGCAGTCCATCTATGTTGACGGGGATGTCGAATCAACTTAGAAGTAGTATTTGCACACTTGAACAGGTGAAATCCAAAAGTTTTATTTAGCAACCATGAGACAGGATAAAATGGGTGACAGGTTTTGGGTGCAAATGGCCTTGCTCATAGCCACTTACTCATAGCCACTGGGCTATGAGTAAGGACATTGCTGGGCAAAACATGTCACCCATTTTATCTCATTTTTGTTGTTGCTAAATAAAGCTTTTGGATTTCACCTGTCGGAAAGTGCAGATACTACTTCTTAGTTAATATTTTGCTACAATTGGGTTTCCAGCACCTCATGACAGGGAAAGCGAGTGCAGCGGTCTCCATCCTTTGTTTCAACAGGGGATGTAGAGTTGTGTTGAACTTAGCAGGTATTGTAAAGGTTTGCACTGATGATACAATTCAAATACAACATTTACAAATGATTATTCATATGAACGATTGGAAATTATCGTTTGGGACCACTAATGGACGAAAACCCTCTAACCAATCTAATAATATTAACCCTTTCGGGACCGGCCGCCTAACCCCCCTTCAGGACCAGGCATTTTTGCAGAAGGAGGGGCATTTGGGGGGTCAGGCAGCCAGATCCCTGCAGGGTCTGGCTGGGCTGTCTTCCCCTGTGTGGCCAGGTGTCCCCCCTTTAGTCAGCAGCCATCACACACCTTCCAGGCTCCAGCGATGAGCCGCAGTAGCCCCCTCTTCTCCGGCCGGCATCTCAGCTCCTACTGCCGATCAGTTCTGGGTTGCGGCTTGATGACGTCATCAAGCCGGGACCTGTTGCTGACGTCAGAAGGAGCAGAGATGCCGGCAAGAGCGGTGGGGAGATCTGATCATCGTGGGAACGTCAGGGAGGTGAGTGGATCCTCTTCTTTCCCCCCTACCGCCGCAGCTGTCAAATTGATCACTACGATCCGACGGCGATCGTAGTGATCACGTGATCAGCAGACATACGCGATGGCTGCTGATCACTGAGAGGAGATGCCAGCTGTCATATGACAGCTTAATATCCCCTCTCCAGTGCACACGATTGCGTCGGGACAATTCGTTAGCGCGGACGTTGAATCAACGTTCAGTCAGAATGGTAGCACCACCTGCTGGACGTTGATTCAACGTACTTGGTCCCCAAAAGGTTAATGAAATAGTTCCGATTTTTGGATTGATCCTGCCAATCTGATTGGATTGGTTAGGAGATTTTTGCCTGTTAGTGGTTCTAAATAAATGTATCATTAGTAGCCACCTTAAGACACATCCTGTACTGAACTGGCAAGGGGTCCAGAGACTGACCGAATATAGAGAATTAAGAAAAAAATCTGTGCTAATGTTTACCAACACTTCCCCATAATGTACTGTATATAATAGACATTTTATTTGGAAGCTGGGCTTTTTCTTCTATCCGTCTGTCTGCTCCAGGAAGTTGCAGCCAGAAATCTTTATATGGATTACGGGACTTGATTCAAAAATCAATGGGAATTAAAGATGTGAAAATGATTCTCCTCTGCTGAGGCTTCAGCATGTCAGCAGAATTTTCACACTCAGCTCCTGTTCCTCTTATTTCTTCTGTGACATTAAACTCCGGCTCACAGACATATTTACAAGTACATGAGCCACAGCCTATCCGAATACTTAAGAATAAGGCCTCGTTCACATCAGGGCCATTTCTGTGCGCTTTTCATAGCGCACTGCCCTGTGCATTCAGCAAGGTATTGATTTTCCCATGTAACTAAATGTAGCTGGTTCACATCTATGCACTGCGCTGAGCTGCGTTACAAAAACGTAGGGTTGTATGCATTTTGGCGTTGAGCTGTAAAGCGCACATCAATGTAAGTGAATGGGTGTGCTTTTTAAGCGCATAGAAGCACGTACAAGGCAAGCGCATAGAAGCGCATGCGTTTTTTTCCCTATTTGGGAAAAAAAATACATTTACATAGAAAAACAAAGCTTTATTGGCAACTGTTACTGCTACATTCAGCAAAACGTGCCTTAAAGAAGCACAGCGCAACGCACAAATGCATGCATTTTTTTTACCACGCGCTTTCACGCGTTTTTCAGCGCAGCAGATGTGAACGAGGCCTAATAGAAAAGAGTTGGCAAAGGGACTTAGGGCCTGTACACACTGAAAAACGCAAGCAAAATCGCAAGCGCATGCGTTTTTAAAGTGCCTGTAGTTTTAAAAACGCATGCGCTTTTGCCTGCGTTTTTTGTGCGTTTGCGTTTTTCTTGTAATTGCTGATTGGCTAAAGAATCCTTTGTTTTTTTTCTAGTTTACATTCAACAGGAATCAGGAGACTGCAGAGTCATCTGGGATACGGACTTCTGAAAAACGCAGGCAAAAACGCAAGCGCATGCGTTTTAATGCGTTTTTCATGTGCTGCGCTTAAAAAAGCGCAGCAGGCACTGCGATTGCGTTTTTCTAAAAACGCATCGCACCAGTGTGTACAAGTCATCACGATTTTCATTCTTTTTCAAAAGACCTTGCGTTTTTAAAAACGCATGCGTTTTTAAAAACGCAACGCAAGCGCAGCAGTGTGTACAGGCCCTTAATCCACATGATGCTTCCCAGCTACAGCTCTACATAGAATGTCAGAGAAAGGCAAAGGTATGAATACTGAACGCTAAAGATGGAAATTCCAACTCCACTCAAAGATATTTTAGTTTTGTGTGGGTACTGGAAAGCTGTTGTTTTCTTATATATATTTAGAGTTGCACTAGTGATAAACTCATTTAAACATCAAAATGCACATTGTCAGCTGACAGAGCCAGTATAAAGACTAATGACTGTGTCACCCATTCCTCAGGTGGGTTTCCCATGATTTCAAATGAGCAAATACTGTGGGTGTCTTGCTTTAAAGTGGTCTGAAACTCTGACATAGCATTCAATAAAAAATGTGTTTTCCTACTTTTTATTACTCATGGTTATCATATTTGCTTTTGTGCACAAGTAATATTGTATGTCTACAAATTAAAAGTTCACAAAGTGTTGTTTATCTTGCCCTGAAAGCTCTCATTGCATTTTTTTTCCAACTGCTTTTTATTATATATTAAAATCTTCTAATGAGCTGTTCTGAACTGTGTATGTACCTGAAGCAGATAGCTTCTCAGAGAGTGTTTTTACTTGTTACACACAAATGTATCAACATTGGAATGAAAACAAAGATTGTTATCTCCAGTCTGGATGCGGATTTGAAGCTGAATAGCCTGTGCATAGCAGGACAAAGTGCTGTGTTTAACCATTTCAGTGATGTTCTGCTACAATTTTGTTTTTTGGGATAGTAGCTTTAAAGCTGTAAGGAATCTTTTAGAGCAAAATAGAAATGCTGACTTTCAGACCACTTTAAGAGGAAGGGGGGGGGGGGGGGGGAGTTTTATTTAGCATTGGATGTAAATTAAAATGCTGGCTTCTCAGCAGAGATGGATTAAGATGTAATGGGGCCCTAGGCAATGTAGCAGATTTGAAAATTGCGCAAAAGGTGGATCAGCGCAACACCAGGCCGCCTCCGAATGGCCTCCAATCAGAGATGCGCTGAGCCCCCCAGGAACTACAAACGCACCTTGATCCCAAACAGAAGCTCTGCATATACACCAAAAGCATGGCTGTTAAGTGGGAGCAGCTTACCAAAAACAAATTAAATTAGTACATAGCAAGGAAATGAGCAGTGCTACTTAAAAACAGACTAGTGCCTACCTGCAAAAGAGTGCAAGCCCCACTTGTGGGGTCGAATACACACCGAGCATGCAAATTTTACTTGGTAGCACACCCAGGCTATGCATATACATAGGTTAGGATTTAGTTAGTGTTAGGCCCCTCCCATGGAGGATTAACTTCTTCGCATTGGGAGGGACGAGTACTTAATAGGTTGCATGCAAGCTGTTACAGGAAACCAACATCCTCCAGTGGTAGACAGGTCATGTGTATGCTCGGTGTGTATTCGACCCCACAAGTGGGGCTTGCACTCTTTTGCAGGTAGGCACTAGTCTGTTTTTAAGTAGCACTGCTCATTTCCTTGCAATGTAGCAGATTTGTGGCCCCTTGTGGTTTTTCTGGTAAACTGAAGTGGAAAGAGGTCAGGGCCCCTTGACAACCACTAGGCCCTAGGCACTTGCCTAGGTTGCCTGGTAAATGATCCTGCTCTGCTATAAAGCACTTCTTTCTGTGCTACTACACAAACTTTGAATTGTATCTTGATTCTGTCTGCACTCTTGTTTCCTACATTTAACAGGAAACTTTGACTTTTTGGTATATGCAGACCTAAAATACATACAACCCATACTAATTATAAAACATGTACATTACAAATTTTATCAAGAATCTCTTTTAAAAGATTAGGCAAGTCCACGCAGTTTTACCTCTCTCACAGATTACCTTTATTTTTTAGATCACTGAATTGAAGCATGATCCACAAAGAACATCTTATTGGAAGATACATTTATGCTACAGGGCTAGCATTTAATGTAAAAAAAAAAGAAACAAATCTGTGACTTGAGGAAATGACAATAAATGTGTAGCAACTGAGTGGTAAAATGTGGATGAATCCAACGCTTGCCTATTTCATAAATACATGCACTTTACTTAAAAATGACACACTTTAATTTTTATGCATTGTCAATGACTGAGCAAAACTGTACTCACTTCTAAAAAAAATCTCTTGCTTTGTGATGAATTCTAACCCTTACCCATCATTGCTGGATTGCTGAAAGGTTAGTATGTAAATAATTGGGTACCAACAAAATCCTTCAAGGTGTACCCGAACAACAAGCCGTGGTTCACCAACAAGCTACGGCAGCTGCGGAGGCGAAAGGAGGCTGCACACAAGTCCGGGGAACCAGGAGGACTACAGAAGGGCAAGAAATGACCTTAATCGGGAGCTGAGAGCTGCGAAAAAAGGGTACGCTGAGAGAATGAGACACAACCTATCCTCAAATGACTCACGCGCTGTATGGAAGGGGCTGAAGGCCGCCACCAACTACAAGCCCCCACCCCAACAGGCAACACCTAACCCGGAACTAGCAGAAGAACTCAGCAGATTCTACTGCAGGTTCGAGAATCAGGAGGCACCGGAGATGAACCTGGCAATGGCCTCTCCCCCTCTGTGCCCTGCAAACACCCTGAGCCTACCCTCTCCCCCGGTGGTGAGCGAGGCGGACGTCCTGCGCCTCTTATCAACACTAAATGCCAGGAAAGCCTCCGGCCCCGATGGAGTATCTCCAGCCTGCCTGAAAATCTGCTGCCGGCAACTTGCTCCCATCCTCTTCGCCATATTCAGCAAGTCCCTAGAGGAAGGCAAGGTCCCCGCATGCTTCAAGAGGTCTACCATCATACCTGTCCCTAAGAAACAAGGGGTCTCCGAGCTTAACAACTTTAGGCCCGTAGCCCTGACGTCCGTCATCATGAAAACCATGGAGCGGGTGGTCCTAGCCTACCTTAAGCTCTCCACCTTGCCCCACCTGGACCCCTACCAGTTTGCCTACAGGGCAAACAGGTGCACGGACGACGCGATCAATATATGCCTGGAGCTCATCAACGACCACCTGTACAGGCCAGACACGAATGCTAGAATACTACTCCTAGACTTCAGCTCGGCCTTTAATACCATCTGCCCACGCATTCTACAACGGTACTAGCTGCACTTGAAGTCCACCCTAGTCTACAACTTTGGATCACGGACTTTCTCCCCAACAGGTCCCAAGTCGTCAGACTGGGCGACTTTCACTCTCGAGCTGCGACCACGAACACAGGTGCTCCTCAAGGCTGCGTTCTGTCACCACTGCTGTTCTCCCTCTACACAAACAATTGCAGATCTGAGGCAGATTCTGTCAAGGTCATCAAGTTCGCAGATGACACCACCATCATTGGCCTTGTCACCAAGGATAACGTCAAGGAGTACCGACAGCAGGTGGAGAAAATTTGCAACTGGAGCAAGGAGAACAAGCTGGTGCTCAACACTGCAAAAACTGTTGAACTAATCATTGACTTCAGGAAGTCTGTTCCTACCCCCACCTCCAATTTATATTGATGGCTCTGAGGTAGCCAGGGTACCCTGTGCCCGGCTCTTGGGTACTACCATCTCCAGTGATCTCAGCTGGAAGCCCAACATCACTGCCACCCAACAGAAAGCCCAGCAGAGACTCTTCTTCCTCCGCCAGCTGAGGAAGTTCGGCATGACTCAAGTAATTCTTACCAACTTCTACTCCGCCACCATTGAGTCGATCCTCTGCTCTTCCATCCTGGTCTGGTATGCCTGTGCCACCGCCTATGACAGGGACAAACTACAGAGGGTCATCAGGTCAGCGGAAAGGATCATTGGGTGCCCCCTTCCCTCACTTGCCCTCCTACACAACAAAAGACTGAAATCCAGGGCACTGAGGATTGCCAATGATCCCTCACACCCAGGCCACCGCTACTTCAGCCTGCTGCCATTGGGCCGGAGGCTACAGGCCATCTCCACAAAGACCGCAAGACACAGGAACTCTTTCTTCCCCTCGGCGGTCAACCTCCTAAATTCTCTCCACATTCTACCGACAAAGCAAGCCCCAACGGGCCGTGGGGCCAGCTGCGCTACGGCTGATCAGCGGTCCGTATCTACCAGCCCATTAGACTAATTGCCATACCTACCAGCCCACAAGACGGACAGTCATCTCAGTGTCACGCTGGGGACGGGGATGGATATTGTGTTGCAATGTTAACTTGATGTATATTGATGCCTCTGCTGTCATTGCTATCTATGTATCTGTTTTCTATGCCTTCCTCCTGAGCCATATGTCTGTGCCAAAAACAATTCCGGGCATGACCCAGTCATGCTTGGCGAAATAAAATGATTCTGATTCTGATTCTGATCTCAGTCTCATATTATTATTATTATTGATTTATAAAGCGCTGCAAATTCCGTGGCACTGTACAAAGAAAGAAACAAACAAACATGAGGTACATAATAATACAGACAATGGTGTACACTAATATACAAGATACATAATTAGAGACAAAATACGCAAAATGATCCAAAATACAGACTACAAAATACAGAATTGGTAATGACAGTGATGAAAGTAACAGGATAAATAAATTGTATAATAATTTTCAAGACACAAAAGGGGGAGAAAGCCCTGCCCTTGCGAGCTTACAATCTAAAGGGAATGGGGGGGGGGGGGAGGAGGGGTAGTATACAATGAATATATAGAGGCGGTGTGTTTTAGGATACCTAGTAGGAGTGCAATTTGGTCTTAGGACAAAGGGAAGTGCCCTAAGGTATATGCACTACAAATGAGTTTTTATAGAGTGTTTAAAGGTAACAAAGGTTGGCGAGTGATGGATGTGTTGGGGGAGGGTATTCCAGAGGAGGGGTGAAGTGCGTGCAAAATCTTGTAAACGTGAATGTGAAGAGGTAATTCTAGAGGAAGACAACAGAAGGTCATGTACAGATGCCCATAGTGATATATTCTTTTAAAGTGGTAAACAGAAAGAAAAGTTCTTGATTCTACTGAGCCCTCCGGGTCTCCTCGTGCCCTCGTTCCAGCGCTGTCGCCGCCTTAAGAGCTATTTGACCAGCTGGTCAAATATAGCTCTGTGAGCCTTCAAAAGGTTTTGGGCAGCTCCATACTGCGCATGCGCAAATTCCCTAGAGTGCTTGTGCTTTCACAGAACGGAGCCACCTGTCTTTGCAAGTGCTTGGGGACAAGAGTGCTCCCAAAACCTTCCAAGGGCACATGAAAGTGCCAGAGGAAGGGCTAGAACAAGGGGACCAAGAGGTGACAGTCAATCCTCAATAGGATTCAGAGCCTTCCCTGTCAATAAGTATGTGACTTTTTCACTGCAGATTTGCTTCAATAAACTTAGGTCATTCTGGATTTATTTTAAAAAAGAGACTCTTACTGTGGATGCTGCAAGCAGCTGCCATTACAGCATCACGTATTCATAAACCTCAGAAATTCTGAGTATGATCTAATAGATCCTTGATGAGAGGGGGCAACCTCTAACCTCTACAGTGTGCCAGCACAAGGGCCCAGTTTCAGTGAGCAGTAAAAAACAATGCTGGATCTCTGCCTGGGGCACCTTTAAGATGTTGCACCATTGGCAGTATCTACAGAATTACTTTAAACTGCAGTACAGTAAAGCTACCACAAGATGTCACTGTGTGTGTAAAGTGCTGCAATGATCTCTATGGTATTGTGATGTCCTGAATTCACTCTGTATTCCTCTCTGTTCTAAGTAAGCTGCATTTCCTGATGGTGATGTATGTTTTATCTCATGTTTTTCTTCAGTAAAGAGTTCTTACTTGTTATACAGGGTGCCTGTGTGTACCTACCTACCAAATTGCTCCATCATGCACTGCCGAGGGAGAGGTGAGTATAAGCTTTTTTTTCTATAGGATAGGTCATTACTGTTTCCTGAAGTTCGATTGTAACTTTTTTTTCAATCCTCTAATAACAGATTTGTCTATTTTGAAATAAGCTGCCAACAATCTCTCGCTGTGGTATTCTGATTTGTTCACAATCCAACATTTCTGTAAGATGGAAATTATTATTATTATTATTATTATTTTTCCCTTTCCATTCAATGAAATCCATCCAGAAATAAACCAGACAGTAAGTTCTTCCAAGCGGAGATTTCCATTTTCAGTCCTTTTCACAACCTCCATATCATTATTGCTTAGCCTGTTACAGGGATATGGATTTGGGTTTTAGAAAGTGTGACTAAATACACGTTAAATTTATTTTTTTCAAATAAAAAGGTTTTATGTTTGATGGCAATATGACTGTACCAAGGCTAATCCCACTCGTACAGGGAGGATTTCTGCCGCTGGTAATTCAGAATGGGATGCCACTATAACACAATACTTCATGCATTCCATCATAAAACCACTTTTACTTGCTGCTACAATCACACTGATAAAAGGTTTATAAACCAACAAGGCAGTTTTGTAAAGGAGAAAAGCATCCAGCCAAGCATTACTGATGGATGCAGAAGTCAATCTTAGTTGTAGATTTGGGTGCAAAAGCAACAAACAAAGCATCAAATATGTTCTATTGTTGGAACTGAAATTATTATTTCAGAACGGTTGTGTACTATGATCCCAGGAAATTACATGTCCATCTACATGATTTTATTTTTAAATGTATTACAATGTGACTATTTTTCTACAGTACAATGTTAAAATACAGTCTGTTAAAGCGGACCCAAACCAAACATTTTTTTTATTCAAAATATTTAGTTGCACCACTCTGACACATACAAAGATAAATAAACTCTCCTTTAAAGAGAACCCGAGGTGTGTTTAAAGAATGTTATCTGCATACAGAGGCTGGATCTGCCTATCCAGCCCAGCCTCTGTTGCTATCCCAAACCCCACTAAGGTCCCCCTGCACTCTACAATCCCTCATAAATCCCAGCCATGCTGTGAGGCTGTATTTACATCAGTAGTGTCAGTCTCTGCTGCTCCCCCGCCTCTTGCATAGCTCCGGTCCCTGCCCCCGTCCCTTCCCTCCAATCAGCGGGGAGGGAAGGGATGCAGGCGGGGACTGGAGTTCTGCAGGAGGCGGGGAGAGCAGCAGACTGACACTATAGAGATAAACACAGCCAGCTCTGACAAGCTGTTTGTCAGCAGCGTGACTGTGATTTATGAGGGTTTGCAGAGTGCAGGGGGACCTTAGGGGGGTTTGGGATAGCAACAGAGGCTGGGCTGTATAGGCAGATCCAGCCTCTGTATGCAGATAATATTCTTCAAACCCACCTCGGGTTCTCTTTAAGCCTATGAGCATTTCAGTGCATGCTTTTCACCCTTCTCTTTTCATAACTAGAGTTATACAGGTGGCAGCCATTACTTCTGAGCTTAGGAGGAGGTTTTAGATCATGGGTGTGTTTGTCATCAGCTACCCTCCCTCACAGGGGCATGGTCTATGTGAAATATTACACAAGCTGAGATCACCTCCCCTCTGACATCATCAGTAGCAGCCTGTGTTTTGTTTAGTTTTTTATCTCCTCCACCAGTTTGCCGGAAAAATCCCGGCAATATGAAAGGAAGGGAGGGGTTCCTCCAATAAATGTAAAATATTTTATATTTGTCATCATGCAGCTGAAAAAAAGCTGCTATTTATTATTATAGTTTAGAAAATAGATTTTATTTCTGAAATCTTGTATTTTTAATTTGGGTCCACTTTAAATAAAGGTTGTTGATTTTTTTTTTTATAATTTAATGTCTTTTCTTTTGGGGTTCATAATTCTTCGCTTTTCTGTGGATCTCCGACAACTCCTGCATTTATGAACTCTGCTGAATACCATAGGTAGTTAGTACACCTGGTAGACAAACTTTATATATAGTAAATAGAGATGGCCCAGCCTTGGAGAACTCATGGAGAAGCACATGATCAGTTTGATCAGCTGATAGATATGTAAGCGTCTGATTTGCTGTAATGACTTAGCACATGATCATGACCAGCAAATCAGAGCCTTACTAATCTATCAGCTGATCAAACTGATCATGTGCTTCTCCATGCGTTCTCCAAGGCTGGGCCATCTCTAATATTATTATTATTATTATTATTCAGTATTTATATAGCGCTGACATATTACACAGCACTGTACAGTGTATATATATATATCTTGTCACTAACTGTCCCTCAAGGAGCTCACAATCTAATCCCTACCATTGCCATATGTCTATATCTATATCATGTAGTGTAAGTACTGTAGTCTAGGGCCAATTTTTTAGGGGGAGCCAATTAACTTATCCGTATGTTTTTGGAATGTGAGAGGAAACCGGAGTGCCCGGAGGAAACCCACGCAGATACGGAGAGAACATACAAACTCTTTGCAGATAGTGCCCTGGCTGGGATTCGAACCAGGGACCCAGCGCTGCAAGGCGAGAGAGCTAACCACTACGCCACCGTGCTGCCCATGATATAGTAAAGTGTAGCAATTACATAGTACTGTTATTTAGTATTTATATAGCACCAACATTTTCCAAAGCCCTGTACAGAGTATATCGTCTTGTCACAAAGGGTCCCTCATGCTGGGAATACACAGTTTGTTTCTGCCGCAGACAGATGGCTCAATAGATAATTTCCAACATGGCCGATCTCCCATTCGATCGTTTCGCCGCCCGATTGCTCATAGAAGCGAATAGAAAAAGATAAGTAAAACGAGCAGAAGATGAGTGAATCAGATGCAGAATCGAGCGGCAAAAACAATCGAGCGGAGAATCGAGCGGCAGAAATGCATAGTGTATTCCCAGCATAAGAGGGGCTCACAATTGAATCCCTGTCATAGTCCTATGTCACAGGTGTCGAACTCCAAGGCATGGAGGTCCACAACCATGCCATTGTTTAGGATGGACGGAGAAAGAGAGGAATGAGTTGTACCTGATGGACCACACCTTTCCTGAGTCATACACATCAATTAATTTGAGCTGTGTCAAAAATGAGTATGGACCTCAGCCCTCAAAGGACCGTTTTGACATCCCTTCTATGTATGTATCATAGTCTAGAGCCATTTTTTTTTATTATTTTTTTTTAGGGGGAATTAACTTATCTGTATGTTTTGAGTGAGTGTATGAGTGAAACCGGAGTGACACGTAGTAGTATTAGTAGTAATTTTTTAAACAATATATTACACAATAAATATAGGGTACAAATGACAAACTGCATACATAAAAATGTATAACTGATTTTTACAGCTTAACTAGTTTACAAAGAACAAATTTAGTTTTGAGACTTTACACAAAACACAAGTATGTTTGCATCAGTTCCTCTCTACTCCAAGGTGCTTATTAGCTATGTTTCTTACAGTTATACACAAACATCAAACTTTTCATCCCATACATAGGACCATAGCACAGTGTTCTATTGGATGGCTGCTTATGATACAAGAGACTGGGGGTTTTATTTCTACATGAATCAAAAGTTTTTGGCTCCTTGGGCAGGATGGTTAAAGCGGAATATAACCCTGCATTTCAACTTTGCTCTAAAACATTATTTACAGTATATTATATGCAACCAGCATTTTTTTTTTACTAGACCAGCATTGGAAGGGTTACACAGGGCTTTAAAGTTCTTTTAGATTTCTGCAGACGCATCCGAAGCTGAAAAGAGATACATTTTGTTTACAGAAATGTATCTAAGTGTTGAATGACTCATCTCTCTGACTGAGAAGGAGCTTGGAGGACTGCCAAAGAGTGTGTAACTGTTTATCAATAGATACATAGAATGTAACAATCTGAACTTCTGCATATCTCTCCACGGAACTTGAAACGTCTGTGTTTAACCCTTCCAAGGCTGGTCTAGTAAAAAAAAAATGCTTTTTTGCATATAATATGCTGTAAATAATATTTTAGAGCAAAGTTGAAATGCAGGATTATATTCCGCTTTAAAGCAGCATTATTAAATAGTGGTTGGAAGTCTTTCCTTGCAGGGGCGATGCCAATGCCTTGTATCTCAGGATACTATCTGCATGGAGTTTACATGAGGAAGGAATTAAGGTTAGTGGAAAGAGGATATATTGAGAGGGGGGTTAGGAGGTTACAGAGGTCAAGAACATTTTGATGGAAACAGACAGGGAACAGCACGGAAAACCATTACAAAAGTATTGCTGCAAAGTAAATAGTAAAATATCAGCAACAGCACTTTACAGGTATTCCATCTGGTGGCATCACCTGACAAATAAAGTAACAGGTGTTTCTTATAAATGTACTACAAATATGGCCAAATATTGTGAGTGTGAGAAGTATTTACATTGGGGTATATTTAAAGAGAACTCGAGCTGAAGCTTGGGTTTAGAAACACATGCCATACTTACCTGAGGAAAGGGAAGACTCTGGATCCTAATGAGGCTTCCTATGGCTTCTTAATGTGGGCCTCCGCTGCTGCCTGGGATTCTCCAGCTGATCAGGGACCATGCTTTGCTTCTGGCACGAACCCAATCATACTGCAGCTCGAGCTTACTGCCCAGACACGGCAGTGTGGCCGCACTCACGCTTGAAGAGGAGTGTGGCCCTGTTCAGATTACCGGCAAGCCCTTGTAGGTAATCTTTGAAGGGTCCACAAGTGGCAACAGGGGACCAGAGGGATCCACGGGAAGCCTCATTAGGTTCCAAAGGCTTCCCTCTTCCTGGGTAAATATGTGATTTTGTACCTGAGCTTTGACTCCGATAGACTTTAATATAAAGTACTTGCAGACTCATGCCTAGTGGAGCAGTTCAAGAGGGATGGTACCCTAGTGTATTCTTTACAATTAGGGGTCTGAAGTTAAAAAATAAGCTGTAAAATGTTACTCTTCACTTTTTACTGTTACTCCCCACCACTTCACAGAATATTAAAAGGAATTATCTGTGGCCTATATGTGTAAAAGAATACAAAGATTTGAATGTGAAGTCAAATCTGGCATTCAACATGTAAACAGGCTGCAGAAAAATAGACAATACAAAACTATAATTCAAAAAATTGTAGTAAAATGTTACACCATAATCTCATTTGAGGACAATTTTCCCGCAACTGAGACTCCATTAAACGTAAACTTCACAAGGTTCCCGTCCTGTAAGTAGCTATGTGCTGCTCCTCCTCACCTTGAATGAAGACGCAAATCAACCAAACCAAGCCAAGCATTTTCATCAAGGACAAGGGGTAATGATCAAAGATCATAAACATGTTCAGATCACTCCAGCACAGCTGAGCACCCTCTGATATCTATGAGCTTTTAAGAGAGCCACAACAATATTCGGTCAGTATAGTCAACTTTTTTAAATTAGATTCTTCCTAAAGTGAAGGTGCCTATAACTTCTAATCATGAGATAAGTAATGTTTAATTGCCTTCTTTATTAGTCGTATTATTGCCAGCACAAATATATGCAGTGGGTTTATTTGTGTCCTAACACAATAATGCCTGTCTCATCAAAAAGCTTTAAAACATACTTCAAAAGCCAGTTTGTTTTACAAGTTATTACAGCAGTAAAAACGTATACAAACCCAGTTAGCGTATTTTATGTTAATCTCCAGCGCTTTCATTATTACTGTATTTTAAATTGTTACGAGTCTGTGGCGGAAGATTGTGAATTGCCTTCTATGTCTGATGAAAAAGTCTTATTTTTACTCTCTTGTAGATTTAATGCCTCATAAGAAATGTTATCTTCCAGCTACTAAGACAAGAAAGCAAAAAAGATGGCCCATTGCATTTTATTCGGAAAATAAAATGCTGTGTTCAAAAGGAAAAAAAAAATACAGCGTAGCAAATCAGGAACTGTATAGCGCGGGCAGAGCCTAGTACAAGCGCATGAATCTCCTTGGAATTTAGTTCTATTCACAAAATACCACGGAGATCTAGGGAAGAAAGAAAATATAAATAAAGCAGAGCATTTCCATGCTTTTGTTCCACAGTCATTATTCTGCCCGATATTACGCAATGCATGTTTTCCCTTTAGGCTGGAAACAGAGTATTATTACTTTTGTCTACCACCTTTTCATAGCATAAATACAGGTTATATTTTATTGTTGAGCTATTTGGAAATAACCAATTGAATGTGTAATGCCTTAAAATCAGGGATGGTCGTAGTCAGCCAACATCGCTACGCTGGAACTACATGTAGTTTTATGCAATTACGCTTCACCAAACTACGGCTTCGATATCAAATATTCGCTTAGTATGCATTTCGTAGAATACACATTAAAATACGCAATTACGTGTGGTGGGAAGCGTAGTGGATGCTTATGCCCGTATGCAGAAAATTTTACGCATTCATTCTCTAACTCTTCTGTGCGTACATTCCCCCTTTCCAATGCGTAAATTTGTAAGCATACAATCGCACACGGAAAATTAGCTGCAAGTAACACATTCGTAGTTCACTACGCAATACACATGTTAACTACGCATAGTGGGCGTAAGCTACGGGTAGCGGTACTTCGCTATGCGTATATTCGGAAGCGTAGTTTTGAAACTTCACCTACAAACTACGATGCGTAGATGCGAACTACGATGCATAAATTCACACTGGCGTACTTTCTGCTCATCCCTGCTTAAAATAACTATCTAGCTCCAACTTCACTCATGAATGCAATAAGTTCTGAATTAGCCACACAACATACCATTATGTTTAGAGAGTTATATTAGAGTACAAAAAGTAAGGCCACTGAGGTCAGCTTTTATGCTCGTGAAATATCATTCTGCCACAGTAGGGACTGTTATATGCTTAATTATGGAGTAAATGGCGTCAGTGTGCTAAAGTATACAGGTATCAGCAGAAATGAGAGAACAGTCTTATGGCCCAACTATTTTTAACGGTTATCCTGAGCGATCATGTGTTTGCCAGTCTGCCAGTAGAGACCTCATGGTACAAAAGGATTCCACCGTTCCCTATTAGCATGGCAGGCAACAGTCTACTCAAAACTACTGTCAGTACACTTAAGACAATTTTCATATTTCCTTTTTTCAAAAAACAATTCTTCTTTCAATCCTTTCCCCATTGCCCACCCTTTGGTAAAACCTCTTTCCTCCATCTCCTAAATGTCCATCTTTACCTACAGGGATTCTCAATATTATTCATGTTACTCTACCTGCCAAGAGGGTGGTGTTTATACCCTCACAAAGGTGATATATCAGGCTTCTGCTCATATCCCTATCCCAGTCCATGGGCCTTAGGGGAAGACGGAAGAAAGGTTGAGTACCAAATGAGTCATACCCCTTCTAAAACTCTTCCTTCCTGGTCTATTTTTTTTAAAAGGTCCTGTGAAAACTGCCTTTCATAGAGTTTAATTTGCTGATTTGCCTTTCATTTGCTGATTTTAGGCATTCTGTACAGATATATATATATATATATATATATATATATATATATATATATATATATATATATATATATATATATTAATGTGTTATATAGACTTAAAATTGTGTGCTAGTGCCAAGACTACTAAATTGTATGCATATTTTGATATGAACACTATACTTTTTCATGGTTATCCCTATAATACTCTAGGTAATTGATGCATTTTTGCAGGCTGTCACACATTAGAAAAAAAAAAATATTGAGTCCAGGCCTCATACAACCCATCTATGCATCATATAAATTCAGGTATTGCTACTACTACTCTGCATTCACTTTAAAGAGGAACTGTTACCAAGGATTGAACGTCAACCCAATCAGTAGCTGATACCCCCTTTACCATGAGAAATCTTTACCTTTTCTCAAATGGATCATCAGGGGGCTCTGTGTGGCTGATATTGTGGTGAAACCTCTCCCACAGTGTGATGTCAGCACCTGGGTACTGACATCACACTGTGGGAGCCTTGTTGCATTGTGGGAAATAACAGCTATTTCCAACTGCCAAAAAAGCAGCATCTCCTTCCATACAAAATCACCAGCCAGCAGTAGATGTCACCATGTGATAAATGTTAGAATGTAAATCAGGGAGAGGAAAGATTTTACAATGGGCAAACACTGACTTAATCCTTTATAAATAATTATTATAAAAATTAAGAACTTTTTTCATTACATTATTTTCACTGCAGTTCCTCTTTATTCTTTTGTATAAAATGTAAATACTCCAATATCAAGAAACAAAATGTTTTTCTAAATGTAGAGCACTGTATGGGGGGTTGTGGGGTTTTTTTCCGCCTTCCTCTGGATCAACAGGGATATGTGAGGGAGCAGGCCGGAGTTGTAATTTGTACTGGTTGAACTCGATGGACGTATGTCTTTTTTCAACCAAAATAACTATGTAACTAAGTATGTCATACTCTTTTTGTATTTTAACTATGAAAAATTGTTAAGGGATTAGCTTTTGAGAATCTTATTACCTTCCTCAGATCAATAATTTTAAACCTGAATTGTAACACATGAACACGTGCACACAAAGAAGCAGTTCCATCAGCTAGTGTGAGAATACTATAGAAGTATAAAAAGTTGGAAGGTTTTCCTATACATGGGACGGTGATAAATGTGAGTATATATGTTCGATAATAATGCTTGTTTTTTTTATTTTTTTGTTTGTTTGATTGTTTTTTAGTAAGTACAACTTAGGTTGATCAGGAAAAAGGCATACTAAAAACAGTTAAAAGTCGTCTTTTCTTTGCACGTGGAAGGCACAAAGCAGTTTCTACTGAAAAGAACAGGAAAACTAAAGAAAAGTTTTTTTGCTTTGTTTTACTTTTTAAAAGTGTGGGGAGGATAAAATAAAAAAAAAGGAGAAAAATCAAAACAGCTTGTTATGAGAAAATCGGGAAATCATATTTTCTTGGCAGAACATATATATTTTAGATTTTATTGCATCATTTTATTGGTAATGAATATTAATAGGAAAATGCTGTATCATTATGAAATTACTATTCTATCATATTAAATTGCACTGAAATTGCTATCTAGTGGCTTGTAAATTTTTAGTTGATGTAATTGTCTCTATAATAGGAGTGCCTAACAATGGTATCCAATAATTCCGGGCACAGAAAACATAATTGTGTTTTTTGTGTACGGTCATTGTTTCTGGCCCAATACGACTAAGTGGTTTTTCAGACAAATTGAAAATTGTACAATGCATTTTGTTGGCACAAATAAATATTGCATATCTTGTTATATCATTTGGTCCCCTTGCTGCATTTTCAGATAGTATTCCTCAAAAGGCTCGACATTTAGCAACTGTTTCTGCCACCACCACTCACCTCTGGAATTTACACTCTTCAACTGTATTCCACTTGATTTGGAATTGTCTAATGGCACTAGATGGTACTTAATGCTAACTTTTGTATAACGCTTTTATTCTTTTGGACTCAAAGCCCTTGAGAGGTGCCAGGGCTGTTCTCCAGGGTAACCTGGCGCCCCTTTACAACCCCCCAGCAAATTTCATTGGCTCCTGAAAATTGGCTCCTGACCCTGTGATCACTATAAACCAATCACAGTGATCACTGTTTACTAATAGGAAAAGGACGACCCTGGTCCTTAAAAGGCCAGAGCCATCTGGTCCCAACGTGTTTAAAGAGGAACTTTCTCGAAAATCGCGAAAAATGTAAAACACATACAAATAAGAAGTACATTTCTTCCAGAATAAAATGATCCATAAATTACTTTCAGAGCGTGGAGGCACAACATTATTCGGATGTTTAGTGAAGAAGAATCGCCTTCCTCACTGGCAGTGTGTGGACCACTAGTTGATTTACTTTTGATTGACCACACTGTTTTCATTCACACAAGAAAGTCAACAGCTTAAAGAGGAACTTTCGCAAAAATCGTAAAATTTAAAACACATACAACTAAGAAGTACCTTTCTCTCAGAGTAAAATGAGCCATACATTACTTTGCTCCTATGTTGCTGTGACTTACAATAAGTAGTAGAAATCTGACATTACCGAGATTTTGGACTAGCCCATCTTCTCAGAGGGGGGTTCTCAGGGTTTTCTTTATTTTTAAAAGCACTTAGTGAATGGCAGTTGCTCCGTCCAACTACCAAAATAGTGTGCAGCGAGCAGGGAGGCTGGTCAGCATCTTTGTATTAATCATTTTCAGGGAATGTCTTTATAAAAAACAAAGGCCATGCTGAGAATTCCCTATGGAGAGATGGACTAGCCCAAAACCTGTTGGTAATGTCAGATTTCTACTACCTACTGTAAGTGACAGCAACATAGGAGAAAAGTAATTTATGGCTCATTTTACTCTGGGAGAAATGTACTTCTTATTTGTATGTGTTTTAAACTTTAAGATTTTCGCGACACTTCCTCTTTAAGGACCTTTTAGACATGAGACAGTTATTGTACAATCCAAATGTTATGACAATATTGTGAAATGACTACATTTATGGATGCTTCTTCTAACCAACCCTACTTGCAAAAGAAATTATCAGCCAATTTCTATTTTCCCACTATGCTCCTTTTTAGACCTGAGACAAGCTGGTGGGATAAATCACTAGCCATCCCTCCCTTCCATAGACAGGTCTGTGCATCCACAACTAATCTGAACAGGTAGAAGAAGACATTTCATAGGAAAACGCTTGTAGTCAGTTATAAAATGAGAAGAATTGTGCCCATCACTGGTTTTGTTGATAGCTTGCATTCATTTGCCAGTACGCATGGCAGTTGTGCACAGCAATGGGGCTTTTACCTAATAGATCTAATTTTAATCTAATTGATGCAAACATATCCGTATATAGGAAAAACTGGATCTTTTATACACTTCACTACTAAAACAACATATTGGAAACCCAAACATTCGTATGGGAAAAGATGTCATTTATATAAGATGTCTAGGACATGTTCTTGTCAAAGCATTATTATCACTGTGCAACAAACATCGTAATCCTTGTCTTTTTATAGAAAATGCTTATTATGAAATAGAAAAAGCATTATGAAAGACGCCGATGCAATCCTAGGTTTGTGACATAACCAGATATAGAACAATGAGTAGCGCACATATAACATATTAAAACTCTTTTCTTGGCAAATTATAATCCTGCAAAACTGAGACTGTATAGAAAAAAGTAGTTGTTCAATGTATAATTTTTAAATGCAATATTGTAGTTACCTAGGAAACCTTGAAAGAAAACAGAGTACAAAGAGGACAGAGGAAAGTAAAGAGTGAAAACAAAAACACTAAGTTTCAAGAGGAATAGAGGAGAAAGAGTAGTGGTTGCCATTCATCACAAAATAAAAAAAGGATTTATGACATACTAGTTGGCCTAAACGGGCTCTAGGTCTCTTCACACCGCCAGTCAGTGCGCGCGCACCCACTCGCCCGCCGCACGCAACCTCTCCTCCGCCCAGCTCCCAGGCCCGTCCTCCTGTCCCTACAAAAAAACCACGGACACACAAACAGGGACAGGAAGGATGACACAGGGACAGTTAGGTTTTTATTGTTTAGGATATGAAAAATATGCCTATCATCAGATAAGCATTCAGCTAGATATTGGAGACACTGTAATGGTATAGGTTCTTTATATTTGAGCGATGTAATAACAGCGCAGGAGAATTGGGTGCAGCCGGAACCAATGCCAAGAAATTAATAGACAAGTAATCTGTCAGTCCTGTAATTGCCAACCTGCTCCTCTGCTCATCACTGTTAATGTCTATGACAGCTGTACAAGTCATTTTCTTTAGCGCTAAACACACATGCCAGCCACTCAGACACGACTGTAGAGAAAGTAAAGCCTTGTACACATGCAAGACTGTTCTTGGCCAAAGTGTCCAAACGGGGCAGCCTCTGCTGAGAATATAGCTTGTATTCAGGTATATACCGAGGTCTGCCGAGGTCACTTACTATTCAAGCAAGCCAAACCTTTGAGCGATAATTGGCGGTCAAGTCCAATTTTTTCCTCCTCACCTTTCTCACCACTGCCCCCTCTGTCATGTGTGTCTCCCCCCCCCCACCACCATGCATCAGAATGAGGCATCCGGAGGGGCATAATGACAGCTCCATGACCCCTGCAGGGGGGGGAGCGGAGGCTGTGGAGGCCCACTTCTCTTCCCTATCCTCATTTGCATGAAGAGTAGCACTGGGAGTAGAGTAATATTCACCTCCTGCTCCAGTGCTACAGGTCTCCTTCATGCTTTACATCTGCACACTCACTGCTGCCATTTGCCAGCTCCTGGTCACAAGACCGATGTGAGTTACATGATCGTGAAGCCAGATGTTGGCAGCAGGGAGTGTGTAGCTCTGATGCATGGAGAAAACCCGTAGCACTGGAGAAGGTAAATATTATGCTGCTCCCTGTGCTAATTTGCATGGTGGGAGGGGAACGCAGAGGATAGTTTGTATGTCTGGGGGAGTAATTTACTTTTATATTTTTTTCTTTATTGGCTGTCTGCACTTGTGGGGGAGGGGGGGGGGTTTGAGGTGTGCTTGGATGCAGTGGGGCCCATGCTACCTTTTTGCAGTGGGTACCATATATATTTTACAGCGCTCAGCTCCCAAACTGTTGCCGGAGGTATCAAATCTCAATCCCTTTGGGCAACAAGAATTGTTGTGTACGCTTATTAACTCCCATTACGTTTCTCATTTTTTCTCTCTCCATAAACAGAGTATTGGAGGGCTACCACAGGTAGGATGTAATTCACACGGTATTAAAACAGCTACCAATAATCCATTCTATCAAAGCAAACTGATACCAGTTTTATTACAGATTTATTTGAATTCAAATGGAACATCCAACTATTCCAAAGAAAGTTTACATTTAAAGAGAACCCGAGGTGGGTTTGTGAAATCATAGGCATAATCAGAGGCATGTTCTGTATTCAATGACCAACCTCTGTTCCCTCCCCCCCCCCCCCAGCTCTGCTGTCCCCCATTAAAAAAAAGTGCCAGGATAGAGACACAGATTGTTGCTAGCCTGCTATTTACCTCTGCTTGTCAGTCGCCGCCGCTACCTGTATAGCGCGGCTCCCCACCTGTGTCCCTTCCCTCCCCGCCTCTGTAAGCTTCCTCCAATCAGAAGCGGAGGCGCTGTTATTTATCTGTTTGTCTGTTTGATGAAATGCGTATACCATTTATGATTAGCAGCATGAGGAATATTATGTTTTTATTGTTAGACGTGTTTGGTCTTCCCCGAGGGGGTCCGTCACCACCGTGGGGAATTCTATTAGGTAATAATCTGTGCACAATATTATTTACTGAAGCTAAAACCCCCTTTGCCTGTTTTGAGTGCTATGTGTGTAATATAGTCCAGTTGCTGGAGCTCTGCGCAGCCATGCAGATAAATCATTCAGGAAAAACTTCTGTTTGAAAGCGCTGCCATCTTTCCCGCTGTGCAAATTGAAACACTTAAAGACTAGTCTGATGTCATTTGAATGAATTCATATTTATACCTCACTAAACATAACTGATTTCATTGTTGCTGCAGGACATATTAACAAATTGACTTGTAATTAAATCATTACTGGGCAAACAAAGGAAAGAAAGTTATCTGCTTCCCCCCTGGTTACAGCAAAACCTTGTCTGCATGGTTTACACAACTTAGGACACTTTCAACACCTCCTGATAATTTTGGACTGCAATGGCAATGTTTTGGTAATCCATTAGCAGCTAGGTGATGTGAAAAATTTGAGTATAAACCATTTCGTTTGTAAACCCCTCATATGTTTTTAGCTATCACCATAGTTTTATGCTGCGTTTAATGTTTTAGACCAGAGATTAAATTTGAGTTTCATCGCATTTTAATTACTCTTTGGTACTTTTTCCATTATTAAATGCTGAAATAGAAATTAAAATGTAGTTAATATGAACAACTCAGAAGAAAAGTGAAAACTGAATCCGAGCCAAGATATTTTAATATGACATAATAGAATAATCAGTAAGTGCAAATATTGGTCAGACCTGTCTCTTCCTGACTCTCTTCCTGTCTGTAATTATCAAACAATGTTTTGCATATGAGGAAAAATAACGTTAGAGAGGATTAATATCCTATTCCTGTCTTTTACCAAAAATCTAAGAATATAAATAAGATAAGGATGAGCACAATATGTGGAATTAATCCATTTAGCTGAGAAAAACCTCGTTCACAGATAAAATCTGTAAACAGGTGTTCAAGTTTCAGTTATTTACTGTTCGGCATTCACAAAAGCCTCATCTTGTAAGCATGAGACTAATCAATGACTTGATATGATCTACTCTTGAATATGTAGAGTCCAAGTTGCTTATCAGACTTGCTTAAGAAACTAAATAATACTATCTTGAGGTTAGAAGGTAATTATGTGAAGATTACATTCTCCTCTTTGTCTTATGACAAAGATTCCAATCAGCTATTTGTCAGTTTACCTGAAACACAACATCACAGTGCTCATGATGCGTTACAAAGGGCCCATACATTACAAAAAAAATGTTTCACAGAACATGAGAACGTATGTAGGCATATTTATTACTGTATGTAAATGGAAACATACATCTAAAATTCAAATTTCTGTTCATGGCACACAAATCAATTCCAGCTGTTTTTCTACAGGTATAATTTTTTTCTGTGTTGAACCAAAATGGATAATGTGGGCATGAGGTGCAGTGGGGAATTTGGGCACGCCAAGGGCACCTGTGAAAATATCAGCCAGAAATTTGGGCATGGGGGCGCCTGACAAATAGCGGCAGCAGAGTTCCGCTTCAGTGTAATGCAACTCTGCAGGAAATGTGATAGGCATGCTAGGAACAGTAGTTCATTGAAGTTTGGCAACAATGTAGCTGAACTCTGGTGCAAAATAGCATTGAGGCAGGGTGGTTAGTGTTAGGAGTATGTGGTGGTGGTTATTGTTAGGCATCGAAAATGGAGCATTCTTGTGAGGCATTGTTAGGGGAGGGGTCTTGTTCAGGCCTGAGCCCACTAACACAGTTGTGTCCGCTTCTGTCCGCTTTTCTGCATCTGTAACATTGATGTGTAACTGAAAAGCGGACACAACCCCATCAGTGGGCTCAGGCCCTTAGGCATTAATAGGGGATGTTTTTAGTTAGGCATATATGGGGAGGGTTCTTGTGAGGCATCGATAGGGGATGTTTCTTGTTAGGCATATATAGGGGATGGTTCTTGAGAGGCATCGATAGTGATGAGATCTTGTTGATAGGTGTATATATATATATATATATATATATATATATATATATATATATATATATATATATATATATATATATATATATGTGGGAGGCTTCTTGTCAGGCATCGATAGGGGAGGTTTATAGTGTGCTGTAGGCAGAGGGGATTGTCATGTAACCTGATCTTATTATTAATTTATATAGCACCAACATCTTCTGTAGTGCTGTGCACAGTACAAAACAAATAGTGGGGAGCACAGATACATGATATGTTCAATAGAGATGTTCCGAACCTCCGATTTTCGGTTTGCGAACCATGCACGTGAACTTCCGCAAAAGTTCGGTATGCGCAAACTTTCCCGAACTGCAATAGACTTCAATGGGGAGGCGAACTTTGAAAACTAGAAACACTTATGCTGGCCAGAAAAGTGATGGAAAAGATGTTTCAAGGGGTCTAACACCTGGAGGGAGGCATGGATGAGTGGGATAAACGCCAAAAGTCCCGGGGAAAAAATCTGGATTTGACGCAAAGCAGCATTTTAAGGGCAGAAATCACATTGAATGCTAAATTGCAGGCCTAAAGTGCTTTAAAACATCTTGCATGTGTATACATCAATCAGGGAGTGTAATTAGAGTACTGCTTCACACTGACACACCAAACTCACTGTGTAACGCACCGCAAACAGCTGTTTGTGTGTGCTGGACTGGTGCCCACCATGACGAGATTGCTCTTCCTGGTAATGTCTGACTGCCTTATCAACTCGATGGTTCTTTCTCTACTATTGTTAAAGCTTACATATATTTTTTTTTTAAATTACATTTTCTGCTTGCTGTTCAGTACCATAAATGAGAATCTATTATAGAGGGCAAGTCTGCCATTGTAACCACGGGTAATGGCCGGGGAACCAGGGTTCGATTCTGGTCCGGAGTGGGAGCCTGAGAACTGGCTACCACCACCACCACACATCCAAGTAAGGAACCATTTGTTGTATAAGTAATGTACCTGCCCTGAGTGTGCTTTGCAGACCAGGCATCTGTGGTCAGACAAACCAAATCGAAAGCATTTGCCAAGAATGTGTTATGGAGGGAAAGTCTGCTATTCATTTAACTGTGTGAACATTTTTATGGTACTTTCTCAGTACCATGGTGACCACGGGACCACTGGTTCGATTCTGGTCTGGAGTGGGAGCCTAAGAAATGACTACTACCAACACACATCCAAGGAAGGCAGCAGGCATGCTGTGGGCAAAGGAGCAGGAATGGCTACCACCACACATCCAAGGAAGGCAGCAGGCACCCTGTGGGCAAAGGAGCAGGAACAGCTACCACACATCCAAGGAAGGCAGCAGGCATGGCATGCACGTCTCGAGGTAGTGACCAAAAATAACAATACAGGAGGACTTTCAAGGCCCTGCTGTATATGAGATGAATCAACTTTAAATCCTTTAACGAGAATCTATTATGGAGGGCAAGTCTGCCATCCATTCAAGTGAAAGGTATGCACTGACTGCCAGGTATAATACAATGTGCAGTCACACAGGTGCAGTTAACAGGTAAGCACGGAGTGGTATATCACACTGCATGCACTCACTTAGGTAGGTGGGTGCATTGAACACAACAGGTAGGTGATGGGTATTAACCACTTGAGGACCGCCCCCAGCCGATGGGCGGCGGCAAAGACCAGGCCCAAACGACCGCAATACGCCCATCGGCGGGGGCGGCATCAGCGGTGGCTGTGCGGCGATCGCGTCATCAATGACGCGATCGCCGCCGGCAATAGGCTCCGCCCACCCTGCTCGGAAACCCGCCGGCCAATTAGCAGCGCCGGCGGGTTTCAAATGCGGCGATCAGCCTATGGGAAAGCGTATAATACACTTTGTTATTGTAACAAAGTGTATTATACTGGCTGCCTCCTCCGCTGATGGTCACTCGTCGTGCGACCATCAGGGAGGACAGGCAGCCCACAGATAAGTAAAAAAAAACACACTTTGCCCCACACAGACCCCCCGATCGCCCACCCCAGCCCTCAGAACCCCCCCTGACCACCCCAGCACACCAGTATCTGCCCCCCACCACCCACCTAAAAACCCATCAATCACTCCCTGTCACTATCTAGGGACGCTATCCCCTAGGTTAGGTCCCTAACTGCCCCCTAGGGTCCCCTGATCACCCCCCTACCCTCAGATCCCCCCCATACCCCCCTCCCAGACCACCCCCTGTATACTGTATATAGCTGCCTTACCCACTGATCACCTGTCTATCACCCATCTATCACCTGTCTATCACCCCTTGTCACCACCACCCATCAGCGCAGACCCTAAATTGTCCCTTGGGGGCACCTGATCACCCACAAAGACCGTCAGATTGCCCTCAGACCCCCCCTCCTGCTAACCTCTCCAGTGCATTGTTTACATCTATTCTCCCCTGTAATCCCTCACTGATCTCCTATCGTCACCCCCTGTGTCTGCCACCCACCAGATCAGGACCCAGTCTGCCCCGTGCGGGCACCTAATCAACCCCCCACACCCTTAGATCGCCCTCAGACCCCCCCCCCCCCCCCCAATCACCTTCCCAGTGCATTGTATTTGATTGTGCTGCAATTGTATTTGATTGTACTGACATTCAATTTCATTGTGCTGTAATTGTATTTGATTGTCCCGTGATTGGCTTTGATTGCCCTTTGATTGCCCTTTGATTGGCCTGTGATCGGCTTTGATTGTCCCGTGATCGGCTTTGATTGTCCCGTGATCGGCTTTGATTGTCCCGTGATCGGCTTTGATTGTCCCGTGATCGGCTTTGATTGTACCGTGATTTGATTGTGCTGTGATTGGTTTGATTGCCCTGTGATTGGCCTTTGATTTGCTTTGATTGGCCTGTGATCGGCTTTGATTGTGTCGTGATTGGTTTGATTGCCCTGTGATTGACTTTGATTGTCCCGGGAATTGAGTGCCCTGTGATTGGCCTGCGATTGCCCTGTGATTGCCTTCGATTGTCCTGTGATTGTTTCTGATTGCCTCCGATTCCCCACTCGCCACCACCCCCCTGTCACTATCCAAGTGATCTAAAAACAGTGAAAACTGTCACTTTTTTAGTATCACTAGTGTTAGCAGTTAGGCCAGTTAGCTAGGCCCCTTTGTAAGTGTCAGTTAGTGCTCAGCCCACTGCACCACAGTCACTAATTAGCGTCATCACTGTCGCTAATCAACATTAGTACTATATAGTATCTGTAAGTGATCATTACTGATCGCAGTCAGATCTATTAGGGTCACTAGGATCCACAAAAAAACGCAGTGTTTGCCCAATCAGGCCTGATCGTTCGCCTGCACTTGCATTCAGCCCGCCCCACCGCAGTGACAGAATTTTTTTTTCTGATCACTGCAAAAAACACTGTACAATAGCTGTGGCAATGTAAACATCAGTTTTGATTTTTTTATCAAAACTCAGTGACCACAGCTTTCTACCTCTCAAATACTCCCTTTTGCTAGGTAGGTGCTCTTTTTTTTAGGTAGTCTCAGAGGAATACCCACTAAATTTAGCAGCCCACCATGGCAAGAAAGGGGTATTCCAATGATGAGGTTCTCAGGTACATGGCCCAGTCGGATGAGGACGATTGGGACGCCTCATTCGACGAATCTTCCGGGTCAGAGTTTGAACCTGAATTGAGCAGTGGCTCACTGACCGATAGTGATGACGAGGTTGAGGTCCCGGCTAAAGCCAGGCGTACCACACCCCATGTTGGACCGCAGGTGGCGCAGGATCGGCCTCAAGGGCAGCAGAGTGGTGTTCGTGCTGGTCTGAGATTTCATGGTGGGGCAGGCACCAGCAGCACAACATCTCCTGGACCTAGCACCAGTACTTCCGTAGACCCTGGTGAAGTGGCGAGCACCAGCATGGAAGTTGAAACTGGTTCGGTGGCACGTGCAGTAAGATCCCAGTCGCAGCCACCAAGAAGACGGGCCCGTACTACCCCTAGTTTACCAGAGGTGCTGGCAAACCCAAATTGGCAATCCCCTGATTCCGCTGCACCCGTACTTCCCCCTTTCACCGCCCAGTCTGGAGTCCAGGTGGAGACAGATAATCTAGGATCGGCCCTAGACTTTTTCTATCTGTTCTTCACCCAGGATCTCTTGGACTTAATTGTGGCAGAGACCAACCGTAAGGCCACACAATATATAACCGCCAATCCGGAAAAGTTCCTTGCCCAGCCTTTTCGGTGGAAACCAGTCCAAGTTTCCGAAATGAAATTTTTTTGGGGCCTTCTCCTTCACATGGGACTAGTAAAGCAGAATGTGTTGCGGTCTTATTGGTCTACGGACCCAGCATATCATGTTCCCCTGTACTCTGCTGCCATGTCCAGGACACGATTTGAGAACATCCTGCGCTTCCTGCACTTCAATAACAACGAAACCTGTCATCGAAGTGACCACTCTGCTTTTGACTGGCTCCACAAAATTCGACCCCTCATAGACCACCTGTCATCCAGATTTGCAGATGCTTATACCCCTGACCAGGACATCTGCGTAGACGAGTCCCTCATACGCTTTACCGGGCGCCTTCGCATCAAACAGTACATCCCAAGCAAGCGCGCCCGGTATGGGGTGAAACTGTATAAGCTCTGTGAAAGGCCCACAGGCTATACATCTTATTTTAGGGTCTATGAGGGAAAAGACTCAAAATTGGAGCCGGTCGGATGCCCTGACTACCTGGGGAGCAGTGGAAAGGTTGTGTGGGACTTGGTGTCACCCTTGTTCCAGAAAGGGTACCATCTTTTTGTAGACAATTATTACACAAGTGTGGCCCTCTTTCAGCACTTAAAAATAGAAAAAAATCCGATGCTGTGGCACCGTGCGGCCTAGTCGCCGGGACTTCCCCCAACGGCTCATTACCACCAGACTTGAACGGGGGCAGAGGGCCGCCTTGTGTGCTGACGACCTGCTCGCGGTGAAATGGAAGGACAAGAGGGAGGTTTACTTCCTGTCCACCATTCATGCAGACACGACAGTTGAAATTCAATGGCGAACTGAGGTCATTGAAAAACCCCTGGTCGTCCATGAGTATAATACTAACATGGGAGGGGTGGACTTCAATGACCAGAGGTTAGCGCCCTATTTAGTTGCCCGAAAAACAAGACGCTGGTATAAAAAAGTGTCTTTTTACCTCATTCAATTGGCAATTTACAACAGCTTTGTTCTCTACAGTAAGGCTGGGAGAACTGGATCGTTTATTCAATTTCATAAACAGATCGTGATGGAACTCCTGTATCCAGGAGGTGCCGTGGCCCAACCCCAAGATGCAACCAACCGGCTGCATGCAAGGCATTACGCCTATCCAATTCCGAGTAACCCAGGTCAACGAATCCGAAGAAAACGCTGTCGTGTCTGCAGCAGGGCTGGAATAAGGCGTGACACCACTGTTTATTGTCCCACCTGTCCTGACCAGCCTGGCCTATGCCTAGGAGAGTGTTTTGAGAGGTACCACGAGCAGGTACACTATTAGAGTGTAGGGAACTCCACACACAGCGGTAGGCACACAAGGGTCTCTCAGTGCTATTTCACACTGCTGCGATGCGTTAGGGCAAAATGCCTAGCAAAAGTCACACTTTGCGGTCCCCCCCTACGCCGGAAGTGCTTGACTCAACGCTAGTGCATGCCTACGTTACTGCGTGGCTTCTGTGGCAATATCGATCGGCCCGGAAGTCATGTTAGTCTATGGCGACGCAATTCTTTACTAGGCCGAATGCTACTCTTGTGGTATTGCCTGAAGGTCTGTTTTGGACGATACGGTGCGGCGGGCTCGACCCACCGGATATGTCAATATGCAGTGTGAAACCAAACATCGGGTTTCCAGAGACCCTAATACACAGGGCTGCCAGAAACCTCTCCTTTCACTTGGGACAAATTGCGTAATGTACTTCGCCACAACTCTGTGCGATTTGCACTTCGCACATTGTTCCATGTAGGAGGAGAGGTTTGTCCTCGGGAGGTAAGTTAAAATAAAACCCCAAAAAAAAACAAAAAACAGGTAAGCAAAGTAGTTAATGTTTGGTTTGCAATGTTAAGGTTTTTATTAAAAAAGTTCAAAGTTTATTAATGTTAATGAAGCAATTGCTTTGCTGCTTGCTTGTTTTTCGTTTTTTTTTTGTATTTTTTTTCTCTTTTTCCATCCAATAACCTTCCAGGTGGACCGAGCGAATGACTAACCAGCTGCAGCACTGATGGTGCATCCTGACAGAACATTGCGCGTCTGTCAGCTTACACACAAGTCGGTGCATGCAGCGCTGCAGGACGAGATTTCTCCTCCGCAGTCAAAAAGATACGTTTGCCGAGGCATATGGGCCGAGGAGTGGTGTTGGGGATTCATATGCTTTGGCAAGCACTTTGTATCAAAAAAGAACTCTGGCAATGATTTGTTCATCCACATCGATCGGTGTGAATGGATAAATCAGGTTTGCCAGGGCATACGAGCTGGTGGGTTTGGATTTTTGGGGCGGCAGCTCCTATGTCCTGGCAGACGCCTTCCCCTCTTTATTTTTTTCAAATTTTTTTGGCAGATATTTTTTCATCCACATTGATTGATTGATTGTTTGACGTTCATTTTTCCTTTCAGCCCAGAGTGCATTACCCTTATGCCCAATATAAGGAGTATAGCAGAAACTCCTAATACTGGCCATACATGTAATGATTGCAGAGACCCTAAAATGCCAGGACAGACCCCACAAATGATGCCATTTTGGAAAGAGGACCCCCCAAAGTATTCCGTTAGGTGCATGGTGAGTTCATAGAATATTTTATTTTTTGTCACAAGTTAGCAGAAATTGTGGTTTGTTTGTTTTTTTCACAAAATGTCATTTTCCGCTAACTTGTGACAAAAAATAAAATTTTCTATGAACTCACCATGGCCCTCATGGAATACCTTAGCGTGTATGCTTTCCAAAATTGGGTCATTTGTGGGGTTTGTTAACTGTCCTGGCAAGTGGGGGGGGGGTGCTAAATTGTAAGTACCTCTGTAAAGCCTGAAGGTGCTCATTGGACTTTGGGCCCCTTAGCGCAGTTAGGGTGCAAAAAAGTGCCACACATGTGGTATCGCCGCACTCGGGAGAAGTAGTTTAATGTGTTTTGGGGTGTATTTTTACACATACCCATGCTGGGTGGGAGAAATATCTCTGTAAATGACAATCTTTTGATTTTTTTACACACAATTGTCCATTTACAGAGATATTTCTCCCACCCAGCATGAGTATGTGTAAAAATACACCCCAAAACATATTAAACTACTTCTCCTGAGTACGGCGATACCACATGTGTGGCACTTTTTTGCACCCTAACTGCGCTAAGGGGCCCAAAGTCCAATGAGTACCTTTAGGATTTCACAGGTCATTTTGCGACATTTGGTTTCAAGACTACTCCTCACGGTTTAGGGCCCCTAAAATGCCCGGACAGTATAGGAACCCCACAAATGACCCCATTTTAGAAAGAAGACACCCCAAGGTATTCCGTTAGTAGTACGGTGAGTTCATAGAAGCTTTTTTTTTTTCTCACAAGTTAGCGGAAATTGATTTTAATTGTGTTTTTTCACAAAGTGTCATTTTCCGCTAACTTGTGACAAAAAATAAAATCTTCTATGAACTCACCGTACTCCTAACGGAATACCTCGGGGTGTCTTCTTTCTAAAATGGGGTCATTTGTGGGGTTCCTATACTGCCCTGGCATTTTAGGGGCCCTAAACCGTGAGGAGTAGTCTTGAAACGAAATTTCTCAAAATGACCTGTGAAATCCTAAAGGTACTCATTGGACTTTGGGCCCCTTAGCGCAGTTAGGGTGCAAAAAAGTGCCACACATGTGGTATTGCCGTACTCAGGAGAAGTAGTACAATGTGTTTTGGGGTGTATTTTTACACATACCCATGCTGGGTGGGAGAAATATCTCTGTAAATGGACAATTGTGTGTAAAAAAATCAAAAGATTGTCATTTACAGAGATATTTCTCCCACCCGGCATGGGTATGTGTAAAAATACACCCCAAAACACATTAAACTACTTCTCCCGAGTGCGGCGATACCACATGTGTGGCACTTTTTTGCACCCTAACTGCGCTAAGGGGCCCAAAGTCCAATGAATACCTTTAGGATTTCAAGGGTCATTTTGAGACATTTGTTTTCAAGACTACTCCTCACGGTTTAGGGCCCCTAAAATGCCCGGACAGTATAGGAACCCCAAAAATGACCCCATTTTAGAAAGAAGACACCCCAAGGTATTCCGTTAGGAGTACGGTGAGTTCATAGAAGATTTTATTTTTTGTCACAAGTTGGCGGAAATTGATTTTTATTGGTTTTTTTCACAAAGTGTCATTTTCCGCTAACTTGTGACAAAAAATAAAATCTTCTATGAACTCACCGTACTCCTAACAGAATACCTTGGGGTGTCTTCTTTCTAAAATGGGGTCATTTGTGGGGTTCCTATACTGTCCGGGCATTTTAGGGGCCCTAAACCGTGAGGAGTAGTCTTGAAAACAAATGTCTCAAAATGACCCTTGAAATCCTAAAGGTACTCATTGGACTTTGGGCCCCTTAGCGCAGTTAGGGTGCAAAAAAGTGCCACACATGTGGTATCGCCGTACTCAGGAGAAGTAGTATAATGTGTTTTGGGGTGTATTTGTACACATACCCATGCTGGGTTGGAGAAATCTCTCTGTAAATGGACAATGTGTGTAAAAAAATCAAAAGATTGTCATTTACAGAGATATTTCTCCCACCCAGCATGGGTATGTGTAAAAATACACCCCAAAACACATTATACTACTTCTCCTGAGTATGGCAATATCACACGTGTGACCCCTTTTTGCAGCCTAGGTGCGCTAAGGGGCCCAACGTCCAATGAGCACCTTTAGGCTTTACAGGGGTGCTTACAATTTTGAACCCCCCAAAATGCCAGGACAGTAAATACACCCCACAAATGACCCCATTTTGGAAAGTAGACATTTCAAGGTATTTAGAGAGGGCTATGGTGAGTCCGTGGCTGATTTCTTTTTTTTTGTCACAAGTTAGCAGAAATGGATTTTTTTTTTTTTTTTTTTTCACAAAGTGTCATTTTCCGCTAACTTGTGACAAAAAATAAAATCTTCTATGAACTCACCATGCCTCTCAGTGAATACTTTGGGATGTCTTCTTTCCAAAATGGGGTCATTTGGGGGGTATTTATACTATCCTGGAATTTTAGCACCTCATGAAACATAACAGGTGCTCAGAAAAGTCATAGATGCTTGAAAATGGGAAAATTCACTTTTGGCACCATAGTTTGTAAACGCTATAACTTTTACCCAAACCAATAAATATACGCTGAATGTTTTTTTTTTAATCAAAAACATGTTTGTCCACATTTTTCGCGCTGCATGTATACAGAAATTTTACTTTATTTGAAAAATGTCAGCACAGAAAGTTAAAAAAAATCATTTTTTTGCCAAAATTCATGTCTTTTTTGCTGAATATAATAAAAAGTAAAAATCGCAGGAGCAATCAAATAGCACCAAAAGAAAGCTGTATTAGTGACAAGAAAAGGAGGAAAAATTCATTTAGGTGGTAGGTTGTATGAGCGAGCAATAAACCGTGAAAGCTGCAGTGGTCTGAATGGAGAAAAAGGCTCTGGTCCTTAAGGGGCGAAAAGACTGTGGTCCTTAAGTGGTTAAAAATGTGCAACTGTCACACACACATACCGTGAACAGGTACAGTGACTGGTGGTATTGAATATCACACTGCGTGCGCTCACGTAGGTAGGTGGGTGCACTGAACACAACAGGTAGGTATATGCAGTGATGGGTATTACAAATGTGCACCTGTCACACACACACACAGGTACCGCCGTGAACAAGTGCAATGACTGGTGGTATTAACAATGCGTGCGCTCACGTAGGTAGGTAGGTGCACTGAACAGTGAACAGGTGCTTGGGATGGGATTACAAATCTGCAGCTGCCTGTCACACACACATAGGTAGTCACTGAATGTGCTGGGCCTGGCAGTGGCACAGTAGGAATTACACCAAAGGCCAGCTGTGACTGACTAACAGGGCTGTATATAATGCAAGTGGGCCACACACAAAAAAAATAGATCACAAGAACAAGATTAGCTCTCAAAAGAGCTGTTGAGGGGTGCTTTTTTTTTTAGCAATAAGAATCAGCAAGGAGCAGGCTAACAAGCCTACAAGAGCCTAACTAAGCTTTCCCTATGAGAGTCTGCAGCAGCTTTCCCTTTTCTAATTAATGCAGGCACATGAGTGAGTCCAATGCCTGATGCTGCCTGCCTTTTATAAGGGGGAGTGGCTCCAGGAGGGAGTGTAGCCTGATTGGCTACAATGTGCCTGCTGACTGTGATATAGAGGGTCAAAGTTTACCCTAATGATGCACTATGGGGGCAAATCGAACTTCCGTAAAAGTTCACGGTTCTCCGCGATCGCGAACCACAGAAGTTCACCGGGAACCCTTCAGGCCATCTCTAATGTTCAAAACTCTTTACAATCATTCAACATCAATGCAATACAAACACAAATGCATACATAGTTGATGTGTGGTTTATCTTGTTTTTGGGAACCTTTGTGGCAGCGTTGGATGATGCCATTAGATGGTGTTCAGAAACTATGCAAAGTTCAGCTGCTTAATTACTTTTTAATTGCGTATGAAGAACTAAAAAGTTTGCACTCCCCTTCTAAAGTTAGTCTAACATTGGGGAAATAATATTGACTGAATAGCCAAAACAGGTCAAGTTTGAACATCTGTGTGTTCTGCAGCTGCAAACTACCACAAGGATTGTTAATAACCGCAATAGATGCCTTATATAGGGGTAAACTAAATATCAAACTGAAAATCCAGGCAAAATAATTTTTACTTTCAGGATTATTTAACCTCAGGACCACAACATGCATTGCAGAATGTTGTGCTGTACATGTCCAGAATGTTTTGGTCAGCCTGGAAGATGCTGCTTTTTGCAAACTCTGCTATGTGCTTCATAAAAAAGGCTCAGACTGCCTCTTGCATGTTTATAGAGGTAAGCAAAGTGCATTGATGTCCCCACTAGGGATAGTCAATATGAGATACAAATAATGTCAAGTTCATACAGGATTATGTTAAATCTGTATGCAAATGTATGCAGCTTGAAAATGGACCAATCACATTTTAGGATTTGATTGGTTCATGTGCAAACTGCCTAAATTTTCATACAAAAGTTGAATAATTCTGCATAAGCTCAAAATTATTTACATTTCATTGACCATCCCTAGTTACAACTAGAGATGTCGCGAACGGTTCCAGGCGAACTTCGGTGGTTCGCGTTCGCCTACCAAACGCGAACTTACCCGGAAGTTCGATTCGCCCCATAATGCTCTATAGAGCAAAACTTTGACCCTCTCCATCACAGTCAGCAGACACATTATTGCCAATCAGACTGCACTCACTGGTGGAGCCCCACCCCCCCTTATACAAGGCAAGGTCCTTGAGCCATTTGACTCACTCATCTGCCTATACTAATTAGTTAACGACAGCTGCTACACACTCTGCTAGGGAGATTTTAATTAGGCTCTTGTGGGCTCCTGCCCTTCTACCCTTCTACCTATTCCCTCCTCCCTCCTACCGGAGGGAGGAGGGTCTCATCTGCCAGAGAATTATATTATTTCAAAAGCCAGTTTACATACCATAGCTGAGAGATGAACCCAGGTCTCACTGTGTGGTGGGCAAGTACCTTAACCACTGTACCACAACAGTACTAACTGAAGCTGGCCTAGCATTTACCATTTATGCTCAATCCAATAGAAAAATTAGACAAGATAGCAGCGTTAGGAAGACTTGCCTAAGGTCTCCTACTGAATAGGTGCTGGCTTACTGAACAGACAGACGAGATTTCTGTAAGCAGTGGCTGCATGGTGTAATGGTTAAGGGCTCTGCCTCTGACACAGGAGACCAGAGTTCAAATCTCGTCTCTGTCTGTTCAGTAAGCCAGCACATATTCAGTAGGAGACCTTAGGCAAGTCTTCCTAACACTGCAATCTTGTCTAATTTTTCTCTTGACAACTGTTGAACACAAAATACAAGGCCATGTCTGGCTACATATCTGTAAGCAGTGGCTGCATGGTGTAATGGTTAAGGGCTCTGTCTCTGACACAGGAGACCAGAGTTCGAATCTCGTCTCTGTCTGTTCAGTAAGCCAGCACCTATTCAGTAGGAGACCTTAGGCAAGCCTTCCTAACACTGCTATCTTGTCTAATTTTTCTCTTGGATTGAGCATAAATGGTAAATGCTAGGCCAGCTTTAGTTAGTACTGTTGTGGTACAGCGGTTAAGGCACTTGCCCACCACACAGTGAGACCTGGGTTCAATTCTCAGCTATGGTATGTAAACTAGCTTTTGAAATAATATAATTCTCTGGCAGATGAGACCCTCCTCCCTCTGGTAGGAGGGAGGAGGGAATAGATAGAAGGGGTGGAGGGCTTAAAGTAGGGGTTTGTGTGAAATCTAGATGTTAGCCTGGGACATTTGATGTGTATTTCATTCAATCATGTCTGCCTCCAGGTATTAGAGCCTTTGAAACATGTTTTCTATTATTTTTCTAGGCGTTAGAATTTTTTCTATTTTTCAAAGTTCGCCTCCCCATTGAAGTCTATTGCGGTTCGCGAACTTTTTCGCGAACCGAACCTTTTGCGGAGGTTTGCGAACAGGGTTCACGAACCGAAAATCGGAGGTTCGCGACATCTCTAGTTACAACATCCTGTACCTTCAGGAAAGGCACTTCAGCTGAACAGCATCTCAGAAGTTTACTTTTACACCAGTTTTGCATCACTGGGCACTTTTATTAGCAACCATTTTATCCAATTTATATATACAGTATTTGTTTTACATTTTTAACCTTAGAGCCTGGCATTACATTTCAAGTGTACCTTTTGTTTTCAGGGTTTCGCTTGGGCTCTATTTCATATATTTATAGCACATATAAAACATTTAATCGTCTCCTATCACAAGGCTGTTAAACGTGCACTGGTTGTGAAAGCGATCAGTATGTTTAATTGAAGCCATTTTAACTTGTTTTAATGCACATGAGTAATTCACTTAAAATATTAATACGACTGGTGGGTGCATCAATCATTTTTATTCCTAATTTCTCAACCCTTTCCAGCAGATGGGAGGTTAAAAGGCCAATGGTTAAAAGTTGAATATTTTAAATCCTCCTTCTCAGCAAAAGAGCCCGCAATTACCAACACAGCTTACTTTTTCCTTCGATCCATTGCACATATAACTACCAGCGCAAAACAAATGTATCATGAAGTCCATTACCATAACCCATCTGCATTAGTGCCCTGGTTGTACAGACGGAAAGAGGCAGGCCTCACATTATGTTATTTTACGAGGCTAACAGCTGCTGGTTGTTTTTTGCAGAGAGCTTCCAAAATGTGCTGAGTGCTGAACACGTTCTCGTAATATGGAAGTTGTCACGGTGCAGAGTGTGCAGTAAAAGTGTATCCACAACCAGATTCCTTCTAGGACATCTGCCCTTCTGGTGACAGTAGTGGTGCTTTAGCCTGCTCAGACAAACTATGCATTGTAATGTAAAAGAAAGACTGCACGAATCATGTCGGCATGTTTGTTCAACCTCATCTAAAAGCAGCGTCAAGCAGACATGTTATTATTGGATAATGCACGGGAATCCTAGAAGTTCAATCTTGTAAATAAAAGCAGAGTATAATCCTGTGAGCACATCTACATGAGCATTAGGTAATTGAACATACACCGTGGACTGCGTGGTCAGAGTGTGACTGTGTGAGTGACAACTGCTAAGCCAAGCTGTCAGATATACCCGCATTGATTGAAAATCTCTCACTGCCTATGTGTATATAGGATTTACAAGCATAGCATATATTAAAAAGGAAATGAAAAATAGATGTAGAGCCATGATTTGCAAACATGGAATTTTATAGTCTCCTACCTGCAAATGGGACTGGGGCATCCTTGTCCAGGGCAACCAGAGGGGGATCCAATATAACTGTGTCGTTGTTTTCTGTGACAACTCCGTGGTATGAGGTCTCAATCCAAGGTTTGTGCTTGTTTACTGGAAAGTAAAAGGAGATTGTTTTGTTAATACTTTTTGCTTTTTCTGTGTTTACACTTGATATACTATTATTTAAACTATCAACATTTTGGATGTTAGTGTTCAAAGAGACAAGCACATAACAACTCATTTCAACTGGCCACAGAATATTCCGAGCTCCATGAAGCTGCCCCCTCTACACTCAGCAGAAATACAAATTCCATCATGTTTGGCTCGTGCTACATTTATGCCCATTTGCACTGCAAAAAATAAGATTTGTGCTCCTTTTATTTAGAAGACAAAATCAATTTTGTAACCAAGCAATGATACACCCTACCCCTCCTACAAAAACTTACAGAAATGCGATTAGTATGATTGGTTACTGCCATATTTGTCCCCATTTTTCCTGCAAAAATCACTGTTCTGTCTTTTATAGTTTTGAGATATTTAAGTATTTATATAGGTTAAAAGTTCACCCAGAGATGCTCTTTTGTAGGGGGTTTGGGTGAACTTTTGACCTTTATAAAAACAATTAAAAATTGAACAATCAGTGACAGCATTGTCTGGAAAAAAACACTATTATATTCTAAACAGCAGCAGCACAAATGAGCACAAACCTATCACTAAGGGCCTGAGCCCACTAATGCAGTTGTGTGCAGTTGTGTCTGCTTTTCAGCAACACATCAATGATACAGATGCTGAAAAGCGGACACAACTGCGTACAACTGCGCACAACTGCGTTAGTGGGCTCAGGCCCTAATCAAACATGATGGGATTTTTATTTGTGTTGATTGTAGGGGGTGGGGCAGTTGTATGCAGCTAGAATTCAGGTGATTTGTGCAACGTTGATATTCTGTGACCTTGTGTGACCTCTCATTCCCTCACCTAGCTAAGTATGGTCAGATGGACAAGACAAGACAAATTACATTTATCTTGCACTTTTCTCCTGGCGGACTCAAAGTGCTTGAGCTGCAGCCACAAGAGTGTGCTCAGGAGGAAGTAGCGGTGTTAGTCTTGTCTAAGGACTCTTTACTGAATAGTTGCTGGCCTACTGAGATTTGAAAACCCATGTCTCCTGTGTCAGAGGCAGAGCCAGTAAAGTGTAACTGTTGGGCATAAAATAAAAAAAATCAATTCTTTATTTGTATCTGGTAAACAAGTAATAAGGATGCTAACCAGGCAATCCAAAAGTTAAATCACTATTACTTTTCTTGTTGAAAAATAATCATTCCCCAGTTTACCTGTCACTTATTTGGTACATTGCTGCACAAAGGAAGTTGCAGGGCATGCTGGGTTGTCTTTTTTTGCATCTACATTTCCCCTCAGACTTAACTCATGCAGCCTGATTGGCTGAAGCCTCTTCCCCACCTGTTTTCCCCTCCCACACCTCTGTTGCTTTATGATTGGCCAATATTTCTCATGCTGAGACAATGCACTTGCTATTGCAGAGGTGGGTGGGAGTGTTTGAAGACTGTGTATGCATTGTTCGCCCTCCTCCCAATCAGGCAGAGGAGAGTAAGGGAGGAAATGACACCAGGATTGGCTTCAACATAGACACAGTTAAAGTGGAGAATCCTAAGAAGGATTTTCTCCTTTTTTTTTTTTTTTTTTTTTTACTATAAAAAAAATCACTAAAGTCAAAATGTGGACCGTGCAATACATATGTAAGCAGAGCAAGTATTTATCTACTTATATATGTTTTTGTGTTCTGAGATAGTATGGGTGACAGCTCCTCTTTAGCCTTTGAACAATTCTATCATTTGTAGTCAGATCAGGCCACAACTCAGTGTCTATACAAGCCTTATGCTGGGATTACACGGTACGTTTTTTGCTAAGAATCGTTCCGATAGATGCCTTCGATGATAAAATTCCGACATGTCCGATGTTCTGCTCGATTCTTTTCCGCTTGATTTCTCATAGAAGTGAATGGAAAAAAGATAAGAAAAACGAGTGGAAGATAAGAGAATCAAGCAGAAAATCTAATGGCTAATAGATCGTGCGCCGAATCGAACGCACAAAACGTAACATGTATTCCCAGCATTATTCACACTCTGCAGCCTACCCTGCTTTGTGAAAGAATAACTTGCCTGGTTGTTTTCTCTCTCACCCTTAAAGTGAACCCGAGGTGAGAGTGATATGGAGGCTGCCATGTTTATTTCCTTTTAAACAATACTCGTTGCCTGGCAGTCCTGCCGATCTATTTTGGCTGCAGTAGTGAACTGAATTACACCAGAAACAAGCATGCAGCTAATCTTGTCAGTTCTGATAATATTGTCAGAAACCCCCGATCTGCTGCATGCTTGTTCAGGGTCTATGGTTTAAAGTATTAGAGGCAGAGGACCTGCAGGGCAGCCAGGCAACTGGCATTGCTTAAAAGGAAATAAATATTGCAGCCTCCATATTATTCTCACCTCGCGTTCCCTTTAAAGAAATGAATGTACAAACCAAAAATATACTGTATGTTTACATACCGAGGCCTCATGTGCCCTTTAAGCTTAATAGTATTTTGACAAAAATATTCCACACAAAAAACGTTAAAAAAAAAAAAGGAGTTTGCAAATTTTAACACCATCCTCTCACTGCCCTGTAAACTGAGGTAAGAAGAATGGATGTAGCTTATGTCTCAAACACTAGTGTCTGTAATTTAAAAAACAAAATGTTGGAGTACAAATTAACCAATATTTTGCCTGTTGCACTTCACAAATAGCCACATGCCCGGATTTCCCCAGTTTGGAAAACGCTGGTTAGGCAGTAGGATATAGCAAACCTGGACTACATTGCTGAAACATGGGGGTTGATTCACTAGGGCTGGATTCACAGTGGTGTGTTGCATAATGCATGCGTTATAAGTGTGAACTGTAATGAAGAATGGACATAGACTTTAATACAAAACCTGCATGCAGCGAGTTAGAATAACACAATCAGTTACAACGCAGTACTGTGAACAGCCCCATAGAATTGTAAGGGCAGTGAGTTGACATGCAGAATTATTTTGCTAACACAACTGAGCCTGGTGAACTAGTCCTAAAGTTCAGTAAATTTGCCACATGTAGATAGCAATTTTATCTACATATATCAGTAGAATGGTGCACATTTCACTAGAAGTGTAAATCGCACCACCTGGGTGACTTGGGTAGCGGCATGGTAATCCTTACTACTTGGGTAACGATATGACAATTTTACTGATCCTTAATAAATCAACCCCATAGTCTACTTGGTAACATAAGTTGGCAAACATTATCTTTGCAAACCCCTTATCACCTCAACACCTGTCATAGTGGATAATCACTACGCTTGCTCATATACAGGGTGGCACATTTAAAACCTGCCCTAGGTGATTGCCACAAGTCTATAAGACAGATGCTGGCCAGCCCATCCAGCACACACCTGTATTCTCTCCCTTCCTGGTGTGTGTGTGTGGTGTGTGTGGTGTGTGTAGTGCGTGGTGCGTGGTGTGTGTGTAGTCTCTGGCTCTGTTACAGCGTGTTACCAGTATGAAATATGAAAATGGTACTCATACAGCAGTGAATACTGGTGACACAAGCTGCAATAAAGCCAATCAAATGTTTATGTTATCTGTATCGTAAAAAGAGCAATCATATCGGTTTTTGCCAATGTTCATGATACAGAAAGTGCTGCGTCAGCTTGTTTTATCAGTCTTGAGACTGCAGTTCATTGCTTGGTGTTTTTATCTCACCAGTCAAGTCTCGTTCAGTCCCTTCTATGCTTGTTTGGTGGAGCAAACTGGGATTAGGTCAACACATCATCCCTCCCCTACTCCTCCTGACTAGCAGTTCTAATTCAGAACCATTGCTTCATGAGAATATCATTTATACAAATGTAATTAGTTCCATAAGAACAATTTGCTCTTTAGCACAGACAATTTATCTATTTTTAAAAGGTGAATTACGGCTTGAGAATTAAGTGTACAGTGCACCGAGAAGCAAATTGGATCCATTAACCTCATCATTTATATCAAAAGGAAGGTTATCTTATTCAGTGTGATGAGTAGAAAAATGAAAGAAGCAATACTGGAAGTAACCACTAGAGGGTGATCCCTCTTCACATTGATTTTCTATTAAAATGAATGTAAGTGGACAACTTACGAAGTGTATTAGTGGAAAAAACTATAATAATAAATAAAGAAAGATTTCTGCTCTGCTAGAAATTAGTTTTACATATTTTTTACATAAATCATTATTTCATTTAATATACAGGTCCTTCTCAAAAAATTAGCATATTGTGATAAGTTCATTATTTTCTGCAATGTACTGATAAACATTAGACTTTCATATATTTTAGATTCATTACACACAACTGAAGTAGTTCAAGCCTTTTATTGTTTTAATATTGATGAATTTGGCATACAGCTCATGAAAACCCAAAATTCCTATCTCAAAAAATTAGCATATTGTGAAAAGGTTCTCTAAACGAGCTATTAACCTAATCATCTGAATCAACTAATTAACTCTAAACACCTGCAAAAGATTCCTGAGGCTTTTAAAAACTCCCAGCCTGGTTCATTACTCAAAACCGCAATCATGGGTAAGACTGCCGACCTGACTGCTGTCCAGAAGGCCATCATTGACACCCTCAAGCAAGAGGGTAGGACACAGAAAGAAATTTCTGAACGAATAGGCTGTTCCCAGAGTGCTGTATCAAGGCACCTCAGTGGGAAGTCTGTGGGAAGGAAAAGTGTGGCAGAAAACGCTGCACAACGAGAAGAGGTGACCGGACCCTGAGGAAGATTGTGGAGAAGGACCGATTCCAGACCTTGGGGGACCTGCAGAAGCAGTGGACTGAGTCTGGAGTAGAAACATCCAGAGCCACCGTGTACAGGCGTGTGCAGGAAATGGGCTACAGGTGCCGCATTCCACAGGTCAAGCCACTTTTGAACCAGAAACAGCGGCAGAAGCGCCTGACCTGGGCTACAGAGAAGCAGCACTGGACTGTTGCTCAGTGGTCCAAAGTACGTTTTTCGGATGAAAGCAACTTTTGCATGTCATTCGGAAATCAAGGTGCCAGAGTCTGGAGGAAGACTGGGGAGAGGGAAATGCCAAAATGCCTGAAGCCCAGTTTCAAGTACCCACATTCAGTGATGGTCTGGAGTGCCATGTCAGCTGCTGGTGTTGATCCACTGTGTTTTATCATTGGCAGGGTCAATGCAGCTAGAGATCAGGAGATTTTGGAGCACTTCATGCTTCCATCTGCTGAAAAGCTTTATGGAGATGAAGATTTCATTTTTCAGCACGACCTGGCACCTGCTCACAGTGCCAAAACCAAATGGTTTACTGACCATGGTATTACTGTGCTCAATTGGCCTGCCAACTCTCCTGACCTGAACCCCATAGAGAATCTGTGGGATATTGTGAAGAGAAAGTTGAGAGACGCAAGACCCAACACTCTGGATGAGCTTAAAGGAAACCAGAGAGGAATAATTAAAAGTTATTTATACATACCTGGGGCTTCCAGCAGCTGCAGAAACCCTAATCGCTCCCACGCCGCGGTGCTCAGCTTACTCCGTTCGCCGGTGCGGGTCCCGTCCTTCCAGGGGGCGTGGCCTGCCTACGGCAGTGAAGTGCGCTGTTTGCGTATCTCTCCAGCAGCCGCTGGAGAGGTACGCAAGGAGTGCACTTCAGCTACGATCGACTGGCCAGTCAGGCTGAAGTGACGGCACCCGCACCGGCGAACGGAGGAAGCTGAGGACCGCAGCGTGGGAGCGATTAGGGTTTCTGCAGCTGCGGGAAGCCCCAGGTATGTATAAATAACTTTTAATTATTCCTCTCTGGTTCTCTTTAAGGCCGCTATGGAAGCATCCTGGGCCTCCATAACACCTGAGCAGTGCCACAGGCTGATTGTCTCCATGCCACGCCGCATTGAAGCAGTCATTTCTGCAAAAGGATTCCCGACCAAGTATTGAGTGCATAACTGAACATAATTATTTGAAGGTTCACTTTTTTAGTTTTAAAAACACTTTTCTTTTATTGGTCGGATGAAATATGCAAATTATTTGAGATAGGAATTTGGGGTTTTCATGAGCTGTATGCCAAAATCATCAATATTAAAACAATAAAAGGCTTGAACTACTTCAGTTGTGTGTAATAAATCTAACATATATATGAAAGTCTAATGTTTATCAGTCCATTACAGAAAAGAATGAACTGTATCACAATATGCTAATGTTTTGAGAAGGACCTGTACACTATTTTTACAGCTTAATGTGTAGATAATTTGCAAACTATTATAATTTTCTAAAATGTACTTATTTTCCAGTAAGTACCATATATGTAGAAGTGAATATTTCATATAAGTAGCTCCAGGTTTGAATTATCTGCATAAAGTCTATATATTGTCCCTGTGTTTGCCCTGTTTTCCTATCCCAGATATTCTCATAGATTAAATACTTCCCAACCACAGGTTATTTCCCCTTAAAAACCAGAGCAAGTTTCACACATCACGCTCCTCCCATTCATTCGCCAATAACTTTATCACTACTTATGACACCAAAATGATCTATACATTGTTTTTCCCCACAAAGTAGGCTTTCTTTGGGTAGTACTTTTTGCTAAGAATTATTTTATTTGCATTTTAAAATGAATAATAAGAAAAAATGAAAAAAAAAAGTTTTTAAGTTTTCAACCATCATAGTTTCAAAATAAAATGTGCTATGAGCCCTAATTTGCAATAATAGTAATAATGAAATCCCCTAATGACATACATATTAAAAAAGCAGAGTCCCTAAGACAACTATTTATGATTTTTTCATGCTGTCGATTTAAAAATATAAAAAAAAACCCAAGGTAACTATAGGGGAGGGGGAAATAAGGTTTTAAAATTGGGGATTTTTTGTTATTTAGTTAAACAAATGTAGGTGTATTTTTGTTCTTGGCCATAGATGTCCCAATAATATCCAGTGTACTGAACAGCACACAGGAAGTAGTGAAGAACTGTCACTTTTACTTTCATTTGTAAATGACCATCGGTATCTCATTGATGCCAGATGATCATTTAATACTGGCATTTGGATCGGTGAATGGGAACACGTTCCTATTCCCCGATCAGTACTCTGCCCCAGGGAGGAAGGGGGGGGGGGGTGCTGCTGTAAACCACAGGATACACATATCTATGCCCTTGGTGCTGAAGTGAAGTCCAAAGGGGCATAGATATGCATACCAGTGGTACTGAGCCAGTAGTTTCCGTATAGTCACTATACTTTATTAGTGACTTTACATTATGAGGCCATCCTTGGATATGTACTGATCTGCATTAAATGAAAATCACATTGAGAAAGTTTGTAATTGTTATATAAACATACCATTAAAAAAAATTGCTGAAGTCCACAGATATAGTTTTTCATACCGTGGAAAGGGTATTGAAACTCATTTGGGCTCCTACTGGTGTTAATGTACCCACTTGGCAATTGACAAACTGGCAAGAAGTGGGCAAATCTCTTGTACAGATAACCATAGCAAGAACATGTTTTTTTATGACAGTGTCCATTGTCACTAGGCTAGTTGCCGCATTCGATTCACTAGATTTGATCGCCACTGTGATGTAAATACTCATGCAAGTTCATGCTGCCGACTCCTTCCCTCAGCCCCAAAAAACAAATCTGGGCTGGGCAGAAGCATCAGGGTCCCCATAGGTTGCAAAAGACCAATGGGAATCCTCAGCAACAGGGAGGATTCTCATTGGTTCATGGTGGAACCAATTAAAATTCTCCTTGTTGCAAGGAAGAATTGATCTACTGTCTCCTATGGGAAACCCAATACCCCTACTGGCCTCCGGGTTGTGCACCGAGGGACCAAGTGGTGGTGGGACACATGAGTGGCGATGCATATGGGGAGACATTGACAGAGTACACGTAACCAAAGCGGACAGGCGATCATGGAGCGGATGGTGAAGATTGCTGCAAGCGGGTGCAAAACAGTTAAAATGCTTACCATGTCCGTTTTGCATTCTTTCTAGTGTGAATTGGCTGAATCCTTTTAAAGGTTTAAAAATTCACTTTCTATCTAAAACAAAATTTCACATTTCATGATAATTCCTTGAGAGACTATCTATCCGCCTGGGACTGTTTTCTTAAATTTTCATTGGATGTTCTCTGTTGCATGCAGCGCACTCTGTTCTGAGGAAAGCATTAAGGCAACACTATACAAGTTTATGGGCCAGTTATGGTTTTTCAGGAGGCTCTCACACTGTTTTCCTAATAGAAAGTAACACACAGGAGTAATACACTGCTGCTAAAACACTTCCAGCTGGGGACCTATTGATCCCTACATCACGCTGTGCATGTTATTCACACAGACAGCAATAAAACACACCTGTAGTGTTGTATATCTTTATCATTTTATCACCACCTATGGATCCCTCAATGGCATGTAAGAAAAGCTTTAGAATGCATGGCAAGTACTTTACAAAGAGGGCAACTCTCTCACGCTCAGCTCTGTGCTACAGGGAGATAAACGCCGATTGATTATCATGCAGAACCTGAGACAAACTGAGATGAAGAGCGGCTCCCTACTTGTTAACCATTCAGTTAGCATTTTTTATGCTCTTCTCACTACACCAAAGATGTCAAGGAACTGACATGTAATTTCTGATTCTAAGACTACGAGGTTTCCATCAGATTTCTTTCTGTCTTTGTTCTGTTTTATACCAACAGTTGTTTATTTCCTTTTCTCTCTACTGGTTCAGCAGCCATAACGATGATTCCCACAGATGCAAGTATATATCATAACTGTCACTCATGGGTTACATGCATTTAACAAAGTTCTTAAGGGCCCGTTTATACTACATGCACGATGCGGTGTGATTGCCGCAATGCACCGCAACCAAACTGCACCCAATGTTTATCAATGGAACGGTTTCCATTGACACGTATTTCCTGTCGCGTTGAGATGTGGTGCGGCTAAATTTATGGATAGCATGCTGCAGTTTTCACATGCGGGTCCCATAGGGATTGTATTGACCGGCACCGATTCGTGGCGTGACCGGAAGTACATGCAGGTGTATGTGGTGCTGCTATCACTGCACGGCGGTGATACGGCCATTGGAAACAGGCCCTAACAAATCAGTAGCTCAAGTTCATATCCAATAAGAAATGTATATACTTCTGATGACCCAACTCACTTACATTTGAAGGTAATATTTGGTGCAAAATGATAATGTAACCCACACACACATAGGCACACTTATTTTCCTTGGCTACTGACCAATCTCATATAAAGTGATGTTTGGTGCAGAATGATAATGAAACCCACACACTTCATATGCTCAGCTGCTGACCTATCTCACTTACATATAAAGGTGGTATTTGGTGCAAAATGACAATGTAACACACACACACAAACACACACCTCATTTCCTCAGCTGCTAAGGTAATCTGTCACTAGAGATGTAGCGAACGGTTCGCCGGCGAACGGTTCCAGGCGAACTTTGGGGGTTCGCGTTCGCCTGGACCAAGCAAACTTTTGCGGAAGTTCGATTCGCCCCATAATGCACTATGAGGGTCAACTTTGACCCTCTGCATCACAGTCATCAGGCACATTGTAGCCATTCAGGCTACACTAAGCCCTGGAGCCTCACCCCCCCCCCCCCCTTATATAAGGCAGATTTGCCGGCCATTACACCCACTCGTGTGCCTGCTAGAGACAGGCTAGGGACAGCTGCTGCAGACTTGTTCTCCTAGGGAAAGATTAGTTAGGCTCTTGGCTTGCTCCTGGCTGATTGTTATTGCTAAAATAGCACCCCTCAACAGCTCTTTTGAGAGCTCTAATGTTTTCCTGATTTTTTTTGTTTTTTGTGTGTGTTGCTCACTGAATTATACAGCCGTATCTGTTGCAGCTGGACCTTGGTAATTGTTATTACTGTGCCAGCCAGGCCCTGCCTAACTATCTATACTGGGACACCTACCTATGCCTACCTAACTACTGGGGCACCTACTTACCTATACGGGGACACCTACCTACCTACCTATACTAGGGGGCCTACCTATGCCTACCTACCTATACTGGGTCTCCTACCTATGCCTAGCTAACTACTGAGTCTCCTACCTATGTCTAGCTAACTACTGAGGCACCTACCTATGCCTACCTACCTATACTGGGACTTCTACCTATGCCTACCTACTTATACTGGGACTCCTACCTATGCCTAGCTAACTACTGGAACACCTACCTATGCCTAGCTAACTACTGGGACACCTACCTATGCCTACCTACCTATACTGGGTCTCCTACCTATGCCTAGCTAACTACTGGGACACCTACCTATGCCTACCTACCTATACTGGGACTCCTACCTATGCCTATCTACCTATACTGGGACTCCTACCTATGCCTAGCTAACTACTGGGACACCTACCTATGCCTACCTACATACAAGAAGATAATAAGGTCGTTGCTTCATTGTGGACAGACCACATTTGATCAGCTGGACAGTCACTACTGTTCTATCATTGAGGTACCACAGCCCGGCGACCATATGGGCTTGAAAACCGCCACGGCCTACATTCTCGCCATGCATGACCGTCACTATGCAAACAGCTGTTTGCGGTGCGTTACACAGTGAGTTTGGTGCGACAGTGTGAAGCAGAACTCTAATTACACTCCCTGATTGATGTATACACATGCAAGATGTTTTTAAGCACTTTAGGCCTGCAATTTAGCATTCAATGTCATTTCTGCCCTTAAAACGCTGCTTTGCGTCACATCCAGATTTTTCCCCGGGACTTTGGGCATGTATCCCACTCCGCCATGCCCCCATCCAGGTGTTAGAGCCCTTGAAACATCTTTTCCATCACTTTTGTGGCCAGCATAATTTTTTCTATTTTTCAAAGTTCGTATCCCCATTGAAGTCTATTGCGGTTTGTGAACTTTTCTGCGAACTGAACCTTCCGCGAAGGTTCGCGAACTGGGTTCGCGAACCGAAAATCGGAGGTTCGCGACATCTCTATCTGTTACAGTGTTAACAGTGACTACAGACCAACATGAGGTAGATAAATAGCAACACAAGCACCACCATGTGGCAAGCTGGAAAAACAACAAATGCTTTCACAGTTGTAACTGAAAAATGGTTTTAGTACAATAGTAAATTTGAATTTGAAGCCACAAACAGTTCTTATTTCAAATTCTGTCAAACGTAACTTTTATGCATTGTAGAAATAGAACATTTGAATCGGCTCTACAATGCGGAAGCTGAATGGTGTTCATGCAGTTAGCATTGCTCCCGGTTTGTTGATCATGCAGTGTTCTTTGGGAGAAATGAGGCCTATGCACTAAATTGCGTTAAGTAGAATAAAATGCATTATACCTGGTACACACCATACAATATCCTATCAGACAGGTCAAATCAATTATTGTCATCAGGTCCAATCTGATCCAGCAGCTCTAAGCTGCTGTGCTGAATTCTCTGTGTACGGCCCCAATGTGCCATGTGACCCAATGTGGGTCTGGTGATAAGGTGAGCCATATGAGGTCACTGGAAGCTTCATGAAGTGAAATGGACAGCACCCGGAGAATGCATAAATAGTTTATTCTGCACACTGCTGTGCAAAGAAAGTTAGGAATGCCCTTCATTGTGTCCTGCCATGCATGCTGGTTAGTTGAGACTGCCAGATGTCTGAGTTCCAGTTAACCGTGACTCTTCTGTATATGAACTCCGGATAAATATTATACTTGTGTGCTTTTAGGTGAGTGAGTGAGTGAGTGAGTGAGTGAGTGAGTGAGTGAGTGAGTGAGTGAGTGAGGTTATTCAGAATCCTCACCATACACAATCTGTAGAATGTCTAATACTGGTGACACATGAGTCATACTATTGGGATAAGGATGACATCACTATTCCAGGCCTGTGGCAATAAAAACCTTGAATCAGTGTTCCTCAGAGAAAAGATGACTGCTCGTTAAGGTTTACATTTACAGGCATTTTTAGCAGTGGCCAGGGGCAGTATGCAATAGTTTCTGTGCGCACAACCTCAGGTGGCCCATGCTGGCAATGACTGTGAGCTTGGCACCAGCGTGCCAAATTGTCATCAAATTCATGACAAAACATTTAGAACAACATCATATGCTCTACATGTGATTATCAAAATAACAGTTCTGACACAAATGTCTGTCACAGCACTGAATACCAATTAGCTGTCCTAAAAGTCATTGGTGAGCCCAGAACATCCACGTCTCATTTTGCTGGAGACTGATATGAAGTCTCTCTCCATCATATGACATACACTACAATAAAGTGATTTTCCAGCTGCCTAATTGCATTTTCCTGAACAGCCCCTGCGAATCGATACACTAGCATGTCACATCTTTTCTGTGTACTCTGTAATACATCACTATAGGGTAACTGAAGATCATCTTTGTATGAAGCACATTTCAGACGAATTCCATCAGCTCTGTATTGAATATATTTACTAGGAGCCTTTCTAAAGCAGTGCCAGATGATTGGCCAAGCAGATAATAATCCGGCTGCCGAGGTCCTAAATTACTCTTTATTGTAGCACCTTTGCTGAAAGCAAAAGAGCTGTGATATTATGGGATTGAATGCACCTATGACATTGATGGGCTGCAACAGAAGGGACACAATAAAACGCAATGAGTCTGAAAGGGTAGGAAGAATGCACAGTACTTATCGCACAGCTTTCTGGGTAATATTAACCTCTTCAATCCTAAAGTATTAAATGGTCTAAACAAAAACACCCATAACCAACAATAGTTATAAAGTAGGCACAGGGTATTTCCTGTAAAGTAAAAATTTCTCTCATATCTGATATGGCAACTTTCTGGGGAAAAGTAAGAAGCTATGTGTGCCTGCAGCTACCTTCGTTCTTACTGACAAATACTCAATATCATTGGGTATTTTGGTAGGAGCTGTAATACCTTCCTTGACAGTATAAAACGTCTCCCCTAAAAGATCTGACTGAGTAGGTGACAATCATTACATTAGTGGGCATTTTTAAATGTAGGTGCAAACCAAATCTATGCACACCTTTAGCTTTAAGAACTAGAGGACAACATGTTTACTTAAAATGGTACAATAGAGTTTATATTGTATCAAAAGAGTTAACAGAACTGGGGTTGCCATTAAGGCAAAGGGGATAATTGCACCAGGGTCCCCGACAGCTACCACGCCCCCTGCACTGTTGTTACTCCAGTGGGTCTTCCCTCCCTCATTTGCACCCTGGGCCCCTGTAATATGTGTGGCTGGCTGCATGGCATTGCAGTGCTAAGTAGTAGATGCGTAGGCCACAAGTTTTCTAACCACAGCCCTCACAATCCCTTGTATCGCTTACTGCTCATACCAGGTGACTGCTCATTGGCTAGGAGCAGAAAAGTGGTACAAGCAGTAGGCAATGCAAGAGATTGTGCGGGCTGTAGTGCAGACGCCTGTGGCCTCTGCATATTTTATGCAGTGTTGCAATGCTGTACTCAACTAGTGCCTCTCCCTCGGCCGGGGTGGACGTGTGGCGGGCCAGATTGGGGGCCTCAGAGGCTGACTTTGGTGACGGTAGGATGTTACCTTTGACCAGCGGCCCCCATGTGGCTTAAACTGGCCCTGGTAACAAATATATGTGACACATACAACAGACAAAGTATTGCACAGTGAACCTGGTGGCACCTGCTGCTTTATTTCCGGGGGGAATGCAGGGAAATAATATCACTACATAGTGAATATCACTAGATTGCAGTGCTGATGAATCAAAACCAAGTTACCCAATAAGCACAGTAGGAAGGGTATGATGCTCAAGAAGGAACCAACATTACAGGGGACTCAATATCCCCTTTGTCAAAGTAGAGCTATTTGAAATGTAGGCACTCAATATCTGTACAATGCTGTTATGTTCCTTAGTACAACTAGAACTGGAAAATCCTAATACAAAATGCAATTAAAGATGTCTGTAGTCAACCCTGTAAGTAAACTCAGCACATCTGACTCTGTAAATCATATCTGAAATTTGATTCATAGCAAACAGTTATGCAGTGAATCTTGCATGCCTACCATATTCGCTAAACAGGCCAGTGGAGTGACACAGAAGTAGAAAACTTTGCACCCTCTATTTGTACCCACAGTTTGTACAGCAGAAATTCCTGGTTCCTGCTTTTTTATCGGGCACCCACATTGCCCAAATTTCCGGTTATATCCATTAATTGCAGATATTAACATGGGTTACCATGGCAGCTCCCAAACTTCCTCAGCACTCAATAAAATACAAACTGTGGTAAAAGCGGTGTGGATATTGGCGAGGATTGTGGTAAGCGGATGGTTAGGCATTGGTTGGGGGGGTGGTTAGGCTGGGGGGAGGTGGTTAGGGTTGGTGGGGTTAGGGTTTGGGGGGGTAGTTAGGGTTGGGCATTGGCTAGGGGGGAAATTAGGGTTAAGTTACACTTGGGGGTCAGTTAGGTTTAGGCATTAGTTTGGAGTCAGTTAAGATTAGTGATTAGTTGGGGTAGGTTAGGGTTAGGCATCGCTAGAGGGATAATTACATGGAGCCTAATAGTAGAATATTTATCATTTGACCAATATTCTACTAGTGGCCATCTCCGGCATCCATTTTTCTGGGCGCATTTTCTGCATGTACACAAGCAACACTGCCTGGCCTGCTAGAAATTCATAACTTGCCAACTTACAAAAAAATCTTACATGAATGACTGGATGTAAGTTAAACGTCAGTTTTTGTTTTGTTTTTATGGTATTAAAGGTAATGATCTTTGTACAAACTCTATCTGTACACCACCTGGAACTAATCACTGCATGGTACTATGTAGTCATATGATCCTTGTGTTGCTTACATTCCCCAATATCACAAGAGGAAGAACAGAAGTGCATACTGTACAGGAAAAAACTCTGTTGTTCTTAATAGAGAGACTGCTACAGATTTCATATATTTCTGTATGACATACAAATGACCAGAAACAAGTCCATTATATCCAAATACACTTCCTGCATTCTTATGTATTATACTTTTGTTGCTCATGATGCATTGCCATGATTTTGTTGCATCCCTTTCTTGTTTTGCCCTCTAGTTTTTAAGGGTCTTTTCTTACTGAATTATTTAAACTTGCATCTACAATCCTGCCTATCTAACAGATATGTCTATGTAACTGCTGGCTATACACATCACAATGTAATGTACAGGTTGAGGTCAGATCATCCTAGTACTGTAGGACAATATAACACTGGCAGATCTATATTGTATTTACCAGAAGAATACAAGGGTATAACAATAGCCACTGTGATCCCCACCATCGTGGAGGGCAGAAGGGAGATGGGGGGACCCAGGACCTGGGGGGGGGGGCATCCTGTACAATGCAGAGCATCAGTGGAATGTAGCGTTATACATTACCTGGTCCCAGCAGTGATACAAGTCCTCTTATCTTCTTTAGTTTACAATTGCTGTGCAGCCAGCTAATCAGCATGCGGCTTTTTGTCCCTATCACATGACCAGGAATTGAAGCTACATGGCGTTTGGATGGTTGAATGGCACTTGCACACTAAAGAGAAAGTGAAGAGAGACCTGTATCACTGTGGAGATCAGGTAATAAATAACACTCTGCTTCCATTCTGCATTGTACAGGACAGCCCCGACCCCTAGTTCCTGACCCCTCCCCTGTGATGTAGGATTGGGGGGTGGGGGAGCGGGCTGACAGATCTCTCCCACTGTAGTTATGCTCTCAACTAGGGATGCTTGTTTGAATTTCGTGGAAATGAAATTTCCGCATTTCCGATCAGAACTCGGAAATTGGATTTCTATGAAAATACCACATATACAAAATTCGGTAGTTTTAGCCCAATCACAGAACTCGGGAAGCATTGGACCAATCAGAGAATTCAAAATCAACTCAGAAGTATTTGGCCAATCAGAGAATGCAAAAAATTACCCCCCAAAATCGGATTTCTGTAGAAATACTGCATTACCACAACTCAGTAATTTTAGCCCGATCACAGATCTTGGAAGCAATGGACCAATCAGAGAATGCAGAGTCAACATAGAAGTATTTGGCCAATCAGAGAATGCAAAAAATGACCAAAAAAATTCTTCTCGGATATCCAAGAAATCGATAATCCGCATTGGTGTTAATTGGAATTTCTGCAGAATCGGAAATTGGCATTACTGACCATTATGGATGATCAATGAGATGCAAATTGTTCTGAAATTATGCAGTTTTTATGCAAATATATGCAGTTTGAAAATGCACCAATCAATTTAAATCCAGGTTTAAATTGATTGGTTCATTTTCAAGCTGCATATATTTGCATAAATATGTGCATAATTTGCATCAACGCGGAATAATTTGCATATCTGTGAGTGATCGGGATGACCTTCCCTACGCTCAACAGATCTCCCCCGATGTAATTACCCTCTCGACCGATCTCTCCCAATGGAATACGCCCCTGGAAGAATATCACATTTTTATATTGTGGTGTTAAATTTACAAAGATCACATGATGGCCGCATCTTTATAGCTAACTTATCTTTTAATAAAAACTTAGTTCAAAAGACAGGAGTGACAATTTTCAGAGATTTTTTTTCTTACTTTCTTACTTTAAATATAACTGATTCCAGCTATTTCAGGGCTTGTAATTATAATCTTGCTTTATGGCATCATCCTCAGTCTGCTAAACAGGCCCCCTTCCAACACATTATATTTTCCTAATTCAGCAATTTCATATTTATCTAGCTAAACCGTGAGGCAGTTCCGCAAGGATCTAACCGCAAAATCCTTTTTGTTCTAGCTCTAATTATTTTAGCTAATTTGTTCAGTTTAGTGTTTAACTACTGGATCCGATTCTCCAAACAGTGAATCTTGCTTGCAATTATCCTCCGCTGACTGTAAATCTTCTAAATAAAATTCATCCTGACCTAAAGCATAACTTTTTCCCTAGTAAAAATGAGAGAGATTCGCAATAAAGTTTAATTTCATGCTTTTTATTGCAAAATGTTAGGAACAATGAATGGTAATTACATATTTTACACTTCATTCATTGCAAACAGACCATTTGTTTTTCATAAGTCTAGCAAAAAATAAATAAATTGCTAGCTAGCAGCTATACGTTTCTGCTAGAAGTACTTTTGCTATTCCCTCGTGTGCATTACCCAATCATCCCTGAATTTCCCTTTGTGCAATGGCTGTCACACAAAAATAAAGGCATCAGTATTTTCGTATACAAATCACCCGCGCATTTTACAGCTACCCAAATTATAATATTATTTTCCTGACTTGGGAAAAGCAGAGTACGCATATTTCAAAAAATTCCTGAGATGTGCAATAAGGACATTTTTAAAGTGACACTGAAGGGGGAAAAAAAACCCAAAACGTATAATATAATGAATTGTATGTGTGGGCAGCACGGTGGCATAGTGGTTAGCGCTCTTGCCTTGCAACGCTGGGTTCCTGGTTTGAAACCCAGCCTGGTCAACATCTGCAAGGAGTTTGTATGTTCTCCCCGTGTCTCCTCTGGGTACTTCGGTTTCCTCCCACATCCCAAAAACATACAGATAAGTTAATTGGCTTCCCCCTAAAATTGGCCTTATTCTGGGCATACACGGACAGTTTTTGCGCCGGTATCGAGCCAGCAGCTCGATGCCGGCGCGTCACCGTTTGTCCACGCGGGTTGATTGCCGCTCGTCCCCGCGGCACTGCTAACGAGCCGCTCGTTTCTTGCCATTGTTCTCCCCGCCGGTGTCGAGCGCAGTATCGATCCGGCGGGGTATCGGACAGGTTGAATATTATCAATCGAGCCATCAGCGGCTCGATTGATAATATAAAACTTACCGTGTAGGCCCAGCATTAGACTACGATGCATGCATACATGATACATACATAGACAAAGGACTATAGCAGGGAGTAGATTGTGAGCCCCTCAGAGGGACAGTTAAGTGACAAGACAATACACTCTGTACAGCACTGCAGAAGATGTCGGCGCCTCATAAATACGAAATAATAATAGTAGTAAGGATAATTAATAGAACATCAGAAGCAAAGAAGAGAGTTTTTTTTTTGTTTGTTTTTTTAGGTATATAGCTTTCTTTTATTCCATTACATCATTCTGTCAGATTTGCAATATACCAACCACACTCTGTATTTTAAACTATTAAACAGAGCAGAGCTACTGATCCTTTGAACTCACCTGCAGTAAAACTTAATCTGAAGTTGTCTTTCGCTGTTTCTTTGATGTATTAGCGCTTCAGAAAACAGGACTGTCTTTAATCTAAGTTGGGTCGGAGAGCCCAGAGAAGCTCTTTTGCGTAGATAACAACTGAAGCTTCTTAACTCTTCCAGTACTAAAAGCAAATTGAGACTCTCTTCTTTGCTACTAATGTTCAATTTCTTAGCTGCACTACACATACAGTTCATTACTTATCTTATATGTTTATTTTCACTTCAGATTTAAGTGTTAAAAGAAATATCCAACAATTCTGGTGCCTGCAAAACTGGACATCACTTAAAGAGGCACTGTAGTAACATATGCAGTAAATAATTTACCTACTTTTATGTTACTTTTCCTCGTTTCAGTATATTTGTTACTCCCCCCCCCCCCCCCCCCCAGTGATGCTTAGCCTAGGCTGTTTACCGGGGCAGAATTACAGTGGGTTGCGAAAGTTTGGGCAACCTTGTTGATTGTCATGATTTTCTTGTATAAATGGTTGGTTGTTACGATAAAAAATGTCAGTTAAATATATCATACAGGCAGGGGCGTAGCTGGGGGGGGGGTCGGGGTAGGACACGTGCCCCCGGGCGCTAGGCCCCCAAGGGCGCCCAGCTGAGCTGTAGGGATTTTTTTTTTGGGAGGGGAGAAGCGCAGAGAAGAGGGAGAGCTGTGAGCAGCGGTGGAGAAGGGGGGCCATCTCCCCCCCCCCTTCCCTCACCTTAGTGCTCTCCCTCCCTCACTCTCCCCTCCACAACTAATGTCCGGGTGGCTGGTGCAGCGGGCGGGACTTACCTCCGTCTCGCTCCAGCGCCGGAAGTTCGGGTCCTGCAGCCACTGCTCTGGTCTGGACCAGACCAGAGTAGCGGCAAATCCAGCCCGCGCTGCGACGAGACGCAGGTAAGTTCCGTCTGCCGCTGCCAGCCACCCGGACATTAGTTGTGGAGGGGACAGCGAGGGAGGGAGAGCCCCCTAAGGTGAGGGAAGGGGGGGGGGAGATGTCCGCCCTTCCCCACTGTCCCCATAGCTCTCCCTCCACTGCGCTTCTCCCCTCCTGCTGGTGGACACCTGGCTACCTAATCTGAGGACATATACCCCTGCCTACATATACTGGGACATATACACCTGCCTACATATACTGGCCACATATACCCCTGACTACATATACTGGGCACATATACACCTGCCTACATATACTGGGACATATACCCACTGACTACATATACTGGGCACATATACACCTGTCTACATATACTGGGACATATACCCCTGCCTAAATATACTGGGACACATACCCCTGCCTACATATACTGGGACATATACCCCTGCCTACATATACTGGGACATATACACATGCCTACATATACTGGGACATATATCCCTGCCTACATATACTGGGACATATACCTCTGCCTACATATACTGGGACATATACCTCTGCCTACATATACTGGGACATATACCCCTGCCTACATATACTGGGCACATATACACCTGGCTACATATACTGGGCACATATACCCCTGGCTACATATGCTGGGCATATATACCCCTGGCTACATATACTGGGCATATATACCCCTGGCTATATATACTGGGCACATATACCCCTGGCTATATATACTGGGCACATATACCCCTGACTATATATACTGGGCACATATTATACCCCTGGCTACATATACTGGGCACATATAACCCTGACGACACATACTGGGCACATATACCCCTGGCTACATATACTGGGCACATATACACCTGGCTACATATACTGGGCACATATACCCCTGGCTACCTGTTCTGTGGACATCTCTACCCCTGCCTACCTGTTCTGGGGACATCTATACCGCTGGCCACCTATTCTGGGGACATCTATACTGCTGGCCACCTATTCTGGGGACACCTATAGACCTGGGGCTACCTATTTTTGGGGAACCACTGCTGTCGGATTGAGAGTATTTTGGGGAACTGCTGCCAGGTGAGAGGTGTCTACCATATTAAGGGGGCATTCTGCCTATTTATGTGAAATGCTGTCTATTTATGTACCCCATGACTGCTGAATTTGTCTTGTTGGGGGCCTCAAGGTTACTGAATTTGACTTGGGGGCCTCATGATTTGTTGGGGGCATCAAGATCACTGAATTTGTCTTGTTGGGGGCCTAATGATTGTTGAATTTGTCTTGTTGGGGGCCTCATGATTGCTAAATTTGTCTTGTAGGGGGCCTCAAGATTGCTGAGTTGGTCATGTTGGGGGCCTCATGATTGCTGAATTTGTCTTGATGGGGGGGGCTCATGATTGCTGAATTTGTCTTGGAACATGCTGGAAGGTACATACTGAGGAAGGGTGGGTGAGCGTGAACCTGCTAACTTCCTGTACATTTGGCTCCACCCATAACCACACCCACATTTCATGTGGCCACGCCCCTTTTTTGGCGCTGCGTGCGCCACAGCCTTCACCTTAGGGGGCGCATTAATAGTATTTGTCCCCGGGCGCTGAAAGCCCTAGCTACGCCTCTGCATACAGGAGACACAGAACGTGATATTTGAGAAGTGAAATGAAGTTTACAGGATTTACAGAAAGTGTGCAATAATTGCTTGAACAAAATTAGGCAGGTGCATAAATTTGGGCACCAAAAAAAAGAAATGAAATCAATATTTAGTAGATCCTCTTTTTGCAGAAATTACAGCCTCTAAACACTTCCCATAGGTCCCAATGAGATTCTGGATTCTGGTTGAAGGTTTTTTGGACCATTCCTCTTTACAAAACATCTCTAGTTCATCCGGGTTTGATGGCTTTCGAGCATGGACAGCTCTCTTTAACTCACAGGCCTAGTGCACACCAGAGCGGTTCGGCAGCGTTTTTTGATCCGTTTGCGGATGTGGAAACGCTTGGGTAATGTATTTCAATGGGCTGGTGCACACCAGAGCGGGAGGCGTTTTGCAGAAACGCATACTCCCGGGCTGCTGCAGATTTTGGATTGCGGAGGCGTTTCTGACTCCAATGTTAAATATAGGAAAACCGCAAACCGCTCTGAAAAACGGCACTTCAGAGTGGTTTTGCAGGCGTTTTGTTACAGTAGCTGTTCAGTAACAGCTTTACTGTAACAATATATGAAATCTACTACACCAAAAACGCTTCACAAAACCGCAAAATGCTAGGAGAAACGCTACAGAAAAATAAGAAAAAGCATTTCAAAATCTGCTAGCATTTTGCGGATCTGCTAGCGGGTTTTGGTGGGCACCAGGCCACACTACAGATTTTCAATTATATTCAGGTCTGGGGACTGAGATGGCCATTCCAGAACATTGTACCTGTTCCTCTGCATGAATGCCTTAGTGGATTTTGAGCAGTGTTTAGGGTTGTTGTCTCGTTGAAACCTCCAGCCCCGGCGTAGCTTCAGCTTTGTCACTGATTCCTGGACATTGGTCTCCAGAATCTGCTGAACTGAGTGGAATCTATGCGTCCCTCAACTTTGATAAGATTCCCAGTCCCTGCACTAGCCACAGGTGTTTTTCTTGTAATGCTGTGTTTTTGCTCCATAACGCCCCTTGTTATGCCCAAATAACAACATTTTAGTTCCATCAGTCCACAGCACCTTATTCCAAAATTAAGCTGACTTGTCCAAATGTGCTTTAGCATACCTCAAGCGGCTCTGTTTGTACTGTGGGCGGAGAAAAGGCTTCCTGTGGTCTGTGGGTTGGCTCTGACTGTTCTCACCATTCGTTGCTTTTGTCTATCCGAGATTTTTCTTGGTCTGCCACTTCAAGCCTTAACTTAAACTGAGCCTGTGGTTTTCCATTTCCTTAACATGTTCCTAACTGTGGAAACAGACAGCTGAAATCCCTGAGACAGCTTTCTGTATCCTTCCCCTAAACCATGATAGTGAACAATCTTTGTCTTCATGTCATTTGAGAGTTGTTTTGAGACCCCCATGTTGCTACTCTTCAGAGAAAATTAAAAGAGGATGGGAACATACAATTGACCCCATAAATACGCTCTCATAATTGGATTCACCTGTGTATGTAGATCAGGGGTTCCAATAATTTGTTTTAAAGGTTTTGGAATCAATAAAATGACAACAGTGCCCAAATGTATGCACCTGCTTAATTCTATTTAAACAATTGTTGTGCACTTTCTTTAAATCCAATCAACTTCATTTCACTTCCCAACTATCACTGTGTGTGCCTCCTAAGTGATATATTTAACTGACATTTTTTATCATAACTACTTACAATTTATACAGGCAAATCATGACGATTAACAAGGTTGCCCAAAGCTTCGCACGTCACTGTAGCTCCCCAGTATCTGCCATAAATGTAAAGTGATATGAAATGTAAAATTAAATTATTGTGGTAAAATATGAAACAATCAAAAATTATTTGGAAACATAAGAAGATTGATCTCATGTCATCCTAAGGCATATTTATACTTCACTGCAGCTAACTGATAACAATTCTGGTTGCAGAACACGCTATAAGTTTATGCTGTGCTCAGTGCTTTAGACCATAGATGAAAATTAAGTTTCATCCCTCTTTGAATTCAGTATATGCCATGAAATATTTTTCACAAAGTATTGAACTACAGTTTCGGGTGATGTTTTATGACACAGAGGGAGTAGTAAGCTTCCAAATTATTAGTATTTTGCTACCGGAGGCATTTTGCGGGTCCTCTTGCTTCAGGTCACACATGACCGCTTGCTAGCCAGACTATACCTTCAGCAAAACAGTATCTACAGGTTCTCCAGGTTCCTTAATGTCGCAACATCACACAGCCTTAACAGTAAGAATGTTATCATACTAGCAGGCCTCCCCAATGTTCTTTCGCTCATCCAAAGTTAAAGGGAACCTAAACTGAGAAGGATATGGATTTTTCCTTTTAAAATAATACCAGTTGCCTAACTCTCCTGCTGATCCGGTATCTCTAATGCTTTCAACTAACAGCCCCTGAACAAGCATGCAGATCAGGTGCTCTGACTGAAGTCAGACTGGATTAGCTGCATGCTTGTTTTATGTGTGAGATCCAGATACTACTGCAGCAAATAGATCAGCAGGACTGCCAGGTAACTGGTATTGTTTAAAAGGAAACATCCATATCCCTCTCAGTTTAGGTTCCCTTTAAAGACTAGCTCGGTGCATTTCTGAGATTCCAATAAATGGTAGTACCTTTGAAATTGAGTTTGAAAGACTCCATAAAGATCGTTATGAAAAGATCACATTTTAGAGTTACCTCACTAAATGAATGACTTTGTTTAGCCTTAACAACAATCTGCCGAATGTCTTGAAAAATGGAAGAAAGAAAGGTATTGCGGTACAGTAATAGCTGGAGACACAAAGCTGAAAGCTGTATGCGAGCAGCCTGCTCAGATAATTGGTTAGCTTGTCTTTGAAGTAAAACAACTAGACTCGGGTTAGACAGGTAAAATGTGCTCTGTGTCTACCCTCCAGGGATAGCCAACCTGATACCGCTAATGTCTACCAATTATGGCTTTCTTAGATATGTAACAAGATAAAATGGCACATTAGGCCCAACAGAATGTAATGAATGCGGTTGTGAATGTGCAGTGGAAAAATCTGTCCAGGGCTTTTGTATAAATAATTGGCTTTATATTTAGTGAGAGAGGCGTATGTTTGGCTATCATGTGTTATGCATTACTGCCTCAACACATCACTTTGAACTTTCCCTTTGAAGGGAGCTGACTCCTTTGTCTATACATTTGTATCATCAAAACCAAGCATCGTTCTTTCCCTCTGGACTGTAAATAAGTGTACAATTCATTCAGCATTCCTGAAGAATGCACTTCACTTGTACTGTGCCTTGAATCTATTATGAGGATAGGTAAAAGGCTGTCCAAAGTTGGAGCGAATGTAAATAAATTTATGAATTGAATTGTGTCCTCATCTGCAGAATATTCCAGAGTTTGAGGCTACGTTCACAGTGGGAGGTTATGGAGCATATAGTAAATCCCCAGGAGTATATAATAAAATTGTGTTATAACATCAGCATTTTCTTGTGTCTGCTTGGATGAGATAAGTCCACCACTACCTCCTCTCATTTTAAACTTTTTAGCTACTTTTATAATTTTGGCGCTTCTGTGCATACGTTACAAGTACGGAGTTCAGTTGTCTTTTTTCTTTAGACTGTTTTTCAGTTTTGTGCCAGCAATTGGCCACATCAGGCTTAGGCAGCAACAAGTGCGGCAAAGTTTTAAACTATAGACCAGTTAACTTACATAGTGCTTCTTCTAGCCCCTGTAGTTTTTCTAATACCTCGCCATTTCTAGATTGTAAGCCTTCGGGCAGGGTCCTCCTCCTTTTGTGTCCTACCTGATCATGCGCATCCATTACTGTGAACCCATGCTAGGCATTTGAGTGAATCTAACTTGCCTAATCTCCATGCTCCCCTCCAGTGACTAAACATTACCTTGTACTCATACTGTGCTGTGTGATCTGGTCTTTCTTGTATTCAGGTATTGTCATTTTGCTGTATGTCACCCCTAAATATTGTCTGTTACCTAAACTGTCCAGCACTGCGTAATATGTTGGTGCTTTATAAATACAATAAATAATAAATAAATCCCTGCATCAGCTGTGCTCCTCTAAAAGCTGCATGTGCGTCTCTGGGTCCCTTGACTCCTCAATCGCACTCCCATATCTGGGAGCATACTGTGCTTGTGCAGTTCGTAAAAAATTGCAACTGCACATGCGCCAAACACTCCAGGCCACAGAAGTGTGATCAAGGAGGCGTGTGCTGTGGCCATGCAAGGGCAGTGGCCGGCAACTGGCTAAGTCAGCCAGGTTCCCAAGGGGTACAGAGGCTGAAGGGAGCAGCCTAGAATGACGGCCGAGTCCAGGAGAGCTATAGGGGCTAGAAAAAAGCCTTAGGTAAGTCACACTGGGCACATTTTTACTTAACATACCCTTTTAACCACTTTACCTCTGCAGTGCTAAATTTCTCCGTCCCTCTGCGCACTGCTTCTCCCCCAGGGACGGAGAAAGGCGTATGTTCCTGTTTACATGCTGGGAGAGGGCGGGGCAACACGCTCGCACACTGCAGCCAGCCTGCACAGCTGTTGACTAATTGGACATTAGGAACGAGTGTTCCTAAATCCAATTAGTGTCCCCGATTGATGAATAAAGGCTGCTTCAAACAGGAGCAGTCTTCATTCATAACAAAACAGCAGGCACATTGTTTTTGTTGCCGTGTGCGCGCGATCGCGCGTGCACGCACCCACCCGCACAGCCCTTGCAGTCCATTGATTGGTTATTGGGGACTGAGGTCCCCAAAACCAATCAAACCACATGCCAAATAAATGAATGGAGACTGCCTCTGCTTGAGGCAGCCTTCATTCATAAGTTGTAAACAAAGGTGCAGCGCGCGATCGCGCGCCCCCGCGCCGTGCGCCCGCACGTGCACACCAGCTCCGCAGAGCTATGATTGGTTTTGGGGACCCCAGTCCCCAATAACCAATCATGCTGCCTGACAAATAAATGAATGGAGACTGCCTCTGCTTGAGGCAGCCTTCATTCATAAGTTGTAAACAAAGGTGCAGCGCGCGATCGCGCGCCCCCGCGCCGTGCGCGCGCACGTGCACACCAGCTCCTCAGTGCAATGATTGGTTTTGGGGACCCCAGTCCCCAATAACCAATCATGTTGCCTGATAAATAAATGAATGAAGACTGCCTCTGCTTGAGGCAGCCTTCATTCATAAACATGTCCCCCATGGGTATGCGGCGATCGTGCACAGGCATGTGACCCTATGACCCTCTAGAGCACCTGGATTGGTTTTGGGGACCCCAGTCCCCATTATCCAATCACAGTGCTTTGTCAATGATTGACAGCTGCCCTTTCATTACTGTATTACATGCACACATCCCCCTAAGTTACAGATCACTTATTGGAGACTGGGAAAAGATTTTTCCCAAATCCAATCAGAGTTTCTGATGAATGATTGACGGTTGCCACAGCCAGTGGCAGCCTTCATTCATTGTGATGTATATAAACATATATACACACACACTAACTTCCCCTAAGTTACAGATCACTGATTGGATACTGGGAAAAGAGTTTCCCAAATCCAATCAGAGTTTATAATAAATGATTGACGGCTGCTACAGCCAGTGGCAGTCTTCATTCATTCTAAAGTTTACAAATAGAGACACAGTGTAGATAAAAGTAAAAAAAAAAATCAGATCACTCTGCTCCTGTGATCTGAGGTATTTGTTACTTTTATCACATTGCTGAGGGGAAATCTATTTTGACAGCTTTTCAGTACCAGCTTTTCAGTAGCTGATTAAGCTGATTAACCCTTCCCTTGCCACACCACTTAACCTCTCCTTTCCTCCCTTTTTTGTTAGGCATTTCAGGCCCATACATTCCTTTTTTCATACACTACTATATAGTGTATACTATACTATATCCTATACCTTTTTTACCCTACTCCTTACTAGCTAACTTCCCTTTTTATATAAAAAAAATATACCTACCTACCTGCCTGCCTAACTTAGTCATTAAGATGGCAAAGAGGCTATATACGGCAGAAGAGGCCTGCGCCATTCTGCAGTATAGCGACAGCAGTGAAGAAGACCTATCTGATTCAGATGAAGAGTGGTGTCCCCAAGAAGATTCGGATTCGCTGTCAGAAAGCGACACTGGGCCACCACCAGCTCAGCCAGCTAGGACAGAAGTGCAGGCGAGGGGCACTGATCCTGATCAAATGAACAGTGACACCGATTCTGCTGCTGAAGGGGGATCACCTCACCCAGATGAGATGACAGCACCCAGCGCAGCTACTACCAGCAATGCCAGTCAGAGAGGTCAGAGGGCTGCCAGGCCAAGTCAGAGGCAAGAGCTACCTTATGAGCTTCGCCACCCACAGTGGGCACCCTCTAATTTGGAGGCCCCTAGCATCCATCCCTTCACAGCCAGTAGTGGTATACAAGTGGCCACTGAGAACATGCAGCCACTAGATTTTTTGAGTCTGTTCATAACAGACACATTTCTGCAGTTTGTCTGTGAACAGACAAATCTTTATGCCCAGCAAAAAATAGCGGCTAATCCCACCTCACCATTTGTGGGAAAGTGGAACCCCACAAATGTTCCTGAACTGAAAATTTTTTTAGGTTTGACCCTCAATATGGGCATTACAAAAAAACCAGAGCAAAACAGGTACTGGAGCAAGGATTCAATTCACTACATGCCCATTTATTCTGCAGCAATGCCCAGACACCGTTACGAATTGATTATGAGTTGCTTGCATTTTAATGACAATGCCAATAATCTTTCCCATGATGACCCTGACCGTGACCGCCTTTTCAAAATACGGCCCCTCATTGACCACCTGAATCAAAAATTTGGAGAGCTTTACATCCCAAATCAAAAAATTGCAATTGACGAGTCCCTTGTACCTTTTCACGGAAGACTGGGAATAAAGCAGTATATCCCCTCTAAACGATCCAGATACGGGGTCAAATTATATAAATTATGCGAAAGCGGGACGGGCTTTACCTATACTTTCAGGGTATACAAAGGAAAGGACAGTGTGATTGAACCTCCTGGATGCCCTCCTTACATGGGTGCTAGTGAGCGAATTGTCCTGGATCTCATTAACCCATTACTCCACCAAGGGTATCAGCTGTATGTGGACAACTTTTATTCTAGTGTCCCACTGTTCAAATTTTTGCATACAGCTCAGACTGGGGCCTGCGGAACTGTTAGAGCTAACAGAAAGGGTCTGCCACCACAGGTCTTGAATAAAAAACTGAAAAGAGGGGAGTGTTACAGCAACCGAAACGATGAACTGCTTGCCCTAAAATACAGGGATAAAAGGGATGTTTTGCTTCTGACCAACATACATTCTGAGGCGACTACATCAGTGACGTCCCGAAGACAAGAAGTGACAAAACCTGTGGCCATTGCTGAGTACAATAAGCACATGGGGGGTGTGGACTTGGCAGATCAGATGCTTGCTCCTTACCGCATCGATAGAAAACGCAGGGCTTGGTACAAAAAAGTATCAATTTATCTAATGCAGGTGGCCCTTCACAACTCTTTTGTCATCTATAAGAGATCATCATCACGCAACAAGGCCAGGTTTTTAAAATTTCAGGAGCAAGTCATCAGAACACTCATTCACCGATCTGTACAACCTGAAAAGAACCCAGTGCAACTTGTTTCGGAGGATGTCACCAGACTCCATGAAAGGCATTTTCCTGCAGTACTCCCCCCTACTTCATCGAGGCTATATCCCCAAAAGAGATGTAAGGTTTGCCGCAAAAATGCAATTCGATCGGAAACCCGATATTACTGTGCAAAATGCCCTTCAAAACCAGCACTATGCGTTATCGGGTGTTTCGAGAGCTACCACACAGACCTGCAGTATTAGAGGTTTTTTTTTTTTTTTTTTTTTTCTTAATTAAGCTGGTTCACACTGCAAGAGCTTTTTTTTAACACTAGTGACTTGAAAAGCACTTGCTAATGCATTGCTATGGGTGATTTTTTTTAAATCACATTGCTCACGTGAGAACACACACACAGGATTACATTAGCTAGAGCTCTTAAAATCACAAGCAGTTTGAAAAAGCTCTTGCAGTGTGAACTAGCCTTAGGGCTGGTTTACACTGTAAGAGCTTTTTCTAAGCACTTGCGAATTTAAAAACTCTCACTTATGCAATGCTATGAGTTTGTTCTCACTTGAGCGATGTGATTTTATAAAAATCCCCCATAGCAACGCATTAGCAAGAGCTTTTCAAACCACTAGCGTTAAACTCTTGCAGTGTGAACCAGCCTTTAGGGATTTTCTTTTTCACTTTTTCAGTTCACAATTTTTTACTTAAACTTTGGCCTATACTTGGACTTCCCGGATAGCAGACAACCACAATCTGGAATCTGACCACTGGCATGGCTATCAACCACCCTCTGACGTGGCTGCTAAAGACCCTCTGACCTCTGACATGGCTGCCAAACAAACTCTGACCTCCGACATATCTGTCGAACACCCTCTGACTTCTACCATGGATGCTGTACACCCTCCGACCTCTGGTATGGATTCTAAACACACTCTGGCTTCCACATTTCTACAGCTTCTACAATGGTGAGTTTTTATTTTTATAGTCTTTGCTGTGCTCCCATGTACACTATCTGTTCATAATATTGAATATGTGTTGACTCTCATACTACATGGAGGTAGAAAAATGTGTCAGTGATTGGTCAATAATAATTGAAAGTGTGTACCAGGATTAAAAAATAGAATTACACTTTGGTGAGAAAAATAGCCCTTGCAAAAGCTGTTGGTACTACTTGTGGTTAACAGTCTGCTGTGTGCCTAAAACGTTATCTGATTTGGTATGTAGCGTATAATGTTAACCATGACAAGCGAGAGAATATAATTTAGAGTGTTTGAGGGCTGAGGCCTATGTCATGGGATATGTTTTTTGTGCCAAAGTGAAAAAAACGGTAAAAAAATACCATTTTCAAAGTTGTGGTGCAATTTCAGCAAAACCTCATAAATCCAAATGTTACACAATAGGTATATCTGAGTAGGCCCGGGTCTCTAGTTTTCAGAATGGTGACATTTATGACCTGTATCGAATGTTCTGAGACTCCAGGGGCTTTGCTAAGAATCAATGACTGCATGACTTTTGCTGCAAAAATTGGCCTTGAAAAATCCATTGGCGCTGCTCATGGTTAACGGTGTATTGCGAGGCCAAAAAGCTATGGGATTATGTGTAGAGGGTGTCATTTTAACCGTGACAAGCGAGAGAATATAATTTGGGGTGTTTGAGGGCTGAGGCCTATGTCATGGGATATGTTTTTTTGTGCCAAAGTGAAAAAAACGGTAAAAAAATACCATTTTCAAAGTTGTGGTGCAATTTCAGCAAAACCTCATAAATCCAAATGTTACACAATAGGTATATCTGAGTAGGCCCGGGTCTCTAGTTTTCAGAATGGTGACATTTATGACCTGTATCGAATGTTCTGAGACTCCAGGGGCTTTGCTAAGAATCAATGACTGCATGACTTTTGCTGCAAAAATTGGCCTTGAAAAATCCATTGGCGCTGCTCATGGTTAACGGTGTATTGCGAGGCCAAAAAGCTATGGGATTATGTGTAGAGGGTGTCATTTTAACCGTGACAAGCGAGAGAATATAATTTGGGGTGTTTGAGGGCTGAGGCCTATGTCATGGGATATGTTTTTTTGTGCCAAAGTGAAAAAAACGGTAAAAAAATACCATTTTCAAAGTTGTGGTGCAATTTCAGCAAAACCTCATAAATCCAAATGTTACACAATAGGTATATCTGAGTAGGCCCGGGTCTCTAGTTTTCAGAATGGTGACATTTATGACCTGTATCGAATGTTCTGAGACTCCAGGGGCTTTGCTAAGAATCAATGACTGCATGACTTTTGCTGCAAAAATTGGCCTTGAAAAATCCATTGGCGCTGCTCATGGTTAACGGTGTATTGCGAGGTCAAAAAGCTATGGGATTATGTGTAGAGGGTGTCATTTTAACCGTGACAAGCGAGAGAATATAATTTGGGGTGTTTGAGGGCTGAGGCCTATGTCATGGGATATGTTTTTTTGTGCCAAAGTGAAAAAAACGGTAAAAAAATACCATTTTCAAAGTTGTGGTGCAATTTCAGCAAAACCTCATAAATCCAAATGTTACACAATAGGTATATCTGAGTAGGCCCGGGTCTCTAGTTTTCAGAATGGTGACATTTATGACCTGTATCGAATGTTTTGATACTCCAGAGGCATTGCTAAGAATGAATGACTGTATTACTTTTGCTGCAAAAAATGGCCATGAAAAATCCATTGGCGCTGATCATGGTTAACGGTGTATTGTGAGGCCAAAAAGCTATGTGATTATGTATATAGGGTATCATTTTAACCGCGACAAGTGGGAGAATAGAATTTGGGATGTTTGAGAGCTAAGGCCTCTGTCATGTGAATTTTGTTTAGCCCCAAACTGAATGAAAAGCAATAACATTTTTATTTTACTATACTGTGTACCAAAATAAAACATTTGTAAAAAAAAAAAAAAGGGACAGAATTGAAAAAATAATGCAAAAATAGTTACCTTAGAGACTCTGCTTTATAAATAGGTATGCCATGAGGGTGTATTACTGTTACGTTTGCATATAAGGGCTTGTAACTACCAATAGAGTACAATGAGAAAACAAATAACACAGAATTGAAAAAATACACCTTTATTTCAAAATAATATATTGTCGCCATACATTGTACTAGGAACATCATTTAAATGTTGGAATAACCAGGACAAAATAGCAAATAAAATGTGTGGGTTTTATCTATGGTAGCATTGTTTATTCTAAAACTATAGTGCTTTAAAATAGAGAATTTGTGTATTTTTCATTTTTTTTTCTTTTTTCACTTTAAAATTTATAGAGAACAACATAATTACTCAAATAAAGTATTACCCCTGAAAAGCCTACTTTGTGGCGAAAAAAACAAGATATAGATAATTTACTTGTGTGAAGTAGTGTTATAGTTATTGGCAAATGAATGGGAGGAGTGCAAAATGTGAAAAATGCTCTGGTTTTTAAGGGGAAAACCCCTCAGTTGTGAAGTGGTTAAAGGATACCCAAGGTGGCATATGACATGATAAGATAGAAATGTATATGTACAGTGCCTAGCACACAAATAACTATGCTGGTTTCCTTTTTTTTTTGTTTCTTTGCCTGAAAGAGTTAAACATCCGTTATGTAAGTGGCAGTTCTTGTCAGGACTGAGTCAGACTACAGTGTGATCCTCACTAATAAGAAATTACAACTATAAAACACTTTCCTTGCAGAAAATGTCTTCTGAGGGCTAGTGCACACCAGAGCGGTTCTGAAGCGTTTTTTAAAACGCTTGCAGGGGGAAAACCGCTTGGCTAATGAAAGTGAATGGGATGCTGCACACCAGAGCGGCTCGTTTTTTCCACAATTGCAAACTCGAGGGCTGCAGCATTTTTTAGATTTCTAAGGCGTTTCTGCCTCAATGTTAAAGTATAGGAAAGTGGAAAACAGCTCTGAAAAACGCTAGATAAGAGCGGTTTTCCAGGTGTTTTTGTTAACGAAGCTGTTCAGTAACAGCTTTACTGTAACAATATTTGTAATCTGCTACACAAAAACGCTCCAAAAAACGCTAGGCATGTTTAGAACACCTCTCTATACATGTCTAGAATTGCTCTGAAAATCTGCTTCAAAAACCTCTAGCGTTTTGCCGATCTGCTAGAGATTTTTGGTGTGCACTGGGCCTAAGGGCAGGAAAGAGATAAAAAGGGTCAATAGTTCATAGAGTTTAGCTCTGACATACTTCAATGAATGTGTCATTGAGCAAAAACAATAAGACAGTAAAAACGTAAAAAGTAGATTTAAATATAAAATAAAACAGTTGAATATCTTAATACGTAAATTTTAGAAGACGGAGGATCGATAAAATTGTTTATTTCATTTGATTATTCACCTCGGGTATCCTTTAACCTCTTGACGACCAGCTAACGCTGATTGGCGTAAACTGGTCGTCTGCGGGTTACATTGGAAACATCAGACCCCCCCAGCAGGACATCCCCCTAGTGGGGAAAAAAGGGGGGTAGTCTGATCGCCCTGCTGCACTCCTGATCAGTGCTGCGGGCTGTAGAGCCCACGCAGCACCGATCAGTGAAAAATCCCCTGGTCGGCAAGTGGTTAAGGACTTGTTTTCATGAAATTAAGCTATATTTTAAACCCTTCCCAGGTTTGCAGTAGCAAGTTTCTAGCTTCACCGTAGCATAGCTATACCTCATCCTGAAATCTATTTAAAAGTATTTAAAAAAAAGCTTGAATAGCTTGAAACACAATACAGGAAGTAAAAGTTCCAATATTCCTGTTCTATTTTTTTTTTTTTTTAGGTATTGCTGAAGCTATGAATTAATGGTATATTTTGTTTTGTCTTTTCACAGTTTAAAGGAATATTTTCACACTTTAAAAGATTCCCTGCAAATGGATTTAAAATGCAATTTTCATTATTTGCTCTGAAGGTGTTTCAAAGGAAAGTGGTTTTCTCTAGCTACCAAAAAATTGCAATATTCCCATCCAGTGATCATTAGTTATGGCCTATTAACTACATTACCAGATCATTATGAAAAATAAAACTTCTAATCATCGTCAGCATTTATAAAGTGCTGTGGATTATAACTATCATAATACCTTCAAGCGTATTAGCAAATGCATCAGCAGAAACCATTACCAGGGTCATGATTTTTCAACCAGTACAAGAATGATAATTAAAGATTTCCATTTTGGAAAGAATAGAATAAGTTTCCCTGACCTGTATTTTAATGCACATTGCGCCTGTGAGTTTTATGCTTTATGAGATCGATACGCCCAGTACTTCTAGCCATTCTCACAAAAGACCTTGCTGCTCCCAAATGAAGAGTGTGGTCATGCTCCAGTGCCTACCTGCTCGTTCACGCAATGGGCTCTGGACATGTGCTGGGTAAAATACCTTGCTTAATGAGGCTATAAGTTTTCTTACAAATTTTATGCATTATTCAGAGACAAGTATGAAAAATGTGCCTCTCAATTTTGCAGGTGATGGGCAACTTCAATAAAATAAGTATTAAAAAGCTGGAGAAAAGCAAAAGTCAAGCAAGGAAAGCATATAACAAAGTTAATACAAGTAACAATAATTATATTGCTGTCTAGGAAAATGATATCATTATTACAAGCATGTAGGGTGGCATGCTCGTAAATGGGCTCACAATGAGCCTATTAATTTGGACACCATCATACCCCACAGTTTAATTACTGGCTATGGTGGTGCCAGGAGGGTAATTTGGGTGTGTGGCACCCAAATTTGGCTGTATAGTGATGGGCCCAAGGAAGGTATTTTGGGCACAGGGACCTTGATTTTGGCTATATAGCCAAACTCTGTGTTGGGCTCTGCAGGCCGGCACAGACTCAGGAACGCAGCCACTGCTGAGCACAATGGGGCTTGTGTGGTGTATCTTTTGTAGCAGAAGCCGGGTATGACTGAAATCAAGGACACAGTTGCTGCTGCTGAAGCATGACAGTAGCAGATGCTGGGTCAGAGAAGAATCACTGACACAACCACTGCCGGAGCATGGCGGTAGCAGATGCTGGGTCAGAGAAGAATCACTGACACAACCACTGCCGGAGCATGGTGGTAGCAGATGCTGGGTCAGAGAAGAATCACGGACACAACCACTGCCGAAGCATGGCGGTAGCAGATGCTGGGTCAGAGAAGAATCACTGACACAACCACTGCCGGAGCATGGTGGTAGCAGATGCTGGGTCAGAGAAGAATCACGGACACAACCACTGCCGAAGCATGGCGGTAGCAGATGCCGGGTGGAGCAGAAGCGGGTGAGGAGTACAAAGGCTGCAAGTAGTGTTCCTGGGGATTGCAATTTGACACAAGCCAACTGAGTTATAGTGTTAGGCATTTATAGGAGGGGGGTTAGTGTTAGGAGGGGGGGGGGGGAGGTTAGGCGTGGATAGGGGAAAGTTAGTGTATTAGGTTGCAGCAAGACATATTAGAATAATGGTAAAAATTACTGATATTCTACAATGGGGCATAGGAGAATACCAGATAAATCACCAACATTCTACTATTGGGAATTGGGGATAGTAGGATATCCCCAAGTATTATTGGTGTAGGGGGGGTTCACTTCAGGTGTGCTTTAAGATTCTACTGCTCTAAATATGTTTGGAGGACATACAGTAGGTGACCCAGGACAAACGGGTTCATGAAGAATTGTCTGCTATTGTGTAGCAAGGGAGATGCATTGTTTTCACATTACATGAACCTCTTTCATAACAATGTAATTTGAAGAAAAATTGAAAACTGTTTTTAAATTTTAATGAGGAACTTAAGTGAAAAGGGGAAAAATAAATCAAAACATTGCAAAGTAAGAAGTTAAAAAAAAAACAGAGATCAAGAAATTCTTTATATTTGCCATGTAATTTGTTCATATTATTTGATCTACAATTAGCATGCATGTAATCATCTTTACTACTGGCATACATGAAAAAAACAGACAGCACCAACTGCCATTATTTATAACCACACCCACTAACAATGCAATAGGCTAAAAGGTTGATTTTGAAAAGGTAAAGATTTCTCATGGGAAAGGGGGTATCGGCTACTGATTGGGAAGAAGTTCAATCCTTGGTTACAGTTCCTCTTTAAGCATATGTCCTATATAATCATCTACGCCAAGCAAACTAGTGTTTTGGGCAACTACAAGGCGATTTCCTGTTTTTTGTAGTTAAGTTAGAGTGGGAGTATGTACATTTGCGGACACCGCTACAAAACTAATCTTGTAGCGCTTCAAACGGCAATAGACTTTAACTTGTTTAATACTTATAGAAAAAGCAAAAAGGTGTAGAAGCAAAAAAAATCTAATTCAATGACAATAAAATACACTATGAAAGAAATACCCAGTAGTCCCTGAAAATGGATGCTAAATTGGAGAATATGGCAGAGAAAAAGTTAAAAGATTCATCAGAGCTTCAATAATACGATATACTGTGTTAAATCAGGCCAGTGGCTTTGCGGTCAAATAGCATGCTTGAGCACAGCTGGTGTTAATATATTGTAAACCCTTTAAAAGGATTGCCTTATAAATCTTGTAGCTTGTCAACACATTCAATATTCTGTGCATTAGACGTTTGGTTTTTCAGAGCCGTGTAATGACCCTACAATTTACAGTAAAAGAAGAGGAAGAGAAATGTTTTCTATCTATTTTGGATCATTTTTAAAGCTCATTACAGCGGGGAAAGTACATTTCTCTTCCAGCATTTAATTTAATCATTCTTCAAATGGGGATAGTGAATTGGCTGAAAATTGCTCTCCTGCATGTTCCTCCATTTTCTGGCTGGAGCTTTAACCATATAACTTGTACAGTAGGACATCATAAAAGCCATTTATCTAGAGGAAAGAAGTAGCTACTGCCTTTCAGCGGAAAGGTATTGTGTTCTGCGGGGGTACTGGGGATTTTGGTGTTTCAGCTGATGCTTAACTATATAGATCCCACTGTCTTTGAACAGCTTAAGGCAATGCAATTTAGACATAATTACATTTCCTGAGGTTTCCTTACACGTGTTTTATATTGAAAACCATTCTTCTTTTTATGTGGCCCACCAGTGATGATGTTGATTATACTGATGTTTTTCGAAATGTTACACCTGATCGGCAGTTCATCACAAAATATATGGGTTCACAGAGGCATATCTAGGGGAAAAAAACCCTGTGGCAAACAAGGAAAATTGCACCTTGGGGAGGGTGGCACACCCTTCAAAATGTTATGGTGTAGTCCCAACGTTGGTTGTGTTCAAGTTGTAATAATGTTGTGTAAGAATTAAGTATGCAATAGGTCAGTGTATACATATCCCCCAAATAACATAGGAAGATGATTCCTACTCTAAAAATGTAATCAGGCAGCAGAATGTCCCTCAAAAATAAAAGACTGCCCTCCCAACAGACCTTCAGATAAAGCTTACCTTTCTTCAGGTTGTCCAGCATTGAGTCTCCCGACTCTGAACTAATCTGCTCTGCTCCCTGCCTCCCACCTGAAGTGACACCGGAGAGCTACTGCAGAGCACCTGACAGCAGCTCAATCTCTTTAAGGTAAGAGCATGGCATGTTTCATACCTGCACCCCTTTGGATACGCCTTTGTGGATTCAAGTTGACTTATGAATGTTTACGTCATATGGTAGCATATGGCAAAACGTGTAGTAAATACACGCACCACCTGCTTAAAATTGGTAGCCAAGATTATTATTTCAGTACATTGCCAGGAGAAATGCTAGGATCCCAAAAGACCCAGGTCACCCACGGGCATCATGAGAAATGATCAGAACATCATACATTTTGTTATGGAAATCGTAGAAGGCACTCCATCAACCATGTAGATCGGGTGCTTGATACCAGGACGTAGGCATGTCCCAATTGCAAACAAAAAGTCAAGTGTATCAGCACACCATTTTAGAATGCTTAACGCTCTTTTTATTGAGCTATGCGTTCCATAAGGAAATAAAAGCCGACAATTGTTTCGAGGGCCACGCAGGGTCCCCCTTCATCAAGGCGTATGGTAACCATACGCCTTGATGAAGGGGGACCCTGCGTGGCCCTCGAAACAATTGTCGGCTTTTATTTCCTTATGGAACGCATAGCTCAATAAAAAGAGCGTTAAGCATTCTAAAATGGTGTGCTGATACACTTGACTTTTTTTTTTTTTTTTTTTTTTTTTTTTTTTTTTTTTTCATCATACATTTTGGGTATGGCCAACCAATAGACATGGTTTCAAATTGCATGATTTAAAAATGCAAAATGTGGGCATTTTTTAATGGGCTACACTTTATTATTATTATTATTATTTAGTATTTATATAGCGCCAACATATTACGCAGCGCTGTACAGTATATATATATATATCTTGTCACTAACTGTCCCTCAAAGGAGCTCACAATCTAATCCCTACCATTGCCATATGTCTATATTATGTAGTGTAAGTACTGCAGTCTAGCGCCAATTTTAGGGGGAGCCAATTAACTTATCCGTATGTTTTTGGAATGTGGGAGGAAACCGGAGTGCCCGGAGGAAACCCACGCAGACACGGAGAGAACATACAAACTCTTTGCAGATAGTGCCCTGGCTGGGATTCGAACCAGGGACCCAGTGCTGCAAGGCGAGAGAGCTAACCACTATGCCACCGTGCTACACTTGCTGCACTTACAGCATTAACACAGTCACACACACCCTCTTGAGGAAAAAGCACAAAAAAAGCAACTGGGAAAAACTGACTAAACAGATAATACTAAGCAAGTGCAGTTAGGCAAATGGCTAAAGGTCTACTATAACACATAAAAAATGTAAAACACAAGTTTATACATGCATATAAGATGTACATGTGTCCCATATCTAAGTATGCTATAAAACTGGTTTATTCCTATCCTATGTGGCTGTCCTTACAGTAGATGTTGTTAATCTTCTGGCATCAGAACCTCTTCCCAACAGGTGTTGGACTAGTACATCACCTCATGGGAGATACTCAAGAAATTCTTTATTCTTTTCAAAAGCACTCCTTGGCAAATACCCTACAGCATACAAAGATGCTGGCAGCCCTGACTACCTACCCATGTATGCTATTCTGTCAGTATAATAGTAGCTCCTATAAGAGACAGTCACACAGGAAATATTATTGACAATGCATTTTACTCTGGGACAAATGTACATCCTATATTTATGTTTACAGATATATTTTCAGTAGACTATATACCCTTTGCCATGAGAATTCTTTACCTTTTCTCAAACAGATCATCGGGGATGTCTGTATGGCTTAAATTGTGGCGAAACCCCTCCCACAGTGTGATGTCAGGACCAATCTGAAGTAGAGATTACACACACTATTCGGCAGAAGTTACAGATCACAGCCTCGGACAAAAGCTGAGAGTTATGGTTCGACAGTAGCCAGTTTCCCACCACAGGCCTAGTTTTCTTGAAATGTTCCTCTATACCTCTTTAAATTGAAATTGCATTCACTAAATCAATAAAGAAAGCGCTGCTAAAAGAATTTAAATTCAATATATATTTAAATAAACATATTCAAGCTATTCCCTAGCTATAATCCCCCTAAATTAAGATATCTGAATGCATTAGTTGGAAAGTCGACAGATGCATAAAATCTGATTTGTTGAATAGAAGGCAGCAGCAGCACATTTACTGTATATCACCATTCCTCTAGTTATCATTTCTCATTTTCAATTTCACCTTCGGCATTGTACGTCAGTACTTTCATTTCACTCAAATCAAGTGTGATTTCTTTATCTAACACAAATAAAAAAAATATACAAAGACTCAGCGGTGACTTCTGGTGAGGTTTATGTAGACAAGAAAAAGATCTGAAGTATAGTGGGAAGACAGAAAATTTCTCGAGTGCAGATCAAGAATGGGCAACTGTTAGGAGATATGATGGATGTGCCATATATCTCTTCCATAATTCCAAGTTCACATACTGACAGGATTCATCTGCTATCAACATGCACTGTATTAACTGCGGCACACAACATATTTTCAAGCATTTATCCTTATGAGTGTACAGCTTAATTTTACTGTCATAAATGTTTTTACTGTTTTTTTTTTTCTCCTCAACCTTCTTTTTATTGAAATAAAAGTGTACCAAGAAAAAAGTCCAAAACAGGAAATTGAATCAGTAATGTTAGGCACAAGTGAAGACAATGTTTAAGGTCACAATTGCGCTACGTTGACCATAGCAAGGGCAAGCCCCAGATATCAACAGGGCTATTAACATGCAGGTACAGGAGGTGGTGCCTTAGATTAAAACTGAGTAGTGGGGCGAAAGTAGAATGGTATTCTCTAGAGCCTAGGTTCTCAACGTGTGGTACGCGTACCCCAGGGGTACTTCTGATGATTCCATGAGGTACTCAGGCTTGATATACTTAACAAGAATAAAAAAATTTAGAGTTTTAGAAAATGATAAATCTTATTTAAACATCACCAAATTAGAACTGAGCTAATTAAAAGCAATAGTTAATGCTTGGAAATTGTTTAGAACCAATTATAATGTACTACGACTAAATATATATTTGTCAAGGGGTACTTGTGATAATGTTTATTATGCTGGGGGTACTTAGTGAGTACAGGGTTTTAAAAGGGGTACATACTAGTAATATGTTGAGAAACACTGCTCTAGAGGGTACTCACAAGATGCAATGAAAGTTGGAGTAATATCCAATGAGACCAATCAACCAAGATTTCTAAGAATTTATTAGGTGCAACTCACTGAACAAGAAGGGGGGGGGGGGCATTACTGAATAGGTGCAACTTACTGAACAAGAACAGCCGAGATTCAAACCCTGGTCTCCTGTTTCAGAGGCAGAGACCTTAACCGGTACGCTTACTCCAGCCAACTACAGACAACTACATTTGACACAAAATTACAACGCATTTCACAGGATTACCCCCTTCCTCAGGTTCACATAACAGTGTCCCTGTAGCAGTAAAGATAAAGCAATTAGCTTGGGTTGGAAGCTATTAAGTCTTGAACACAGATGAATGAAATGCATGTTATTAGTCTCAGCTGCCCATCAGTTCAGAAAGAGCTGACATTTAGATTGCTATGGTTGCAGCCAGCTTGTGTAGTCCGCAGACAGTTGGCGCTGGGGCCAATGTTTCAAAGGTGGTGAATCACCATGCTGTTACTGTGTAGCTGAAAACCATTGTGTGTGGTCTTGCAAACAGTTGCTGCTTGGTCAGTTGTCACAAAACTGTGTGCCAAACCACCGCCACTTCCAGCTGCCTCCTGTCACCCTGCAATGGGCACATGCAAAGTGGCAGTGACTGATAGGCAGTAAACTCATCAGTTGCTGTTCAAGTAAAGCCTTAAAGTTAATTGTTGCTTGCACTGGATGGAGGTAAGAAACCTTCAAGAAGGATGATAGAATTGTATTTTTTATGCAAACGTCTCCTCAGTGTCAGACTGAAAGCAACACTGAGGCTGTGTAGTGTGATGTCCGACTTTTATTCTGGTATCGTCTTCTCTGCTTCCCCTTGTACATGCATTAAAGTGAACCCGAGGTGAGAGTTATATGGAGGCTGCCATCTTTATTTCCTTTTAAGCAATACTAGTTGCCTGGCTATCCTGCTGATCCTCTGCCTCTAATATTTGTATCCATAGACCCTGAAAAAGCATGCAGCAGATCAGATGCTTCTTATTGCCAGATTAGCTGCATGCTTGTTTCTGGTGGTATGCAGACACTTAGAGTTGAGCCGAAATTTTCGTAATTTCGCATTACTATAATTACGCATGCAAAATTTGTGATTACAATGTGAAATTACGGTAGCGTAATTGCCATTAAAATCGTAATTGAAAATACCGTAAGCGTAATTTTCAACGCGTAATTTCGCGTTTCGTTCATGCCGTAATTTCGCATTAAACGCTACCGTAATTTCGGGTTAAACCGTAACGCTCCGTATAATATAAAAAAGCCGCCGACTTTAAGGGTTAATAGCAAAGCCCCCTTAAATGCTAAGAGCCTCAAATTTGGAGAATATATTAAGGAGATCAGGAGGAATAAGAGGAATTTTTTTTTTTTCAAAAAGACCTTATAGTTTTTGAGAAAATCGATTTTTAAGTTTCAAGGGCAAAAATGTCTTTTAAATGCGGAAAATGTCAGGTTTTTTTTTGCACAGGTAACAATAGTGTATTATTTTCATAGATTCCCCCAAGTGGGAAGAGTTTTACTTACTTCGTTCTGAGTGTGGGAAATATAAAAAAAAAAACGACGTGGGGTCCCCCCTCCCAGACCTCTTGAACCCCTTGTCCCCCATGCAGGCTGGGATAGCCAGAATGCGGAGCACCGGCCGTGTGGGGCTCCGCACCCTGACTATACCAGCCCGCATGGTCCATGGATTGGGGGGTCTCGGAAGGGGAGGGCAGCCAAGCTTTCCCCTCCCCCTCCGAGCCCTTGTCCAATCCAAGGACAAGGGGCTCTTCTCCACCTCCGATGGGCGGTGGAGGTGGAGGCCGCGATTTCCTGGGGGAGGGGGTTCATGGTGGAATCTGGGAGTCCCCTTTAAAAAGGGGTCCCCCAGATGCCCACCCCCCCTCCCAGGAGAAATGTGTATAGAGGTACTTGTACCCCTTACCCATTTTCTTTAAGAGTTAAAAGTAAATAAACACACAAACACTTAGAAAAAGTATTTTAATTGAACAAAAAACATAACCACGAAAAAAGTCCTTTAATATTCTTAATTAACCATTAATACTTACCTGTCCCTTTAAATAAATGATCCCTCGCAATAGCCTCAGAAATGTTCGATCAGTTACAATGTAACAAAGTTATTACAATGTAACAACTTTTTACATTGTAACTACGCCGCACCCGACATCACTCGCCGCTCAGCCGCCGCACGGACCCGACAGAGCTCTGAGCTATGTAGCTCAGAGCTCTCTAAGCATCTTTGTATTTGGGCTCCAAGGAGCCCCATTGGTCCTTAGCAGACCAATGGGGTTCCTTCTGATTTGAAGGAACCCCATTGGTCTGCTAAGGACCAATGGGGCTCCTTGGAGCCCAAATACAAAGATGCTTAGAGAGCTCTGAGCTATATAGCTCAGAGCTCTGTCCGGTCCGTGCAGGACGCTAAGTCCCCACCGGCTCCCGCTGCCTTCCCCGCCTCTCCCACATGTCACCCACATGTGGGTGACATGTGGGTGACAGATGTGGGCGGGGTGGACAGCGGGAGCTGCGGGGACTTAGCGTCCTGCACGGACGCGTAATTGCTGCGGCGGCTGAGCGGCGAGTGACGTCGGGTGCGGCGTAGTTACAATGTAACAAAGTTGTTACATTGTAATAACTTTGTTACATTGTAACTGATAGAACATTTCCGAGGCTATTGCGAGGGGTCATTTATTTAAAGGGACAGGTAAGTATTATTGGTTAATTAAGAATATTAAAGGACTTTTTTCGTGGTTATGTTTTTTGTTCAATTAAAATACTTTTTCTAAGTGTTTGTGTGTTTATTTACTTTTAACTCTTAAAGGAAATAGGCAAGGGGTAAAAGTACCTCTATACTCATTTCTCCTGGGAGGGGGGGTGGGCATCTGGGGGACCCCTTTTTAAAGGGGACTCCCAGATTCCACCATGAAACCCCCCCCCAGGAAATCGCGGCCTCCACCTCCACCGCCCATCGGAGGTGGAGAAGAGCCCCTTGTCCTTGGATTGGACAAGGGCTCGGAGGGGGAGGGGAAAGCTTGGCTGCCCCTCCCCTTCCGAGACCCCCCAATCCATGGACCATGCAGGCTGGTATAGTCAGGGTGCGGAGCCCCACGCGGCCGGTGCTCCGCATTCTGGCTATCCCAGCCTGCATGGGGGACAAGGGGTTAAAGAGGTCTGGGAGGGGGGACCCCACGTCGGTTTTTTTTTATATTTCCCACACTCAGAACGAAGTAAGTAAAACTCTTCCCACTTGGGGGAATCTATGAAAATAATACACTATTGTTACCTGTGCAAAAAAAACTGACATTTTCCGCATTTAAAAGAAATTTTTGCCCTTGAAACTTAAAAATCGATTTTCTCAAAAACTATAAGGTCTTTTTGAAAAAAATGTTTTTCCTCTTAATACCACTGACCCCCTTAATATACCCTAGGAATTTGGTGTTCCTAAACTTTAAGCAGGCTTTGCTATTAACCGTTAAAGTCGGCGGGTTTTTAAATGTATACACTTTTACTTTGAAACTTTAACATCGATTTTCTCAAAAACTATAAGGTCTTTTTGAAAAAAAAAATTTCCTCTTATTCCTCCTGATCTCCTTAATATATTCTCCAAATTTGAGGCTCTTAGCATTTAAGGGGGCTTTGCTATTAACCCTTAAAGTCGGCGGCTACCTAACATTGATCCATGCATCAACTTTTCCGCTTGGGAGCATGGCCATACGCATTAATTTCGTAATACCCACTGTAATGCGAAAATTATGCGAAAATTACGCTTATGCGAAATTTCGCGAAATCCTTCTTCATTACGATTATGTACTTACGGCCATAATCGTAATTACACTAATTACGCGAAATTTCGCGAAATCGTAATTACGTCATTACGCTCATCTCTACAGACACTACTGCAGCCAAATGGATCATCAGGGCTCATTTTTTTTAAAAAGGAAATCAATATGGCAGCCTCCATATCACTCTCACCTCGGGTTTACTTCAAAGAGGACCTGAAGTAACAAAACAGCACAATGAGATAAAATTGTGTACTAATGACACTTCTCTATCGTTCTTATTTTTGCTGTTTGTTTTTAGCCTTTTAATCCCAATTTGATTGCAGTCAGATGATGTACAATTGTTGAACAATGTCTCCACAATAATTATAAGAGATCATAAAAACTCAGTGGAACTGTATCAAACACCCCTGGCTGCAGAGAGCAGTGAGGGATGCCGATGGGTTTAACCTTTAAACCTAAATTTTTAACTCTAAACACCAAAATGAAGGCAAGGGACTTGAAGAACGTTCTATTTTGGAGTGTTTGCTATAGTTACAGTTGTTTATCTCTTCAGTTTATTTTCAGCTCCAGTTTTCTTTAAAAAGCCTTGAGCCTTCTTTCTTGCACTTCCGACAGCACTTGTGATCACTGACAGTATGATGGCTGTGCGTCATTACTAAAGATATCACACATTACATAAAGCGAGGCAAATAACAATCACAAACTGTTTTAAAGTTATATGAACTTATATACAGTGGTGTGAAAAACTATTTGCCCCCTTCCTGATTTCTTATTCTTTTGCATGTTTGTCACACTTAAATGTTTCTGCTCATCAAAAACTGTTAACTATTAGTCAAAGATAACATAATTGAACACAAAATGCAGTGTTAAATGATGGTTTTTATTATTAAGTGAGAAAAAAAACTCAAAACCTACATGGCCCTGTGTGAAAAAGAAATTGCCCCCTGAACCTAATAACTAGTTGGGCCACCCTTAGCAGCAATAACTGCAATCAAGCGTTTGCGATAACTTGCAACAAGTCTTTTACAGCACTCTGGAGGAATTTTGGCCCACTCATCTTTGCAGAATTGTTGTAATTCAGCTTTATTTGAGGGTTTTCTAGCATGAACCGCCTTTTTAAGGTCATGCCACAACATCTCAATAGGATTCAGGTCAGGACTTTGACTAGGCCACTCCAAAGTCTTCTTTTTGTTTTTCTTCAGCCATTCAGAGGTGAATTTGCTGGTGTGTTTTGGGTCATTGTCCTGCTGCAGCACCCAAGATCACTTCAGCTTGAGTTGACGAACAGAAGGCCGGACATTCTCCTTCAGGATTTTTTGGTAGACAGTAGAATTCATGGTTCCATCTATCACAGCAAGCCTTCCAGGTCCTGAAGCAGCAAAACAACCCCAGACCATCACACTACCACCACCATATTTTACTGTTGGTATGATGTTCTTTTGCTAAAATGCTGTGTTACTTCTACGCCAGATGTAACGGGACACGCACCTTCCAAAAAGTTCAACTTTTGTCTCGTCGGTCCACACGGTATTTTCCCAAAAGTCTTGGAAATCATTGAGATGTTTTTTAGCAAAATTGAGACGAGCCTTAATGTTCTTTTTGCTTAAAAGTGGTTTGCGCCTTGGATATCTTCCATGCAGGCTGTTTTGCCCAGTCTCTTTCTTATGGTGGAGTTGTGAACACTGACCTTAATTGAGGCAAGTGAGGCCTGCAGTTCTTTAGATGTTGTCCTGGGGTCTTTTGTGGCCTCTCCGATGAGTTTTCTCTGCGCTCTTGGGTTAATTTTGGTCGGCCGGCCACTCCTAGGAAGGTTCATCACTGTTCCATGTTTTTGCCATTTGTGGATAATGGCTCTCACTGTGATTCGCTGGAGTCCCAAAGCTTTAGAAATGGCTTTATAACCTTTACCATACTGATAGATCTCAATTACAGTACTTTTGTTCTCATTTGTTCCTGAATTTCTTTGGATCTTGGCATGATGTCTAGCTTTTGAGGTGCTTTTGGTCTACTTCTCTGTGTCAGATAGCTCCTATTTAAGTGATTTCTTGATTGAAACAGGTGTGATAGTAATCAGGCCTGGGGGTGACTACAGAAATTGAACTCAGGTGTGATAAACCACAGTTTAGTTATTTTTTAACAAGGGGGGCAATTACTTTTTCACACAGGGCCATGTAGATTTGGGAGTTTTTTTTCTTACTAAATAATAAAAACCATCATGTAAAACTGCATTTTGTGTTCAATTATGTTATCTTTGACTAATAGTTAACAGTTTTTGATGAGCAAAAACATTTAAGTGTGACAAACATGCAAAAGAATAAGAAATCAGGAAGGGGGCAAATAGTTTTTCACACCACTGTATGACAATTTTGAGCAAACTGTCCCCCAGCCAGCAATGCAATGATAATGCATTACTGATCATTTCCCCCCTAGTCAGCTCTGAGCATCCCAACTCCTTTATGGACCATCTAGCTTCTTTGCAAGGCTGGTATCCACTAGGCTGTTTCCGATTCAGGCCGCGGCTTCTGTTCTGTTCACTAAGCTGTGCCATACACAGCTGGCAGGAAGCTATACACAGCTATAGGGTTCCGGCCACCGGCTGCAGAAATTCCACCCCAGTGCAATCTGATTAGCAAGCCCATGTTAGGGATAGGCATCGCTCATCCAACCCCCTGCCCCCCCCCCCCCCCCCCCCCGTCTGCAGGGAAACGCTGCAGATTTGTGCCGGATTTGACAATAGTGGAAATAAGCCCTTTATCCTACACAACTGCCAATCTATACCAGCTTGTGGAAGCATCACTTACATTTCTGACTCACATCTGTCTATTTTATCAGCACATCAAGTATAATTAGTAGTTTTGACAGTGGACATGAAGGACAAGAATAACACATATCCCACCTGATGCAGACAGTTCTAAAACTGCATTGCCTGGGTATGACAGCAGCAGTACCTGTGGTATATGTACAGTTGTAAAGTATAAAGTGATATTAATAATATATAGTAACATTCAGCTAAAATCTGCAAAACTAAGCCCAACAAATGAGAAGCACCCAGATTTCAAGCACATACTGAATTAATAATGGATCACAAGAAAGCAGCCCCACTCCTGATTTATACTTACGGCCAGTTATGAATTTTATAACAACATTTGGAGGTTATTAAGTCGCTGGATACAAATGTAAGAGTTCACAGTGAAAATATGATAATGTAATGATCCAAGGTGTTCTCTATTTATATCGATCTGCAGGAAGCAGCTCCGGCGCAGCATTTGGCAATTATGTTTCACAAAAACAGAAAAAAATCCCACTAATAATACGCAATTAGTAGTTTCCAGAAATCGATCTGGTCATTGTGAATTTAAAGGCACATTTAAACTGTAATAATTCAGGTCACTATTACCTTTGCAGTGAAACATTCTTTCTTATGTTAAGGGCCTTAAGATAAACCAGAATTGCACTAAGATAAATGTCTGGCACTAGGCCACACATTGCAATCACACCATCTATGGGGCACTGGTAAGCACCACAAAGGATAATGAGCCACTTCAAAAACTGACCCTACCTAACCCTGACACCACCAAACTCCTGGTCTATGCTCTGGTCATCTCCCGTCTGGACTACTGCAATACCCTCCTTCCTGGACTTCCTGAGACCAGACTCCAACATCTGCAATCCTGCCAGGCTCACTCCAATTATTAGTAATTTTCAGCTGCCCCACTCTGAAAGTCTCTTCGCTGTCTCCCTGGCACCATCAGAACTAAATTTGAACTGCTCTGCCTGTCTTACAAATGAATACACCATACTCCCCTGTGTACATCTCTAATCTCATCCCCAAACCTCTCACACAGCTTCAACAACGTATGAATGTCTACACTTTTGCATCGCCTGATTGGTAGAAAGGCTCCAGGACTTTTTCAGAGCATCCCTGCTATTTCCCTCATCAGGCTCGACCCTCACCTTCAACCTTTTTTAAGCAGGCCTTAAAGATCCATCTGAGACACAAAAACACATAGGCCTGGTGCACACCAAAAACCGCTAGCAGATCCGCAAAATGCTAGCAGATTTTGAAACGCTTTTTCTTCTTTTTCTTTAGCGTTTCAGCTAACATTTTGCGGTTTTGTGAAGCGTTTTTGGTGTAGTAGATTTCATGTATTGTTACAGTAAAGCTGTTACTGAACAGCTACTGTAACAAAAACTGCCTGGCAAACCGCTCTGAAGTGCTGTTTTTCAGAGCGGTTTGCGTTTTTCCTATACTTAACATTGAGGCAGAAACGCATCCGCAATCCAAAATCTGCAGCAGCCCGGGAGTATGCGTTTCTGCAAAACGCCTCCCGCTCTGGTGTGCACCAGCCCATTGAAATACATTACCCTAGCGGATCCGCACCCGCAAGCGGATCGCAAACCGCAGCAGAACCGCTCTGGTGTGCACTAGGACATAATGAGCTCCTTCCATGTAGGTCTACCATCTGAAGCCTTGCATGTGCAAGAAGGATCGCCACAGCAGCCAGACAGTAGGTATCAAAGAAAGGATCAACAATAGCTCCTTCCATACCTTTTCCAAATAAAGAACAAAAAACACTATTGAAAAGAACATCGACCCCATAACTCCTCTTTTATCTGCATGGAAACCCAACCATAACCATTTAAATTATACCTTTCATCAGAAATATCACCAATACCACACATTTTTTACTTTTTTTTTATACATATAGACATTTTACAAATATGTTTTAGCCATTTTGAGCTCAGCTATAAAATCCTAGTTAAAAGTCTGACTGGAATCCCATTTCATGTAATAAAGCAGTTTACACGGCGTGTGCTCTGTACACAGTGAGAGGGCTAAAATAAACATGTGATCCAATCATCCCCTTAAAGGTGTGCTACATGTCAGTGCTCCCTCAAGCAAAACAAATCTGAGTATTACCTGTGTTATTGTGCAGTGACACAGCCTGGGGGAAGCACAGCGAGACATAAAATACACAGGTTTGAAAAAAAACAAGGTGATTCGTTGAACAATATATGGTGCTAAGTGCTCTTTGGGGAAAATACAACTAATTGTCCGTTCTTTCAATTGATGTAGAATTTATTAATGCCGCAATAACACCAGGCACATTTAGCAACTGTTTAGGGACTGCACTTTCATATAGAGAGTGTATATTTGTAGTTATTGCTGTCATTACTCTTCATGAGGCAGATATACGGCATGACGGCAATGTAGCTGAAGGAACAATCAACGTAGTGTCCAGCTTTATGTGCTCACCCTCCCCAGCACTGAGAGGATTTAAATCATTTTCCTCCCTTCATAAAAGACTCATGTATTTAAGAATAGTATGGTGTGCCGAGGGAAACTACCAGTTATTACTGGCATCTTGCAACTGTAACACTGGCTTCTCAGTGTACATACACCTTGCTCTTCTCAGAGGTCCTCAGTAGGAATGGTGATTTCTGATTCCATGCAAATTCCGATTTTCACCAATGCCCATTACCATTTTCAAGGAGTCTTTTTTGTCATTTTTTGCATTCTCCGATTGGCCAACTTCTGCAGAGGGAGTATTGGACCAATAAGAGAATGCAGAATTTAACAGCAGTAATCAGAATACCATGGAAATTTTAGCTCAATCATAAGAGTTGGGAATACTCGGTAGTATCTCAGTCTTGTGATGGGTCTAAAATTACAGCGGTAATCTGATTTCCGCTGAGAAAATATTCATTCTCTGATTGGTGCAATGCTTCAGAGTTCTGTGATTGGGCTAAAATTACCTAGTTGCAGTCAGATGTGCAGCTAAGGTTTTTGTGGCGCCAAGTGGACTGCAGGAAGTGGCGATGCGCAAAAAATGGGCGTGGCTATTCTGCAGAAAGTGGGCGTGGCCATGACATGTGGGTGGTGCGGGAGGGGGGGACTGGGGCGAGGCCATGACATTGTATGAGCGGAGCGTAACCGTAACCCCAAAGCAGCAAATATAGCCTACTATGACCATTAAATAATACATTCAGCAACAGTTACCCCATACACCAGAAAATAAAAGCAATGTGGGCAACATTTCAGCAGAAAATAAATGCAATTTGGGCAATATTCTAGCAGAAAAAAAAATGCAATTTGGGCAACATTTCAGCAAAAAGAAACGCAATTTGGGCAACATTTCAGCAGAAAATAAACGCAATGTGGACAACATTTCACCAGAAAATAAACGCAATGTGGGCAACATTTCAGCAGAAAATAAATGCAATTTGGGCAACATTTCACCAGAAAAAAACGCAATTTGGGCAACATTTAAGCAAAATCAAACGCAATTTGGGCAACATTTCAGCAGAAAACAAACGCAACTTGGGCAACATTTCAGCAGAAAACCACAATTTGGGCAAAATTTCAGCAGAAAACCGCAATTTGGGCAACATTTCAGCAGAAAACAAACGCAATGTGGGCAACATTTCAGCAACATTTCAGCAGAAAACAAATGCAATGTGGGCAACATTTCAGCAGAAAACAAATGCAATGTGGGCAACATTTCAGCAGAAAACAAACGCAATTTGGTTAACATTTCAGCAGAAAACAAATGCAATTTGGGCAACATTTCAGCAGAAAACAGCCTCTGGCGTGCAGCTCCCCGGACGATCTTTCTCCTGCAATCTCCCATGCTGAATGGAATAGCAAGGCTACGGGAAGATGGCGCCCGAAGCCCTGTACTGGAGACACAAATAGTCTCCAATACAGGGCTTCAGACGCCATCTTCCCGTAGCCCTGTTCTGTCTGCCGGAAGACTATGCAGGCTGGAGCGGGGCTGTGGGCTATGAACTGGCGCGGTGTCTATTAGACGCCGCGGCCAGCCAAGTGCGGACAACAGTGTGACGTCACGACGACGTCACGGAGCCTTCAAGGCCCCTGAAAACATGAGGCCCCAAGTGGCTGCTTGGCCTGCTTGGTGCCTGGCGGTGCCCCTGGTTGCAGTAATGTAGTACTTCAGCAGAACTTCCATTTCAGTTTTCTCATGTTCCATCGGGAATGCGGATTTTTGAACGGAAATACAGAAATTTAAAATCTGCAGAATCCAAATGAACATTCCTAGTCCTTAATCAGCTCAATCAGGAAAAAAAACACACACACAGCCCAAACGCTGCAAGAAATGGTCCTGATACAGGCTACACATTGGGATAATCAGGCAATATTGGGTTTCCCTAGGAAGCAATTACACTCGCTGAATGCATGAGCAATCATAGTATGTTGACAAGCAGGTGATGTTGATCTTCTCCTCTTCTAAGAAGAACATGAAGCAATTATCTTACTATGTATGTGTCATTCACCTGTTCAAAAAGTCTCAATGAAGACTGAGATGGACCTGGCAGCATGGCACACGCTCAAAGATGCCCAGATGTCTCATCATTTATGGCTGTCATTGAGATACCTGTGCATTACAGATACGCCTTTTCTTCTATTTTTTGCTTCTCTTTGCTGTTTAGGCAAACTAATCCATAGTCCAGAATTATATATCTGCATTTCATTTTTCTAATTGTTGCCTAACTGTTCGAAAACTGTTTTCCAAGTACTTTAAAACACTAAGCAGATAGTTCATTTGCATTAAAGGGAACCTAAACTGAGAGGGATATGGATTTTTCTTTTTAAACAATACCAGTTGCCTGGCAGCCCTGCTGATCTCTTTGGCTGCAGTAGAGGCTGAATCACACATCTGAAACAAGCACGCAGCTAATCCCATCTGACTCCAGTCAGAGCACCTGATCTGCTTGCTTGTTGAGGGGCTGTGGCTAAGTGTATTAGAGACACAGGATCAGCAGGAGAGTCAGGCAACTGGTATTATTTTAAAAGAAAAAATCCATATCCTTCTCAGTTTAGGTTCCCTTTAAAGGTAAAACCTACGTTTGTTGAGAAAAAAAATCAATGCTTCCAGTTCAGCTCTGTATGCTACATTGCAATGATTGATAGCAAGTATCCTGTTAGCTTGGTTACTTTGTTTCTATGTACATAAACACAGCCAATCCCAATGTTTTTCTAAACTGGCGTGCAGGAGTGTCAGAATTTGCTGCCAGTCCCTGCAAATTAGTCCAGGTGTTGAGAAGGTGAGGAGTTTCTAGACAGTCTAATGGCAACAAAACTCCAGAATACAGAGAGTGATGTTACCAAAACACCATGAACAGCTGTTCCCTTGCACTTTGAACGGCAACTCTTCTGAACACCAACTTCCTAGCAATCTGGCCGGTAGTTCCTTAGCACTCTGAACAGCAGTTCACTAGCCCCCTGAACAGCCTTCCCCTAGCATTTAAAACAGCAGCCTGAATAGCAGTTCTGTAGAAAACTGAGCAGCAGCTTCCTAGCACTTTGAACAGCAGCTTCCTAGCAGCTTCCAGGCACCTCAAACAGAAGCACCCAAAACTCTGAAACAACAGCTCCCTAGCACTCTGAACAATAGCTTTCTAGCACCCCAGATAATAGCTCCCCAGCTCTCTACACAGCATGTTGATGCTGAGTCAGGCCTGGAACCCACTAGGAGTGATTTTCTGAGCGCTTTGTGATTTAAAAAGCTCTTGCTAATGTAATGCTATGGGCGTGATCCCACTTGAGCAATGTGATTTTGTAAAAATTACCCCATAGCATTGCATTTAAGAGCTTTTTCAAATCACTAGCACTTAGAAAAGGCTGCTGGGTGATTTGAGCCCTCAAGCAGCAGCCTCACCCACAAAACATTTGGTATCATTGGAATTTTGCCTGGAGTTGGACTTGGAGACACAATAGCGGTACCTCTGTCTATATTTTTCCCTACATAAACATAGAATTTGACTCACAGAAGCAGTTGCCAGAAAGCAGGACTATGCCGATTTCTCTAACCAAGGCTTCAATTAGTGATAAATGCCCTTGCTTTCTGGTTAGTTTGTTTTCTCCCGCAGTGATGAATGGTTCTGACCTACAAAGGAAAGTGTACCAGTGATGATGGTTGTCACAATGGTATCATCCTCCAGTTCACTATGGCAACCACTAACATTCAGGCCCTATCAATGTATGGTTTGTTATTTAGAGTATGGAATCCCAGCAATGGAATGTTTTATCTTTATTTTTTGTACATGTAATTAGTCTTATTATTGTATACCTTACACACGCCTCAGTTACCTCAATATCCACCAAGAGATGTAAAAAATTCTATACACTGCAAACATTAATCAACCTAATGAGATGACTTGTTGGTCTTCATCTTCCCTAAAATACAGCCAGAAGGCCTTAGCTTTGTGGAAATTAAAATTCCACACTGTAAAATGCCATTACCAATAATCCATTAGTTATTTTACACTCTGTTTCTAAGAAGTATGCATAGCTTTTATTTCTACCCTCGCTGATTTTGTAGCATGCAGTATTGTTCTACAGTGACTACATGCACATTTTAATACCAGTGGCATCTGAGTGATCACATGCTAGAGAGATTTCTTATTAGATTATTGGTGGGTGCCTCGAATTACACCTTGTTTTTATTTACGCTAATCAGAGAGGTGTGATTACTCTATTGTGTCAGATCTATAACGCTCACTCTACTGTAATCATGTTTGGCAGACATTGTACATTGTATAAAACCTCTGTGACGCAGAAAATAGCTGACTTTAAGGAGCTTTGTCACTTGGTGTATGTATTTTCTGGAATAATAATTACTATTAGTGTTATTTTTATTGCTAGCAACAGCATATTGGTTAGTAATATACTGTACAATAAAGGGCATAGATTATGAAAGGGAAAAAAAATCACAAAACCATAACACACTGTAATTCAATACAGGAGAAAAAGTGCTGGCACTCTATGCACTTGCTTCAGGATTACTACTGGGCTACCTGTGCACCGATGCTACTCTGGTCAAGGGTCTCTGAGGAAGCGGCAATTCCCCATGAAATGGCTGTCAGGTCAGACCTGTATGCTTCCCCCACTGCTCTCCACATGTCTGCATAAGCTTTCACTGATGGAAATCAATTAGACTTGTTCACATTGGGGGCGATTTTTTTTTTTTTAAAGCACTGGCGATTTAAAAAAAATCACCTTTAACCAACCCACTTCACAACTGAGGGGTTTTACCCCCTCAGCATCCAAGCAATTTTCACCTTTCAGCTCTCCTTCCATTCATTTGGCAATAACTTTATCTCTACTTATCAGAATGAAATGTGTTAAATGTGTTTTTTTTATCACTAATTAGGCTTACTTTGGGTGGTACATTATGCTAAGAATTATTTTATTCTAAATGTTTTTTAATGGAAAAATAAGAAAAAAAATTGGGAAAACATCCTTATTTTTCAATTTTCGGCCATTATAATTTTTAAATAATGCATGCTACTGTAATTAAAATGCACGTAATGTATTTGCCCATTTATACCGGTTATTACACCATTTAAATGATGTCCCTATCACAATGTCTGGCGCCAATATATTATTAGGAAATAAAGATGCATTTTTTTTCAGTTTTGCATCCATCACTAATAAAAAGCCCATAATTTATTAAAGTAACAGTATTATACCCTCTTGACATACATATTAAAAAAGTTCAGTCCCTAAGAAAACTATGTATTTTTTATAATTGTATATTTATTCTATTTTATTTTTTTACCAAAAAAATAAATGTTGGTAAGTAATTCATTGATCTCCTGGCGGGCAGATGGCAACATGAACGAGCGCACAAATAAGCGGGAGCGCGTACAGCAGTAGTAACAGCGGGAGTATGTATATTTACTCCCCTGGGCGGTAAAATGAAGTCTGCAGGGGAGTAGATATACTGTACTGAAGCTGTGAAGTGGTTTTAACCACTTGACGACCAGGGGATTTTCCTCTTATCTGTGCTGCGTGGGCTCTGCAGCCCACAGCATAGATCGTGTTTCAGCCAGGGCGAGCAGACTTCCCCCTTTTTTCCCCACTCGGGGGATGTCCTGCTGGGGGTCTGATCGCCGCCGTCTGTTTGGGTTTTGCGGGGGGGCGGGGCTCCTCAAAGCCCCCCTCCACAGCGCTATTCTTCCCTCTCTGCCCTTCCCTCCCTCCCCTCCTTGCTCTGGGGGCGGCACAGGACGGCGATAGGCTTTAGCCTTTCAGATGGCGGCGATCCCCGGCCAATCAGAGGCCGGGGATCTACGATCTCCTTTACGGCGCAGTAGCGCCGTATTGATGTAAACAGCGAGGATTTCTTCCCCGCGTGTTTACAATTAGCCCTCGAACAAGCAGCCGTTTCCATGGAAACACCACTTCGACCTGCCGACGCCTATTGGTGTTAGGCGGTCGTTAAGTGGTTAAAGGGCTTGTGTAATGTTCGCTGATGTGAGTATTCTCACATAAGCATTGATCTTTCTATCAAATCGCAAATGCGGCTCCTGCACCATTTTCAGAGCGTTTGCGATTCAATAGAAAGGATAGGGAAATCGCTAAGCGATTGAAAAAGCGATTGAAAAAGCAATTAGAAAAGCGATCTCCTGTATTTATTCATTTTCGGGGCAAAAAGCTCACATCTTGACTGACGTCAGGAAGTGAAAAAGAAAAGCCACATAAAAGCGCTTAGAAAAGGGAAAAGCACTTCCAAAATCCCTCAATAAATCGGTCAGCGCTTGTGCTGGTGATTTATAATGTGAACAAGGCCTTGAAGGTCTTTTCTACGTTTTTGAAAACTTGGGCCTATATGCAATACACTTTTTCTCCTGAGTTTTCTCCTAGGTGAAAATTTCTAAATTGTCAATAAAATGCCTTTTAAACCACCAGCAAGTAAACAAATACTCAAAATAATTTTGATAGTACTTTTTCACCTACTTTTTGGTACTTTTTCCATTGCAAAGTGCTACAAAGTTATTATAAATCGAAGATGAAAAATTATCTCCTAAGAGAAAACTCAGGAGAAAAAGTGAATTGCATATGGGCCTTGGTGCCCGAACCTCTTACTCACTGCCCCAAAAGCATAACACAGGAGGAGAAGAAAATCCTGACATAGAACCTGCCCACACTAGTGGTGCCAAGTAATGCTAATGACCAGATATGTTTATAAATATATACATGGATCAGCCAAAACATAAAACTACCTGCCTAAATTGGTCAGAATATTTTTTGTCTATTGCTTAAAGGTGCCCATACACTAACTCGAATTCCTGCCGATATACAGTAGATTCTATCACTGTGATCGAATCTGTGAAATCAATAACGCAAACACTGACCGATTTCCATCCAACATCGATCGAGTAATTTTGCTCGATCGCTGGTGGGTCAGGACTCAGGAGTGCATAGCTAGCGGCGTTCGATTCAGCGACGACTGACACAGCATAGCGGCAGCAATATCACCTGTCCAGCCAGCGCAAGTCCCCGGGATCCGTTCACTCTCGCTTCTTCTGGCTGGCCTTCTTCTCCATGTCCTCTTCACTTCCTGTCACGTCCTGTGACAAGCCGAAGTTTAAACAGAAGAGCGCCTTCAAACTACCACTTGCCACAGGACGAAACAGGAAGTGAAAAGGACATGGAGGGGGAGCAGGGGCGACTTCATGGGTTGAGTTTGTTTACATGTCGTCACTCTAAGCGTACAATGTACGCTTAGAGGGACATAGGAGCCAGAAAAAGCGAAGCTTCCGAGAGAAGCTGTCGCTTTTTCTGCAGGAGAGAGGAATCAGTGATCGTGCACCATGGCCCGATTCATTGATTCCTGGGCTAACAATCCACAGACCAGGAGCGCACGTGCACGTGCGCGTTCGGGCGCGGGAACGCACATGTTGGGAGGCACGTAGTTCTACGTCAAGGAGGACAAAGTGGTTAAGCTAAGCTTAACATCTGCTTTACTGTCAGCTGCATGCCTTATGGAGTGATATTTATGACTGACTATGAAAAAGAGGATATCTGTGGAATGCCTACATCAAACAAGAGAATAGTGCAAGCAATGGCACAGTCATGCATTCATTTTTACTAAAAATAAAAAATTCATAAGGGTGAATAGGACTTTAATCTACTTTGCTGTCAGTGATTTGAAACAAGTAAGGAGGTGTTCTGACAGGCCAATCAGTGAGCTTGCACCTTTAAATCAAGTCAGCCATGACAGCTCTCCTACTTACTTCTTGACAGGTTATTTTGCATAACAAAAAAAACTGCCTATCAGCTATTGCCCGACAGATCATTTCCTTTTGTTCTTGACCCCCTGTTTAGAGAATGAAGGCACATTACAATAATTATCTCCCCAAAGCTCTTTGCTAATGACTGAAGTGCATCTTGCTGTTTATTCGGTATGCAGAGATCTGCTTGAACAGTCAGACCCAGTGAGTTAAAAACTTTCAAGTTTCTCTCTCCTATGAATAAATATAGGTGGTACTCCATGATTCTAATGGTATGCGCTCATAAAATGCAAATGCTCTGCAGAGAACCCTGGGAGTAAAATGTTTGCAATGTAATTTGAGAAGCCAACGAAGTGAAAAACTAATAACGCTCAATGTAGATTTTGACTAAATAAGGAATGCAATAGATAATTCTATATCTCTGCATCCAGGAAAGGTAGAAATGAAATGGCTTGCTTAAAATGCCACCGGGAAGGGAATAAGTAGTTTTTTTTCCCAGATTTCACTGCCAATAACTGTTGAACATTTAACTTTCATCAGGTTGAAAAAATAGAGCCTGAGCAGAGAAAATGCTATCACTGTAGGCTTATACCATCTTGGGAGGCTGCCATTTTAAAAGTGTCCCTGAGGCTCTGGCCATTAAATATGCAAGCATCCTGCCATGACAAATCACAACTAATATTTTAGTTCTGGATAATATAGATCAGGGGTGCCCACACTTTTTGGCTCGCGAGCTACTTTAAAATTTGCCGAGTACAGGAGATCTGCCAACATTTCAAGTGTTGCAGAATTCCCCCCCCCCCCAGTCATGAACAGCCCCCAGGTAAAAGAGCCTCCAGTATAGGTAGCTAAGTATAGGTCCCTTTAGTACAGGTAGCTGGGTATAGGTCCCTTTAGTACAGGTAGCTGGGTATAGGTCCCTTCAGTATAGATAGCTGGGTGTATAGGTAGCTGGGTGTATAGGTCCATTCAGTATAGGTAGCTGGGTATAGGTGCCTACAGTACAGGTAGCTGGGTATAGGTGCCTTCAGTATAGGTAGCTGGGTATAGGACCCTTCAGTACAGGTAGCTGGGTACAGGACCCTTTACTATAGGTAGCTGGGTATAGGTCCCTTTAGCATAGGTAGGTAGGGATAGGTGCTTGAGTGCTTAATCACTTACCTCCCTCCAGCTCCAGTGTCTGGTCTTCCCGCTTTCAGCTGCAGGGCAGATTAGCAGCATGTTGGCGGCTGAAGGAGTGCTCCAGCGGGCAGTACGATTAAGTGAATCGTGCGTGCATGTGTTGTGACGAGCGCCGCCCCCAGCCATGAGATCGCGCCATGGCAGAACCGCCCATGGCCTCTTCAGCCGTGCCTCCTCTCTCCTTCTCTGCTTCCTATTGGCCAGCGGCCGGCAGCAAAATTTGATGGGACAGCTGCCAGCCGCAAAATGTAATGGGATGCGGCCATACGGCCGCCCGCGATCTACCAAATAGATAGTCTTATAGCAACCTATTGGGCAAGTATAATATACATAGAAGTTAAGATCTCCTTTTGGTTTTATTTCTGTCTATGCCCCTATCTTGGAAAAAGTTTCTTCTTTGCTTCTTGTCCTGAAATCGTGATATGTTAGCAATTAGTGTTAGCGTTTCAGCGAGTGATTTTTTTCAGCGATTTAATGTGGAAAAATCACTAGACAAATTAGAGTTTTGGGAGCGATCGCAATTAGCGGTTCTATACATGCTAATCGCGATCGCTCCAGAATAGCCGGCAAAGCGCTTCAGGTAACGCGTTTGCGATTAGCGATAATCACAAAACACCCGTGCCTGAGGGTACAATAGGACTAGCAGTTTTATAAACTGCTAGCAGTTTGCAGTTAGTGGGAATTGTGCGATTCCCGCTTAGGTGTGAACGAGCCCTTAAAGCGGACCTGAACTCAGGACTGCTTCTCTGCTCTAAAATATATGCAACAGCATAGTAACCTTTAAAGAAAAACATTTCTTTGTTACAGCTGATACAAATCCTGCAATAAATCTGTGGTTTGTTTACTTCCTGCTTTCATGGAAGCGGACATCCTGTGCTTTCATATGAGTTTATCTGCCGTGGCAGTCAGCTGACACAACCGAAGGATCAAATTACACATTGGGATTAGACACAGATGAGGGGGAACCAGAAAGTCTAAACTCTTTAATTACATACAAGGTCCATTTCTCTATGTTTTCCTTCTGTCCTGTGCAAGGATACAGGTCCACTTTAAAGTGAAACTGAAGTCTGGCATAACATACATTTAAAACTTGCTTCCAAACTGCTGTCTACTGCTAAGCCAAGGTAATGTCATCCTTGAAAACATCATAAATCTTCCCCATTCACAGCCTTCATACTATTAGTAATCATCTTGAATGATAATATAATCCAGCACTATCAGAGAGGGTTTGGCATGGGGAGGAGGGACATTCAGGATCTAGTTGTAGTCTTGATTTAACCTCTTAAAATGGAGCCAGTGGCAGTGGGGCTAAAGAAACAACCTTTTTCTACAGAGTAGGGAAAAGCTCTGTTAGGTTTGTATTGCTGTTTCTCACCTCCTGTCCTCTATATTGCCAAGGCTTATATTATTATACCAGTATTATAATCTTAATTCATTGATTGTTGAGGAGGGAGGTGGGACAGAACAATGAAACAGTCTCAATTTATGTATTTGAAATGATTGTTGAATTGACTGTATGTGGATCAGCTTTGATAATTTTACCTTAGCTATGCAATATTGTTAGACATGTGTATTCATAGTAATAGAGGCCAGAGATTAAGTTTCTTTTTCCATTAAAACCCATATTATCGGAATTAAAATATAAATCAAGACTGTTCTATACTGGCACACAGTATAGAAATGAGATCTTGAAGAAAATTAATCATCACTTTATATTTCGTGATAACTATCTAAAAGCATACCCATGGTCTAGTCAAGTACTGTAATACATGTGATTTGTAGATACCAGTTCATACAATAATATATCATAATAGGCGGTCATAGCTGTCACCAATGAAACAAATAACACAATCATCAGGATATAAATAAAATTGAGCAAATAACTGACAGGAGAAGGTGCGGATCTTTTTCCTTATTTCAGTATCTAAAATGTATAACAACAAAACAATCTATCAATTCTCTCCATATAAAAATTTGACATGAATAGCACTAGCATGCTTTTTAGTGTTTAGATGGTATCTGTCTCCTGAACCACTAATATTCATTTCATGCCTAGACAGATCACTTTCAGCACTGGACAGCTCCCTTACTCTTGCTGCACAAGATTTAGCCTTAGAAGGTTCTCTAATAATGCCACAGGGTGTAGGGTAAACCAGCAGTCTGGATAACTGTTTTAAATGAGTATACATGCGATCATTAATGACACTTTAAAAATTCACCAAGTTATTCCTGACCATTGCTGCAAAGCTGTATTCTCAATGACAATGGCTGCAGTGATCACTAGCTAAAAGGTGCAAATTCTGATTTTTTTTTTTTTTTGTTGTTTTTTGTCAGGGACAATGTTCATAAAACATCTGCAATTTATTAAGAAAAAAATAATATACATATAAATTGTGGTGTTTGTATTTCCCCTGAAACTAATGGCATGTGCTTTCACAAGGGGCTACACCAGTGAGGGCTAACCTTGGCACTCCAGTTGTAACAAAACTACAAATCCCATCATGCCTCTGCCTCCTCGAGTTATGCTTAGAACTGCCACAGCAATGCAATGCCTCATAGGACTTGTAGTTCCACCATAGCTGGAGTGCCAAGGTTAGCCATCACTGGGCCACACCTACAGTGGCAAGCCAAGGGAAGACCAAGAAGGGAGCAGCACAGCATGGACAGTAAGCCTACCTTGCTGTAATCAAAGCACAAATCTGAATTAAATGTAAACAGCACTATATTTTATACTTTCTAAGAGAATTAAAACTTAACCATTACTGCATAGATCTTAAAATTGTTCACCTACAGGTCCAGTGTTATGGAAGTTAAACACACTGGGGGAGGGCAAATATATTCACAAGACCATAACATGCAGCCATATATTGCTCACGTATATAAAAGGTCCACCCCTGTATCCTAAACAAGCATAATGTACTCGTGCTATCTAATGGCCCTACCACAACCCAACAGGTTTCACCCAATAAAAGTAGTGGGTTCATCAGGGGTATATTAAAGGTACAGAAGTGCTTCACAGTGCTATACAATAAAGTGCATCATTATTCTGAACAAATAATAAATCTGCATCATAGCCTTATGGCTAGATAGCCCCCCCAAGGAAAAAATCCATATACGCTATAATTAACCAGGCTAATTACTATTAACATGGAAATGCTGAATATTTTTTTGTGGTGTGCTATGACTCCTTATGTATCCCCTTTGATCTCCGTGGCAGTATGATTAGTTCTGGATTTTAAGGTCTAAAAACCGTGAATTTTTTTCCACTTTTAGACCCTATATTTGAGAACTAATCTCATGCTAGAGGAACAAAAGCCCCAGCAAAGAAGGCCCCTGTAGAAAACTCACCTCCCCGGGATCTAGAGCTGCATCTTTTCCTACTGTCCTACAAGAGGCACTCTATCCCTATGGTCAGATCTTCATCTGTCATCACGTAACAGACAGTGATCACACCTAAGGCATAGAGAGCCTCAGAGGAGACTTTCCAGATCCCGAGGACGTGAGTATGAAGTGCTGCTCCGCTGCACGCTCTGCAGGAACCTGCACGGTGGTTGAACCAGTCCAGGCTCAGGATTACCTCTTGCAGTGTGTTTTTTTCACCCTGAGCCTGGGTTGAGAAATACCAGGGCCGGGGTAGAGGTGAGAGCAGCTCCAGCCTCCGGGCGCAGTGTAGGAGGGGGCGCACAACTCACTCAGCTATCATTCTCCTATTTTGTTTGATGCAGAGAGAAATAAGAAAAAGGGATACATAGCAGTGACTGCAAGCCAAATAACTAGAGATTAAGGTGTTGGGGGTTTGGGGGCCCTGGGGTGCCTCTTACTCTAATAGCAAACAGATTGTAACAGCTGGGGTGGGAGGGATGGAGAGGCTCACTTTGGTGTCTCAGCCTTGGGTGCTGGAGGACCTTGTCCCAGCTCTGGGGAATACCATTAGCGAGGTTGATGTCTTATAGGCAGTAAGAGAGGGAGAGAGTTGTCCCCTATGCAGTTGCATAGATCACCCTTCACCATGGCTGTAGATGCTCTGCTGGTAGCTGTGTATAACAGACTGCTCCAAATATTAATTTTAGTTTATCTGTAAATATTAATAATTTAAGCACCAGTGAAGATGCAACAATGACAAATGTAATATTCAAAGTACCAATATTGTAATAAGCTACTACAAAAAGGCACCCAGAGAACCCCTTTGATGCCATTTTTTAGTCTTTAGGTTAAGAAAAAAATGCACAGTGAAGTCCCCAAAGTTGTATTAATCAAGCTGTAATCAATTCACTTGACTGAATCTGACATACTTCATAAAATAGCAGATTTAACAAAATAAGGCCCCAAGGACCCTTCAGAGTTAACTCAAGAAGTTGAAATTGCATTTAAATTCATCTAATCTGCATTAAAGACAGTAATGCTAGCATTAAATAACAAGTCACTTCACTTAGGCCGATCCTTTTAAAGCTGAACAATGAGGCCTTTGGGAGTTGAGAAGTAATAAAAGCAGGTGGAACACAACATGAGTGCTTCTAGGTCTAGGGAAAAAAATGAGGACTACCATTATGCTATTTTTCACTGTGTATCCATTACAGCAGCTCTTGCTCTCACATAAAATACAAAATGTGTTTTCTTGCTGTCATTTTTCTTGAAGGTTATGGATGCATGGCATAGCACTGTGCATTGAATGCCAGCTGTGTGATTTCACAGCCTTTCTGAAGTACTGTAAGCTGCTTTCTTGTTAGTCTAAGAATGGCAAAGAGCATGGCCACATGCTGCAGAGGCCACATAGTCTTGGGATAAAAGGACTCTTTACAATTTGTAACAATGTTGATGATTTAATATGGGGATAAAAACAACAATCGTTCTTAAAGGGGCACAATAGCAAAAATTACTGGAATAGCCCTCGTAACATGTACCTAACAGGAAGAGCATCAGATATTAAGTAGTATGTATTTATTTTTTAGCAAGAAGTTATTTGTTAGCATATTTAGACATCCTGCACATTGCTTAGCAGGCTTAGCGTTAGGGATGCATTTTCCCCCTGGGCGCACTTGGGCTGTGCCCAGCAGCTGATGTCTTCTCTCTCCCTGCTGAAGCAGTAACAAACATCCTCATGCAGGTTTAGGTTCAGGAGGTGCTGTCATGTGATGGCTGGAGAGCCCTCCAGAGGTAAAAGAGAGAATTGCAATAGCTCAAACTACCCAGCAGTAAAAGTTAATGAAAAAACATGTATTCCTCCTTTATAGGACAAGCCTGCTGGTGTAAAGGTAATTCCCACCTCTTTGGGCATTTAAGACTCATTCTCAGCAAGTTATTTAGCTGTCTATTTATTTACCTATTATCTTCCACAGCACATAAGACAGAACTGCCTGAACCTGCTTCAGAATATCAGTTACTGCTTCAGAGGGGAGGGGGGAGACATCAGCTGTTAGCACAGCCCAAGTGAATAGAGGGAGAGAACACATCACTAAGCCTACTAAGTGATCGACAGGATCTCAAAATAGACTGAAAAAGAACCATTCTAGTTACATTTTACTATAGTGCTTCTTTAACCACTTATGTAGTTTCAGACAGATTATCTACATCCTACAGGACTTCAGTTCCTGCTCAAGGACATAGATAATCCTCTATTGTGATGGATGGCTTCCACTCGCTCCCACATACATTTTTGCCACCGACGATTAGAGGGAAGATAAATGAAAGGGAACTCTGCTCCCATTTATTGATCAAAGTCCCTGTGTCAATGATCACCGGCATAAATGAGATGCTTTCAGTAATTGTAACAAACGAAGTGACATGTCCATGCATTACTTCCTGTTCCCTTATTGATAGTATGCTCATGAAAATAATGTGCGAGGACATCTTGTGGCCAATTAGTAAAATTACACCTACTGTATATAATTGAGTATAAGTCTAAAAATTTAGGTCTGATTCACTTCATAAACGTATATGGGTATACTCGTATACACGAGTCACGTGCAACACTGAATAATGTGTGTAATATTAGTGACATTCCCATTTGCTCTAATTTACCCAGTGGTAAGTGATACTTTGAGGAATGGAAATGCCAAGAAAACACAAGCCTGAAAGTCCTGGCCACAACAACTAACAAGGAAAGGGGCAGAAGGGAAATAGTGGGCTGCCTCAAAGAGAGTGAATAATTGCAGCACTTTGGGGCCTGGATAAGTTATTGGCTGCACTTAAGGGACAGGAGTACGGCTACAATACTGTATAGCAGTGCAGTCATTAACCCATCCTGAGCCCCATGTGCTGACATTAACTTTGCTAGGTAGACTTATACATGAATCAATAAAAAATTCCAGCTTAAGAGGGTTGAACATTGGACTCGACTTATACACGAGGTCAACTTGTATTCGAGTATATACGGAACATACATTTTTTAAAATAAAAATATACATATATAGATATTTAAAATTGACCTCTTACCTCCCCCACTCTCCCATTGTTACCCAAATAAAGTATATGCATAAAAAAAATACATAAATAGTCACCTTAGGGACTGAACTTTTTTTTTTTAATATATTTGTCAAGAGGGGGTGTATATATATATATATATATATATATATATATATATATATGTATATATATACATATATATATATATATGTTAATTATGGGCTTAAAATTAGTGATGGGCGCAAAACTGAAAAAAAAATGCACCTTTATTTCCAAATAAAATTTTGACGCCATACATTGTACTAGGGAAATATTTCAAACGTTTTAATAACCAGGACAAATGGCAAAATGTGTCGGTTTTAATTGCAAAAGCATGTATTATTTTAAAGCTATAATGGCCAAAAACTGAGAAATTATGAATTTTCTCAATTTTTTTCTTATTTTTCCATTAAAATGCATTTAGAGTAAAATAATTCTTAGCAAAATGTACCATCCAAAAAAGTCTAATTGGAAGCGGAAAAAAACAAGCTATAGATCATTTTGTTGTGATAAATAGTAATAAAGTTATTGGCAAATGAATGGAAGGAGCGTTGAATGGTGAAAACTGCTCTGGTACAGAAGAGGAAAACCCCCTCAGTAGTGAAGTGGTTTAAGTCACTTAGACTGCACTGTATGGCTTGTAATATCAGAGGAGACAGAGTAAGTTGACAGTGACAAAAGAGTTCAATGTTGAGGTTTGAATATCTATACAACTATCAAGCCAGGTTCATACAGGTGTTATTTGAGGTTTCTTGCACTCAGATTAGCAAGTAAGAAGAAGCCATTATAATTTAAGTACTCAATAATCAATAATGAGATCAATCAGGGATGGATCAGACACAAAGTAGAAAGACAGATACACACATCAGAAATCTTCTACAATGTGTATTCCCTTGATGCTGTTTGCCCATGACCTTGCTATAGAGGACAGAGTGGCCCCTATAAATCTGTATACATGTCATCCAATGCTTGGTGAAGAAACATTGAGGACGAAATTTGGAGTGCATTGTCTTGCCCCACTATGGTGCCCATTAACTTTAGTTAGCCCCTGTAGTGCTCCCTCACCACATTGTGCCTGCTGTAGTGCCCCCTTAAATGCCCACTCACCACACAATTTTTCCCTGTAACGCTTCTCTACATTGCTCTATCAACACAGGATGACCCCTGAAGTGCCCTTCACTACAATATAGTAATGTAGTTTCCCCCTACAGTGCGCTAGTTATCAATATGATGTGCTCACTGGACTGCTCCCCTCCCTATAATACCCTCTGTAGTGCTCCCCTCTCTAGTGCTTTCCTGTAGCACTCCTCTTAACACAGTGTGCTTGCTACCTGTAGTCCTTCCTCCATACATCCTGTACTACCTGGAAAATAAATAATTGCATACTTATCTACAACACAGATAAGCCATCATCCCTGTGATGAACATGGTTTATCAATCCTTATTTATTTCAATACAGGTTATTACAACTCAAGATATACAGAGAGTAAATGGTGTCTTCAGTTCTCTGCATATTGTGGCTGGATGTGTTTACATGAGAGCAGTCATACAAAGCTAAAGTTATATAGGAGAGAACAGAGGCGCCAAAAGGATAAAAGGGGTTTTAAAAGAGCTTAAAAGCCAAAAATTTGGTAATTAGAGGAGGCAGTGGTGGACTTACCTCCTCCAAGCACACACAACACGACTGAGACAGAGGTGCCGAGTGTTGTTTGTTTTGCTAGATGCTGTAACTCCTTTTTCTATTGCCTGAGGAAGCGGGCGCTGACCCGTGAAACGCGTTGCTTTGTTTTATCTGGAGTTCGTTAATAAATAGACTGAATGTACAGTCGTGTTGTGTCTGCTTGGAGGAGGTAAGTCCACCACTGCCTCCTCTAATTACCAAATTTTTGGCTTTTAAGCTCTTTTAAAACCCCTTTTATCCTTTTGGCGCCTCTGTTCTCTACTATATAATATTGTATCCACCCTGGGTGGAGGGTTGCGACCCTTTTCTACTATCTACAGAGAGCGACTTCTTATTCCTGAGTGGGGTCAGGATAATCTCCCCACCTGCCTTTACAGTGGTTGCCTATTGGTGAACCATGCTTGTGAGTATAACAACTATTACTCTGTCATTATCCTCTTTGTCAATACATACTACACTATTGGGGCTCTTGGCGTTCCTCTGTTTATCTCATATACAAAGCTAAAGGATTGCTTATCAGCTTAGTAAATCATTCTGCCAGTGTGACTCAAGCTTTATAAAGCCTTGTAAGATGTACGATAGATTGCTAAAAAAAAAAAAATTGCTAAAAAATTGGCCAATCTGAAATCAACTATTCTCATTTTTTGCTGTGAAATGTACTGTATGCTCAACCCAGCCCCCAAAAACACCTTTTACAGCTGTAAGTTCAACGGGAACCAGTCAAAGGGGTGCAGACTAGACCACACTGACAGTTACAGCTATCGATCCTGTAGCTAGTAGGGAATGATTGCTTCTGGCCAGACTCAAAGGCTTGACAGCTGTAATAATAGTTGTAAATCTTTCCATGAAATGATAGGATCTGATATCTTCCTGGATGTCACGCTGTGGTACATGCAGGAATTTAGTAGCAGATGTACAAAACAGATATCATCTTGAGCAACATCGTAGTACTAGTAAGGAGGAGTGATCATTATGTGGAAGGATTATGAACACCGCTTTACACAGTGATAGGTTCTCTTTGAGTCTTGGACTTTTTATTATTACTTTTCCATTTTCACAGGGGCAAAAAAACCCCCTTACAAATAAATGAAAGACAGGATATTGTTAGCAATTCTTAAAATGAAACGAGGACAGCTGCAATCTGGTTGTTGATCACAAGCATTCGTTTAGAGTTATAAATCTGACTGTTATTGGGCCCTAAAAGAAAGATTTTTTTGATGAACTATGAATAAGAAGCCCTAAAGTAATTATTCCCTTGTTATAACAGACTGCTCACTTGTGTAGGAATGTAAATTCTGAACATAACTGTCAGGCTTCTTGAAACTGTTACCAGCCAGACTTTTAGCACCGCGATAGCGTGAATTAAAATGCATCACCGCAGCAGAATGGAAGATTTAGTGGCACACTGGTCCTTTCTCTTTATTCTATGCCTACCAATCAGAGGCTGCAAAAAAAGGCTGCAAATCATCCCAAGCCCACGAGGAAAGCCCAAGGGCAAAACAACGAATGCACTGGCAAATAAATATTGGTATTATTTGCCCGTCTCAATTTAGAGCACTAAGGAAGAGTCTATTGAAGGTTACCAGGGTAATAATGATAAATCCCCTTTATTTATTTTGTGCTGTAAAGTGTCTTGACTTATCTGAGAAATGAGGTGAGACCAGGCAGCAGCACTGTAACACTGTCGATTACAATAAATCCTGAAATGAAATAAGGAAAACCACCAAGGCAATATATATGAAAACAAATCCACACATGCGTAAATGCCTATACTGGACCAATATCAGCTTTCAAAAGCTTTGTCACCCGTGGCAACATCTCTATCAGATATAGATTTAAAGGGATATTTTTCTGTCTATCTTTTACTTGTTCCTGTATAGGTATGGTGGGGGGGGGGGTGGAGTGATCAAAGAACACCCTGAATAGAAACAAAAACAGAGAATGTAAGCTCTGATGGTGCAATAGATCACAAATTGCTAAATAGAAAAATGTGGTAGAATTCGGTACTCACAAGAAAATTTTGCAGGGGGCCAACCGACCACTGCAGGAAGGTTGAGATGAATAAACCTGACTCCACTCGGTTGTCCAGGCTGGATGGATGTGGTTACGCTATTGCTACAAAAGAACTAGATGGTCTTGTGAGTGTCAAAGCCACAAGGGGCCAACTAGGACACCCCTCTGAAAAGAGGGTGAGAAACACACCACGCATCCGTGTTTGACATTGTGTTGAATAACGTTTCTATTGTTATATTGACAGCCACAGTATGCTTCCGCCTCCCCTCCTTCCCATCTATGGCCGCAGTTTGCATTCCACTGATGTGTCGGAGGTGCAGGCGGCTTTGCTTCTGATTGGCCGATATTATGAACAAGTAGGATGTGAGTGCATGATGATGCAAACTTGTTGACACGCCCCCGAGAAAGCTGGAAGTGAGCTGGCGAAACATGTATGCACGGCGTGTATGTTTGACCCACGTGGAGCCCGACTACTCTCCGCTGCCTTCGCCATCCTAGCATGCACTACCTGGAATCACTGCCTTTCGCAGTGGACACCCTGCTTCTCCGAGGAACTCCTGGCTGGAGCCTTCTCATGGTGACGGACACTTTGTGGTCTATGAGCTCAAGTCACAATGCACGTGTTTGGATTACAAATGGTTTTTAAATCATGGAACCATCTGTGACATTCACAGACTCTACTCAACAGGACACCCTGGACTCTGCTATGCTGTTTACGTCATGGAATCGGTAGAGTATGCAGATATGTGTATGATTCAATAGTGACATGCTTCATGCTGCTTAGGCCAAGGCTTGCAAATCTGTGAACTGATCTCTGCTCTACTGTGTACGCTCTTTCAGCCATGAGTCTAAGATGTGTGTCCCTGCTTTACTAACATTCTGGTTGGTGTATTACACTGCCTAAAGGAACTGTGCATTGCTTCAGCCCTTTTTGTTTTTGATGGACTAACCTGAGATGCATTAACAACAGATACATGGACATACTGTTTTTTGGTGATCACCTTAAGCAAGGAGCTCTGTCCCTGTATGTGTGTATGAATGTTGGGGTAGTGATGCATAGAGGGTTGGCCGGCTACCCTGTGGGTCAACATTTTTAAGATTTATCGTATACAGTATCACTGTACTTTTATAATACAGTGACTTTATTGGTTGATTGGAGTGTACTCTTCTTCATGTACCCTTAAAGCTTTTTTTGAGTGCCCTCCGCCTGCACCCTATGTCTTTCAGGATCTTTTTTGGTCAAAGAGGAACCTGACCATATGGATAAATATAAGTCAGCAGCCTGGATTCTGGTCAGTTAGGGCCCAGCCTTTGTAGAAGAAATAGTAGAACCCAACAGCTTGTTATGGGGAACTTTTACCAAGCCAAGAAAATTAGGAGGAACCTGGTTTAAAGACAAGTGATGGAGATGTTCTTTGCTTGCCGTGGAGGCAAATGGCAGTGTAATTACAAGTTTAGTATCTTAGAGAATCCTGCTATATGGTAACTAAGGTAATAAGCACAGTCTGCTACATCAGATAATGAGAAATGCAAGTGTTTAACCATGGCTGCTAGGCAAGTAAGAACGTTCTCACTCAGGTTTAGTAAATTGTGCAAGCGTTAACATGTGGTACCCTGCAGTAATTAATGCAAATGTTACTGCATCTCTTTTACATGTTAATGAATAAAACCCAAGGCCAGATAGTTAACAAGAAAAGTTTTTTTTTTTCACCAATGTCAAAGTTGAGACCTATTCACATAAGTGATTAAAAGCAGAATCAGTTGACAGAGTAAACCCTATTAATATAAATAAGCTACAGCATTTGATGATTCCTGTTGGAAATATATGCTTCTAAAATATTGTAGCTTCTTTAAAAGTACTTCCTCTACCTTCCCTGTTGTAATTTGACTCTCTCCACTTCGTATTTTCCCTGTGCAGATGTTATTAGCACTTCAACCCAGTCTGAGCATGGGAAGGGCCAATGATGAGTCATCTTTGTGACATGCTGCTTCTCCAAACAGAGCTAAAATCTGTAATGCTACTGCGTTGCATTATTGATCAGAACTTAATTTTTCATTATTTTAAGCACACTTAACTGTAGGTGCATGAACACTTTAATCAGAGGGAGTGGCTATTACAACTTTTTGTTGTGTTGGGGAGTGGTTATTACAACTACTAGTGGCTATTAGAACTTCTTGTTGTGTTGCAATTCCAATTTAAAGTTTCCTCCCTACATTAAGTGTGTCCTTTTCACTTGTCTCCTGAGTAGTAATTCAGTTCAGCTTCTTTTATGGTATGTCTTAATAAATCTTTAGAGAAAAGGCGGAAAAAGCAGAATTCAGTGGTGCTTTCACTTATGCTTTTTTTTCCTGCACTGTATTTTAAATTCAGTTTTCCCCATGTTTGCATGGGATTCATCCAGAAACTCAAGTTTCCTCCCACATATCAAAAACATACAGATAATTTAACTGGTTTACTCTAAAAATTGACTTTTAATGGATATATTCGGCAGGGAAATGTATCAAACATGATCCTGAAGATATACCCAAGCAGATCTAATCTGTACCTTTTACTTTGTGTACATATAACTTGGATAGTATTCTCATCACAACTGCATAGAAACTGAACTCAGTGTCTCGTAATCAGTCCAGTTGAGGATATTCTGCATGTTCCTGCTAGTATATTGCATGATCTCACTGGACTTAATGGCAAACTCCTAAAAGAACTAAAATATTAGGCCACCATTGTATGGTGCCAACGTTAGCCTGTTGTGACAATAATGCATACAGGACTAGCATATAGTGTGTCTCCTACAGTGATATATGACTGGCTCGGACTTGGGTCAACATGCTGCTATTACACTGCTCAGTTAAACTGCACTTTGTTATTTTTATTGAACGGTGAGGGGTATGGTCTATTGATTTTGCACACTTGTTATATGCTCCTGAGTCCTGACGAAGCCTGTTTTGGATGAAACATGTAGAGTTATAAGTTGCAGTTTGTCCCTTTTATTAATCACCTTATCAGTGTGCCATTTTGTATATACCTGCAGATGGTAATCATATCCCTGTAAGAGAGACTCTATACGCTAGTCCTGTATGTATTGTTGTATTATTGTCACAACAGGCTATTATGGCACCATACAATGGCAATATATTTAGCGCAGTTAGAGTGATGTTGCATGACACCAGTGGACCAAGGGCATGGAGTGAGGACAGGGAAGGAAGACTCTATGGCAGTGATGGCTAACCTTGGCACTCCAGCTGTGACAAAACTACAAATCCCATCATGCCTCTGCCTCCTCGAGTTATGCTTAGAGCTGTCAGAGTATTACAATGCCTCATGGGACTTGTAGTTCCACCACAGCTGGAGTGCCAAGGTTAGCCATCACTGCTCTATGGGAACCAGAGCCTTCCCTTTCTATAGGCGAGTACCTTTTTTAGGTGGTTTCACATTTTCTTTAATATATATTTTTATTTTAAAGTTCTCCAGATATAAAATTGCATTGTCTTAGCCTGAGCAAGCAATACACGCTACAGAAGCTCTTAGTAGATTTTTACACATATAACATTCAGGGATATGTAATCATCTGCCACAATGTTGTGATTCAATAAAGACATACAGTACAAACAAGCAGTCAGATAGAGCTGCTGCATAACGTATACATCATTGGTATGACTTATCTGCAGGAAGAGGTAATTAACACTGACATCTTTCTAACACACGTAACTAATTTAATTAGGTAGATGTGCAGAATAGATGAAATACATCAAGATCACTCAGACATTTCCAGGATCTTTTCAATTCCATCATATTATGAGCTTTAGAATTCACATGCAAAGGATGAAAGGTTATAGCAAGAATTGGCTGAGAACTGGTTCTTCTTTTTTAATAGGGAGTCATTTAGATCATAATAACTAACATTCTTGTTCTTGTTAGGGGACAGCCTTGGTCAGCATGGCAGATCTAGAGTCAAACTTCATGTCTCCAGTAACAAATAAGCCTGGAAGCAGCAAGTGATAGGTGTAATTACCCCTATACGTAACCTATACGTAATTACAATTTATAAATTCAATTGATTTTGTATAATCATTTGTAAGCAATGAATAGCAAAACCCTCATGCATACTATTGACACCAAAATATACATATTTACATATGTTAAGGATAATAGTGGGTACAAGTCAAAAAAATAATTTTTTTAAAAGACCTTGTAGTTTTTGAGAAAATCGATTTTAACCACTTTATCCACCAGTTCAGTATATCTATGTCCTCCTTGACTTCATCTAAGCCACGAGTCAGTAGCTGTACGTCTTGTAGCAGAAGCAGTGCTGTGCAGGATTCGGCTTGGTCCTGTGCAGACTTCTGGCACTATCTGATGCAGCACTAATAGGTGAACAGGAATATAGGTTTCCTGAGCTAATGAGATTGTTTTTTACCATTAAAAATACTTCTATTTTCTCAGTTTATAGTGAAAAATACATCCTGTAGCATTATTTTAGAATCAACAAGTATCTTCACCATAAATTGTGACAGGAACATAACCTAAGTTTTGTGATAAGCGGTAAGAATAGCCAAACAATGTGTTTTTTATCTACAGTAGCACTTTTTATTTTGAAACTGGAATTCGTAAAAAATGAAAAATAATGTGTTTTTTTTTCTATTTTTTTTCCTTGTTTTTTTCCCCCAATAAAATCACCCAGTGGTCAGTGATACTTTGAGGAACGGAAATGCCAAGAAAACAAAAGCCTGAAAGTCCTGGCCACAACAATTAACAAGGAAAGAATGCAGAGGGGAAATAGTGGGCTGCATTAAAGAGAGTGAATAATTGCAGCACTTTGGGGACTGGAGACGTTATTGGCTGCACTTAAAGGGGCACTATAGCGAAAAATTTTAAAATTTAAAATATGTGCAAACATATACAAATAAGAAGTACATTTTTTTCCAGAGTAAAATGAGCCATAAAGTACTTTTCTCCTATGTTGCTGTCACTTACAGTAGGTAGTAGAAATCTGACAGAAGCAACAGGTTTTGGACTAGTCCATCTCTTCATGGGGGATTCTCAGGGATTTATAATTTTTTCAAAAGCACTTAGTGAATAGCAGTTGCTCGGGCAAACTGCCAAAAAACTGTGTAGCAAGCAGGGAAGCTGGCCAGCATCATTGTTTGAATCCTTTTTAGGGAATATCTTTATAAAGAATAAAAGTCTTGCTGACAATCCCCTATGAAGAGATGGACTAGTCCAAAACCTGCCGCTTCTGTCAGATTTCTACTACCTACGGTAAGTAACAGCAACATAGGAGAAAAGTAATTTATGGCTCATTTTACTCTGGAAAAAAACACACTTCTTTGTCTATGTTTGCACATATTTAAAATTTTACGATTTTTCACCATAGTGCCCCTTTAAATAAGGACATAGCTAAACTGTCAAAACTGCTCTGGTCTGGATGCAAAGTGGTTCAAAATGCAAATAAAAATGTTTTTTAAACTAATTTTTCTTTTGCATTATTAAAATAGATTTTCTCAAAAACTACAAGGTCTTTTTGACAAAAGTTTTTTTATTTTTACTTGTTCCCAGTATTCCCCTTAACACCCGTCGCAATTTTGATGATAGTGTGTATGGGGGCTTTGCTATTTACCGCCGACGTCGGCACGAAATACACAAAATTACAGATGGATTACATTTACATGTGAAATGAATTATGAATTCTCCTTAAAATTTTACCTCGTAATTGCGAATTACAATGCAAAATTACGATTATGCGAAATTTATGCACATCACTGGCAGCAAGGAGTTTCATAAGCATTAAAGAGAACCTCTTCCAGGAGGCCGCAATAGCAGCATAGGGGGGCAATATACAGGCCGGGAACGCGAACATTCACTCGCGTTCCCATGCCTGTCGGCCGGTGACGGCCAAACCGGAAGTGTTCGCCGGCGGGTCCTGGCCATCAGAGCGGGGCTGCGAGGGCACCGATCGTCTGCAGGGGGCTGAGGGAAGCCCCAGGTGAGTTAATCTCATTTTTTTGGGATCACTTTAGGTTCACGTTAAAAAGGATCAGGTTTAAAGGGAACCTGAGGTAAAATGCGTAGGAAGGCTGCCATATTTATTTCCTTTTAAACAATACCAGTGCACTGGCAGTCCAGTCTTGCTGATCTCTTTTGCTGCAGTAGTGTCTAAACTGAATCCAGTCACACTTCAGTCAGCGTACCTGATCAGCATGCTTGTTTACGGTCTATGGATAAAAATATTAGAGGCAGGAAAACCAGGCAATATGCTTTGTTTTAAAGTAAATACATATGTCAGTCTCTATAGTCCTCTCACCTCAGGTCAGGTGTCCAGTAAAACCAACCAAAATGTAGCAATTGTCTCCAACCATTATTAGTATTATTATTATTATTATTTAGTATTTATATAACGCCAACATATTACGCAGCGCTGTACAGTGTATATATATATATATATCTTGTCACTAACTGTCCCTCAAAGGAGCTCACAATCTAATCCCTACCATTGCCATATGTCTATATTATGTAGTGAACGTACTGTAGTCTAGGGCCAATTTTAGGGGGAGCCAATTAACTTATCCGTATGTTTTTGGAATGTGGGAGGAAACCGGAGTGCCCGGAGGAAACCCACACAGACACGGAGAGAACATACAAACTCTTTGCAGATAGTGACCTGGCTGGGAACCATTCCCATGGCTCTGCAAGCTCTTATCTATATTATCATCATTCAGTGAAGGCACTTGTGAAAACACAGCTGCAGGGTAATTTGGGTGGTGTTGGGGCAGTGGCCATTGCATTCAGGTGAGCAGTTTTTAAAACTAAAGCGATGTACACCCAGATTTTCTGTCGCACGGCTGGAAGGCAGGAAAAGGGACTCAATCTATTAGGTGGAAGTTAAGGACCATTAAGGGGGGCGGAGGGACAACAAGCGGAACACAACGGAGTGGCTTCCCAAAGGTGGGGTGAGTGTAGAGAACAATGCAATCTGCATTGCCAAATCTTTAGCAGATGTCAGGCAGCTGCTGTAGACATGCTGGATTCACTTTAGGGCTGGAACCCACTAGGGCTATTGCGATTGGTTTTGCAAATATTTGCATTTCGTTTTTTTCTTTCAATAAACAATTATATCTACCAGGTGTCCCAATGTCCAGCTTCCATCCCTAGCCAAGCCCTCTATTGGAAGAGGTCAAAGGAGCTTCTTTAGGACCAATCAGAGAAGCACCGGTGACCTTTTTTGCTAGGGGTGGGGCTACAGACAGAAGCCAGACATCGGGACACCCAGTAAGTATAATGAACTTCATTTAAAATTTAAATCCCCCTGCCCCTATATCGCTGCAAAATCACTTTTTAAAGCAATTTGATGCGTTTCTATACATAGCATTGAGCCTAAAATGTTGCATGTCCTTGATTGCAATTAACTTGAATCGCAATCGCAGTAGTGGGTTCCCCTCTATTTAAATACATTGGCAAAGCATTTTTTTTTAATCGGCATTGATTGTCAGCATTCCAAAAACGCTGCCAAAAACGCCCTAGTGGGTCCCAGCCCGTACAGATTATTGATCAAGGTTGTCCCTTAATCAGCTGCCACATTGGAGTTTAATCCTATGTAGCTTAAAGAGAGATGGTAACCAAGAAGTGAACTTCATCCCAATCAGTAGCTGAAACCCCCTTTCTCATGTGAAATCTATTCCTTTTTCTCAAACCGATCATCAGGGGCCTCTGTATGGCTGATTTTGTGGTGAAACCCTTCCCACAAATGAGGTCAGCGCCTCACAGCACTGAGGTACTGACATCACACGGTGGGAGCCTTGTTGCATTGTGGGAAATACCAGCTGTTTACAACTGCCAAAAAAGCAAGCAGCATCTCCTCCAGTGATATCACTTGCCCGCAGTAAAAATGTCACCATGTGATAAAGTTCATAATGCAAATCAGGGAACGGAAAGATTTTACAATGAGCAAACACTGACTAAATCATTTATACATAATTATTGTAAAAATGAAGCACTTTTTTATTACATTTTTTTCAGTGGAGTTCCGCTTTAAGCTCCCCTTTTTATAAAAACTTTCTTCTTGACATCAGACCGTAAACTCCCTTCTTGCCATTAAAATCCGTTCTTGGTACTAAATCTTAAGCTTCCTTTATTATGATGCCTAATGTAAACCTTCTAACCCTTACATTGGTCTGAAAGTCAGCATTTCTACTTATCTCTTAAAGATTCCTTACAGCTTTAAAGCTACTATCCCAGAAAAAAAATCTAGCAGAACATAACTGAAATGGTTAAACAAAGCACTTTGTCCTACTATTCAACTTCAAATCTGCATCAAAACTGGAGATAACAGTATTTTACTTGTTAAACACAAATGTATCATCAGTGGAATGTAAACAAACACTCTCTGAGAAACTCTCTCTGCTTCAGGCACACACAGTGTTCAAAATAGCTCATTAGAATATTTTGATATATGATTAAAAGCAGTTATAATAGATAAAGAATAAAATGCAATGAGACCTTTCAGGGCAAGAAAAACTACACTTTAGAAACTTGTAATTTGTAAACAGACAATATTACTTGTGCACACAAGTAAGTATGATAACTGTATTAGTAAAAAAAAAGCAGGAAAACACATTTTTATTAAATGTTATGTGAGAGTTTCAGACCACTTTAATAGTAGTAATGCTAATCCTCCCCAAAATCCTAGGTGCTATCCTTACCCTTTCTCTTTGTCACCTGACCTTTAGGGCTGGTTTACATGGACGACAGGCAGCGTTGGGGCGGTCCGAAGTTGCGTTGTCCTGTTCGGGGTCGGCAGTACGGCGATTGACTGCTTCCCGCCGCAAACAGCGTTTCTCATCCCCGCAAGGGGACATGAAGCCATGCCGGTTAGGTGATCCTGGACGTTGCATGTGGCTTCTAGGGCCGGCCAAAACGTCACGTTAAAATCGAGATCGGAACACCGCATTTGCGCAATCGCGGTAATCACTTGAATAGGAGCGTTTAGCCGACGAGTCCAGAATGCTTGGTTGTAAACGCCGCCAAGTGTCCGTGTGAACCATCCCTAACTTTCCAAAACCATACTTGCCCTTTATTATTGCCAGCCATGACTTTTGCCTTAGCTGCATCACCCAGTCCATTGGTGCCCTTGGCAGGGCTGGATTTTCAATAAGGCAGTGTAGGCATGTACCTACAGGCACCTTATGTGGGAGAGGTGCTCCCCCCTCCTCGGATCACTGACCTCAGGAGCTTGCAGTCTAATCCTTGCATCATTTCACTTAGGATGATATGAGACAGTGATTAGAGTGTAAGAATCTAAGGACAGTTAGTGACATAAGGCAATGATAAGTGTTCAGAATACTTTTACTTGGGGGTTTGGCCTGTGTTCAGTGGCAGGGCTTAGGGTACCAGAACGCCTGTGCCTACATGCCTCTGAGTTGCACATCCAGCCCTGGCCTTTGGGCTTCTGTCTGTACATGTAAAATTTATATATATATATATATATATATATATATATATATATATATATATATATATATATATATATATATATATATATATATATATATACATACACAGTGGCGTGAAAAACTATTTGCCCCCTTCCTGATTTCCCTTTCTTTTGCATGTTTGTCCACACTTAAATGTTTCTGCTCATCAAAAACCGTTAACTATTAGTCAAAGATAACATAATTGAACACAAAATGCAGTTTTAAATGATGGTTTTTATTATTTAGTGAGGAAAAAAAACTCAAAACCCACATGGCCCTGTGTGAAAAAGTGATTGCCCCCTCGTTAAAAAATAACTTTACTGTGGTTTATCACACCTGAGTTCAATTTCTGTAGTCACCCCCAGGCCTGATTACTGCCACACCTGTTTCAATCAAGAAATCGCTTAAATAGGAGCTATCTGACACAGAGAAGTAGACCAAAAGCACCTCAAAAGCTAGACATCATGCCAAGATCCAAAGAAATTCAGGAACAAATGAGAACAAAAGTACTGTAATTGAGATCTATCAGTATGGTAAAGGTTATAAAGCCATTTCTAAAGCTTTGGGACTCTAGCGAACCACAGTGAGAGCCATTATCTACAAATGGCAAAAACATGGAACAGCGATGAACCTTCCCAGGAGTAGCTGGCCGACCAAAATTACCCCAAGAGCGCAGAGAAAACTCATCCGAGAGGCCACAAAAGGCCCCAGGACAACATCTAAAGAACTGCAGGCCTCACTTGCCTCAATTAAGGTCAGTGTTCACAACTCCACCATAAGAAAGAGACTGGGCGAAAACGGCCTGCATGGCAGATATCCAAGGCGCAAACCACTTTTAAGCAAAAAGAACATTAAGGCTCGTCTCAATTTTGCTTAAAAAACATCTCAATGATTGCCAAGACTTGTGGGAAAATACCTTGTGGACCGCCGAGACAAAAGTTGAACTTTTTGGAAGGTGCGTGTCCTGTTAAATCGTAGAAATAACACAGCATTTCAGCAAAAGAACATCATACCAACAATAAAATATGGTGGTGGTAGTGTGATGGTCTGGGGTTGTTTTGCTGCTTCAGGACCTGGAAGGCTTGCTGTGATAGATGGAACCATGAATTCTACTGTCTACCAAAAAATCCTGAAGGAGAATGTCCGGCCATCTGTTCGTTAACTCAAGCTGAAGCGATCTTGGGTGCTGCAGCAGGACAATGACCCAAAACACACCAGCAAATCCACCTCTGAATGGCTGAAGAAAATCAAAATGAAGACTTTGGAGTGGCCTAGTCAAAGTCCTGACCTGAATCCTATTGAGATGTTGTGGCATGACCTTAAAAAGGCAGTTCATGCTAGAAAACCCTCAAATAAAGCTGAATTACAACAATTCTGCAAAGATAAGTGGGCCAAAATTCCTCCAGAGCGCTGTAAAAGACTTGTTGCAAGTTATCGCAAACGCTTGATTGCAGTTATTGCTGCTAAGGGTGGCCCAACCAGTTATTAGGTTCAGGGGGCAATTTCTTTTTCACACAGGGCCATGTAGGTTTTGAGTTTTTTTTCTCACTAAATAATAAAAACCATCATTTAAAACTGCATTTTGTGTTAAATTATGTTATCTTTAACTAATGGTTAACGGTTTTTGATGAGCAGAAACATTTAAGTGTGACAAACATGCAAAAGAATAAGAAATCAGGAAGGGGGCAAATAAGTTTTTCACACCACTGTATATATATATATATATATATATATATATATATATATATATATATATATATATATATATATATATATATATATATAAATATCAATATATATATACACACACACACATATATACACACACACACACACACACACACTGTATATACTCCCTTATAAGCCTAATTTTTCAGCACAAAAATGTGCTGAAAAGTTACCCCCCTCGGCTTTTATGCGAGTCAGTGGAGCAGGATGGATGAGGGAGCAGGCTTTGTTACTGGCAGAGGAGTGTAAGGATCGTGCACTAGTGATCCTGAACTTGCCAGCTGGCTCCCTGCTGTGTCCATGCCCCCCATCCCCTGTAACATACTGTGTGCAGAGTGCGCTGCTCAAGACTATCTGTGTCCCCTGGCTTGTGGAGCAGAGCCTGCAAGCAATGTGTCAGTGGTGCAATGATTGGGTTTTCTTCCTGTGTGGCAATCTCTGTCTCTTATCTATGACACCATCTAGTGGTGTCTTAAGACACAATTATATCATCCTTGGTGCACACCTGGCTATGGGGAGAAGTAATGACTTGTACTGGGGGCACATCTAGCTACTGTGTAGGAAACTATACTGGGAAGGAGGCTTATACATGAGTCAATCACTTTTTCCTGATTCCTGTGGGAAAAGTAGGTACCTCGGCTTATACGCAGATCAGCTTTTATATATATAATTTTTTTTATTTTTTACAACAAAAACTTTTTGATTGGACAGTTGCAAGTAGGTGGTTAAGCCACTAGCAAGTGTGTGGTGGCAAAACTACCCACTCTGCTGCATGGTATGGCAGAGGAAGGTAAGGCAAAGTGCAAGTTAGCTTGCTACATAAATAAGGGGTTAAGCAGCTAGTAGAGATGATTAGTGAGGTGCTAATAATATGCATGCATATTGTATGCAGCTTGAAACTCAAATGCACTTTCTTTTATTTGGCCCAATTCCAAGCTGCATGCATTTGCATTTAATTTGCAAGCAAACCATCTCATTGGTAATTTCTAGCGGCTATATGAAATGTGAAGAGGTAGTCTGCAAGTGTACATGTGTTGAACACTTCCCATAACACCAGTGTCTGCAATGAGCAAGTGGAGATGAGTTCTCAGCATCTGCCACCTCTACAAATATCAGCAACCATTGTTACTGTTGTCATTATTTCTGCCATTCACGGGTGGTGAGATCCATTATAGATTTTGTTTTCCTATGTCCTCCGAAGTTAACAGTAGGTTGTTATTACAAATGTGATAAATATCAGACAGTTATTAATAAATAGCATCAGTTACCTATTGCATGCTGTTAGGTCTACACAGACTTTGCTTCACGCACCCAATGTAACTGCAAAACTGTTCTACTTTTGTTTGTTGCCACGGGCGTTTGTTCTTAACTGTCTACAGCTGTCTGCAGCAGAGAAATGTTCACATAAACAACAACATTCCACTGTGCCAATAAACAAAGCCTGAACATGTCCTACTGGGAACAATATTACATTTAAAAATGTGGACAATCCTCATGGGACAAGATCTGAAATAATTACTATTTACATCTTTTGCTGTTTTTGATGCCGTGACATGATGTAGGGTGCTCAGGAAGCACAGCAGAGGCAAAGCCAATTGTACAATCATTTGTGATTACTTCTTGTTGTTTGAGGAATTATTTCTTTATTCGGCTAAATAGAAACATTAGGAAGGAAGCAGAAAATGGCAGGTAAAATAATACTTTAAAGAGGATCTTTAACCCAGGATTGAACTTCTTCCCAATTAGTAGCCAATACTCCCTTTTATATGAGAGATCTTTACCTTTCATCAAAGAGGGTCTGTATGGCGGATATTGTGGTGAAACCCCTCTCACAGTGTGTTGTCATGACCATGGTCCTGACAGTTTGCTGTCTGTGAATCCCATTGCATTGTGGGAAATAGTGGCTTTTTACAACTGCCAAGAAAGCAACATTCCCCTCTGTGCAGAGAGCTCTCATTAAACTAACATTCCCCACAGATCACCTGGCAGAACTAAAGATGTTGCCACTTGTGATAAATTCCAGAAGGTAAATCAGGGAGAGGAAAGATGTGCAATCTAAGAGCACAGTCTGTGCAGGTGTTTTCTTTAGAAGCATACACTTCATGTCTTGCTTTTAAAGGCAACATCCATGTTAAATAAAAAATGAATAACTTACAAATTCATCCACCGTACCCCTTCATACATCTTTGTTCTCACCCAGAGATGCTCCCCAACCCCCTCTATCTGCTCCCACTGTATGGATGTCCATCCCTCACATCACTTGGTCACTCACTAGGCCCCAGGGCATCCCTAAAACCGCCCCAACTCTATGGAACTCCCTCCACCCATCAGATCCCCCTGTATATAGGCAGTGTATGTAGTCAGATCCCCCCCTGTATATAGCCAGTACCCCCCACCATCACCACCACTTTACCTCCTCAGGCTCCTCAATCTGCTCCTGGCCCCGTCCTCTAGAAAGTTCGGTTGATCGGATCCTCCTGTGCTGGATTACCTGGCAGGATTCACACCGCAGATCAGAGGTAACCTGTAGTGACATCTATCTACTTCCTGTGTGTGGCTGGCATTACTAAGCAACACTCATTGCCTCTTCATTGCAGGTTGCCGCAGATCTGAGGTTTGAATCCTGCCGGGCAATCCAGCACAGGTGGATCCGGGGATCTGAATTTCTGAAGGACAGGGGAGCAGACAAAGGAGCCTGAGGAGGTAAAGTGTCAGAGGAAGGGGGGGCACAAATGTCTACATCTGCTACTGTAGCTGCAGGGGGGGCTGGTTGACACCCCCCTGCACGCTGAGAAGCAAGGTGGGCTGCTCTTTGCGCCACCCGCTTCAGACACCACTGACTATAACAGACGTTTTATTAGTTCCAGGTTTACTATACCAGGCGTTGCTCTCAGACTTACAATGGAGAATGGCCGGGACCTGGAGAGCTAGTTTACTATACAAGAATGTTTACTACACCCGAGTTTATTATAACAAGATTATACTGTATATAAAAAAATAAATGGCATACTTTCTGAATCCGCTGCCCAGGGAAGGCAGCGATGTATATCATAGGAAGTATAGTGCGTGCAATTTGTTTAGAAGCACACATTATACTTCTCACTTTTCAAAGCAGCATCCATGTTTAATGAATGCCTTTTTTAAACAGTAAGTACACATACACAGGCAAAAAGCAATGCATATAGATGTGACTACAATAGAATGACCTGCACGGACCCGTAACATGTTTGACGTCTGTTTGATGGCGGAAAGAATCAAAGAAAGACACAGTAGTCGCCCTAATAACAGTGCTGACTGGGGTCTACCTCTCTCTATTCATCTCAGTGGGACAGAAATAAGTCAAGCTGCCTTGGTTCATCCTTTTGTATTTCTCAATATATGGCCATTATTTTCCAAAGAAAGATCCATGTGACAGTGAATAATTTATATATCCTTCCGAGCTAAGAGGAGCTTAGACTTTGTGCGTCTGTTTCAAGGCCAGCTGTTCTCCACAGAGAGGAGAGCTGGACAGATAGCAACAGCATAGCTTCTCTCTGTCTTTGCCTCAGTAATTCACCACAATATATTGTTCTTGATGCTTGTAGAAAAGCTTGCCTCACGCTTGCCACAGACAGCAGACATTCCCCTTCAGACACATTTACATCTGTATCTGAAAATAAGCTGCGGCTGCTGTAGGTAACTGCCGAGAGAGTTTCTAACTGTAGGCTGCTGAGTTTCTCCACTCTCGCTTGTAAAATAAACCCAGTGGATAATCATCCGGCCTGGCAGGATCTGCCTTCACAGCTTGTGTCAAAGAGCCACAGAATTAATGCAGAATTCTGCTGCTGGATCCAAATAGATAGCCGCTCAACATGCCTGCCCAGCCATGGATGGAATGGGAATTGCTTCAACATACATTACCATTCCCTGGGTTACTTATTCGGATAATTAAATTCAGCATGCTTTACATCTGCGAGAACATGACAATCAAAGTCCCAGCTATGCATTGATGAGATTCGCCATCAAAACATATGCCAATAACCTATACATGATTATTACATAAAGGAACAACGTAAAAGTGCAGTAATTATACGGAGCTGAAGCTGATCTGATGCCAGTAAAATAAATTCCACCAGAATGAGTTATCCTGCTGCAGAACTTTGTGATTGAACTTTATGCTGCTCGCTTTATTATTAATTATTTATAAGTAAATAAATAAATGGAACCTTAGCTCTCATACTGTTGTGCTTTAGATGTGTTATAGGGGTTTCCTTAATTCTCCCGCATTTGGGATTGTTGTACTTAGACCATAATTATTAAGTTCAAAAACACAGACATTACATCCTTCCATCCCCCCCCCCCCCCCCAAAAAAAAAAAAATACTACTGTTTAACATGCTTAAAGGTTACCCGGACTGACATGTGACATAATGAGATAGACATGTGTGTGCCTAGCACACAAATAACTATGCTGTGTTCCTTGTTTTCTTCCTCTGCCTGAAAGAGTTAAATATGAGGTATGTAAGTTGCTGACTCAGTCCTGACTCAAACAGGAAGTGACTACAGTGTGACCCTCACTGATAAGAAATTCCCCGTTTTATCTCTTTCTTGCTCTCAGAAACCATTTTCTGCTAGGAAAGTGTTTTATAGTTGGAATTTTTTTATCAGTGAGGGTCACACTGTAGTCACTTCCTGTCTGAGTCAGGACTGAGTCAGCCACTTACATACCTGATATTTAACTCTTTCAGGCAGCGAAAGAAAAAAAGGAACACAGCATAGTTATTTGTGTGCTAGGCACTGTACATACCCATGTCTATCTCATCATGTCACATGTCACTTCGGGTAGCCTTTAAGGAACTGTTGCGAAAATCTTAAAATTTAAAACACATACAAAGAAGTAGTTCATTTCTTCCTGAGTAAAATGAGCCATACATTACTTTTCTCCTATGTTGCTGTCATACAGTAGGTAGTAGAGATCTGACATTACCAACAGGTTTTGTGTTAGTGCATCTCTCCATAGGGGATTCTCAGCATGGCCTCCCTGCTCAACGTACACTTTTTTTGGCAGTTGGACGGAGCAACTGCCATTCACCAAGTGCTTTTAGAAATAAAGAAAACCCTGAGGACCCCCATGAGAAGATAGGCTAGTCCAAATTCTGTCGGTAATGTCAGATTTCTACTACTTACTGTAAGTGACAGCAACATAGGAGAGAAGTAATGTATGGCTCATTTTACTCTGGAAGCAATGTACTTATTTTTGTTTTAAGATTTTCGCGACAGAGGTCCTTTAACTAATTATGTCAAAACTTTGGTCTTTCCCTCATTATCATATCAGTATCATAGAGGAAAGGACTATGGTGAGGCTTTTAATCCCTACCGACCAACCAACGTTGAGGTGCTGCAATGGGTTTTGGGAGGTAATGTGGTAGTTTTGGGACTGTGGAAAATAATTTGTAGTACTTATCACTTGCTAGAGGCATGGAACTCAAATTCATATATGGTTTCAAGCATTCAACACTGCATAACACTGATAAGAAAGATAATATATTATTGGTTTCCAAGTTACTGGAATTCATTATTCAAACTTCCCCTTCACTCAGAAGCTAATTGATAAGATTGCTGGTGCTATTTGAAAAATAGTTTCTGTTTGAAGAGTAAACAATACATAAAAATTACCTTTTTTGTTGTTTTTGTTTTGTTTTTGTTTTTTCTTTTTTTAAGGAGCACATTTTTTTTTTTTTTTTTTGCTTGATTTGCTCAGTAATGAATGAGAATCTGCTCACTTGTCCCGCATGCATTACTTTCAATGAAGTGAAGTTATACCTCCCAGTGACATTATAGCAGTCTGTTTTATACAAATGTTTCATCTTACAACTGGCTTAAATGAAGAGTACATCCAGTATAATTACAAAAAGCCTCATAGTACAAATCACCATAATTTAATTTTGATCAATAACTTCAGTGTATTTCACGTTATTCTTTGCCAAAATGAAATTGGGCAATTTCATTTATCACTAATGCTAACCCCAGTGCTGCTTATATTTTTGGCTTAATCAAAAGATAGCAATTCTGCAGTGTCCTGAACAGAGACTGTGAGTTGCCAATGGGAAATCCTCTTGCTAACCACTGGATTAAGGTCTACAAGTAGCTGCTACTACGAGCACCATTTATCTAATGACCCAAACAAAATGATATTATTATTATTAGTATTATAATACAGAAAGAGCAGTTAATGCTGCTTGGCCTAACACCATGCATTATTTTGTTTGGCATGGCAGGTAATAAAATCCATCAGTTATATAAAGGCATCCCCCCTCCCCCTGCTCTTAATCAAAAATGCCAACTTCAGTAAGTGGTTCAGTGATTTAAAAAAAAAAGATAGGCTTAATGTATTGCAGTGGTGAAGAAAACGGGTAGGTGAGACCATCTACAGCCGCAACTTGATGTTACTAGATGTAAATCTCCCAGCATGCATCTAGGCGCTATTTTTCAGGCAAAATCACATATTCTAAACCCGAGCCTAAGGTAAAAAGGTGATTGCATAAAAGCTAGGTAACAAATAGTGCTGCAACCTGCTAACGGAATCAGCAAAGCCTATAGTGTGGTGATAGATCCACTCAATCATGAGAAATGTTAAAGCCTGAGATAAATTACCAGCCTGATTTCAAGAAATGTAATGCAGTAAAATAATGCATGATGGTGATGTTGTAATAGATAGGTTGCTGTGTATTACAGGCCTCTGTATCTTACACAAGACATTGCTATATGGAATAAGGCCAGTCATGACATATCCCTTGTGTTTCTCTTTAATACCAAGCTATCAGTTATATATTATGTGTGAACTAATGAGCACTGTTTTTCTCCGACAGTAGAAGCTGTTCCAATGCAGCATTTGTATTCAGCTGCCGAGAATGGAGACTCCCCGTGTAGCATGTCAGACAAGGAATTGTTTACTTGGTTAAGAAGAATAATGAAAATCCACACAGGATAGTATTCATGAAAAGTGACACTGTCTTTTACCACCTGTTCTCTATTTTATGATGTGTAATCTAAATTCAACAGTAGCTGAATATATCCTTCAAAAGCAGGGAAGTCCAACTGTGAGACTGAAGGTGGCCACACGATCAGCAGGCCTAGCTGGGCCCTATGAAATAACGTTAAATACTACCCAACGGTACATAAAACCATCTTTTTGAGGAGCTGTTGTGTTATGCTTTGTTTGTAAAAAGGAATTCTATAGTTAGATGCACTTCATTTATTTGTGTACCGGGGGGCAGGAAATTTGGGCACCCGCTAGCGGTGGAAGTTTGGGTACCACAATTGGTACCCATAGAAATTTTGGTCCTGCTGCAGGCATCCACATTTCCTCTCATTACCGATATTTCTATGGGTGCCTATGGCTCTATTTTTTCCACTGTAACAGAATATTGGACATTTTTACCTTTACATGCAAAGCTAGTAAATTTATTGTGGTCATACTGAACCCCTTGGTTAATCTTTTTTTGCGTCCCAGGACTTCCCATGGTGCTGGTTAGGAACTTCTAGGCCATCACACACTTCCATGCTACCCAATGAATGAATAGTAAGGGCGGCATGAGGGTGTGAGGGGACATAGATAAGGGTTGGAGGCAGGGCCATGTTGAGGATAGTTGAGGATAGCTGGGCTACAGATGAAGGTCCTGGCAGTGGCAACAGAAACCAACCCAGATAGAGGATTTATGTGACCTTAACCTTCAAAATTTGTAAGGGTGAGGTTAGTAAAGAGAGGGGTTTAGACAGTGGGAGGTTCACAGTTACAGCAGATGCAGAGGTGGACAGCCATTTTACACCTGAGAGGTGCTTCATCCTGAGGAAGCACCTCTCAGTTAGGAGAGAAACTGCTGTCGACCTCTGAATTTACTGTAACTGTGAACCTCTACCTGTCTCAACTCATCTTTATACTAACCTTACTATTAAGAATTTTGGGGATGTTGTCACTGGCTAACGCTGTTTTAAAGGTTTTCTATTAAAGCATCAGCTTTTTATATGGATGTGCGCTGCCATTGTGCCTTTTTCATGCTATTATTCCTCTTGAATTGGTGAGCTTCACTCCTGGAGGCTGCAATGACCTTAGTGTAGTGTGCCTACTCTCTTCATACTACTAGTAAAATAATGGATCTAGTGTTTGGAGAGAACTCTTTTAAAAATACCATAAAATCTTAGTCAATTTTAACTGAAAAAAAATTACGAAAACAACAATTTCATGAGTGTTTCTTGACATCTTAAGGCATCCCCCAAAGGTATAATATAGGGGTCACATATTTAGTGCAAATGTGCCAGCCCTGCTTATAGCTAGTGACATTTTAAGCCCCTGCCAACTGTGACACTTCATATTTAAACTCACCTCCGACTGGCCAGCCAAGGGAGCAGAAGACAGAGTGGGACACCACGGTTCAGATCCTTGTACTGCCCGGTTGGACAGCTTTACACTACACTACATGACTTTATTTATTTGGATACGCAAGTGCAATATTGTATGTAGAGTGTGGAGCTGCTTATAAACAGCATTAAGCTATGGTGCTACGCTTATCTTGTCTTTATTATGTGAGCTGGAATTTAAGTTTAAGGTTTATCCATGAGGGAGAAGTTGGCTTCATTTTTTGCTGGAAAAGTCTATTGGTTGAACTCAAAAAGTGCTAGATTCACCTGTTATTTGAGTTGGCAACTATCTGGTGAGCCTCTTCACTGTCGGTGTGGGGTGTTTTTTTGCATTTCCACTAAGGGTGTTTTGGAAATTGGTCGCATCTGGTTGTTACCTGAAGCTTCTCTGTTTTTTGCAAAACAGTTTTATGCTATGTCATCCTTTGTATTTTATAGTTAACTGTTGCACTGTAGTGGTGAGTGCAGAAGGGATACAACATTTTGTATAGCTAATGCCACTTTAAGCCCCTGCCAACTTTGAGCTTTCATATTTAAACTCCGCTCTCACTGGCCAGCCATGACCCTGGGTCAAGCTGCCCAAACACTAATAGATGTGTGGTAGATCTAGTAAAATATCATGACTGTAGCTTCTAGCTTTGTATTGCCCAAATCCAGTACAAAACTATGACAATCATGTGCTGCTGCTGAGCCTTTAAAACTTAAAAACATACCTTGCTTTTTGCTTTTCTAGCTGAATTTATCCTATAGGAATTTTTAAAGAGGCTCTAGGAGGCTGACTGTTGCAGATCTCTACTTATACTGTAGACGGAGTTATCGCTGTGCTACAGAACTGTGTACCCTGGTCCCTGTATAATAATCTTGATTATGTATAAGGAAACATGAGTTCTTTCAAACCTTCCACATTTATTTGTCTCAAAAGCACCAATTATGTCATCTATTGTATTGTTTTAAACAGAGGAGCAATTTAGTCCAGTCAGTTTGAACTCTACACGTTAGGTTTCCATAGAGACCCTGCCCGTCTGAAAACTGAGAAATGGAGCTCTTTAATCAGTTCTTTCCTAAGCAGATAGTTATCAAATAGCATCCACTTCTTCCCAGCATAACAGATAAGGCAACACTTGCTGAGCTCTCTCATTACAAAATTCCTCAGACTCAGCACAGCTTGAACTAAGCTATAAAGTGTTTGAATCAGTGCCTGGTGCTGAGGAACACAGGCTCTACTAGAGCCATTTGCTTGGTGTAGGATGCCAGCATGATAGTCAAATCAGAAATGTTTTATAAATCTAAGTAGAGTCCCTGTGGCAGCTTTAGAGTCTAGGGTGAAACAGAAGATTCAGATTATCCATATGATTTCTTTACATCCTGTGACTGCCATTTAAATGTCTCCATCTCCATTGACAGCTGAGGAACCAGTCTAATGACATGATACCTCTTAAAAGTACGGTAAGCTTGTCAGGCCGTTTTGCTAATCTTTTTAATGCATGCACAAACCTACATTAGTCAGTCCACTGCTTTCGCCAAAAAAACTTCCCTGCTGTCTGAACACAAAAATATCAGATAAGATGCCAAATAGTCCATGTATGAATACATGAGTGGGTCCACAGATCAGGTTGAGCATAAGAATGGCTCCAAAAGGAGAATTGCCAGATGATAGCTATGATCTGTACATGGCTACAGGGAATCCTTGTGGTAGGCTGTAAGATACTCATTTACCATTGCAGTTTTTTTCTTTTTACTCTATATTTACCGTATATATGGAGTGCTGTTGCAGTGGATTTTACGTTATTTTTTCTTGTGAGTTCCAAAACTACTGATTGTTTACAAATAGTGACATGGTAATCCCCCTCTTATAAGGACCAAATGGAAGGTGCATGGAAAGATCTAGGCTATTCCTTAAGGCCACAAGAATCCTAACATTGACAGCCCCATGGTAAACATGGAGAGAATTTTGGGGGTGAGAACATCAACTTGTGAGCCTCTCTCTGGGCTCTGACACTCCAGGGAGTGTTTTTTGGTCGAATTCATTTTTTAAAAACAGCTTCCATTCACTTACATTAACCATTTCCTGACAAGTAGATGCATTAAGACGTCCTGTTTGAGCCTGTTAATGGCTCCAGGACATTTTAATGCATAACTCGCTCCCGCTGCACAAACGTGCATGCCTCCCCCGCTGGCATCAACAGTCGGGATACCGCGACCCGCGATTGGGGAAGAGGAGCGAGCGCTCTTCTACCCAATCGCAATGCCTGGAATGAATGGACATGATCCGGATCAGGGGCCATGTCCATGCATAAAACAGAAAGCTATCAGAGGTTAGTAAAATGTAAAAAAAATGAATACTTCATGTAAAATAGGAGTACTTTTACTTCCTGTAAAGGTAAAATTACACATACATACACTTATAATTAAATATTAATAGAATTAAACCCTTCCACTTTCAAAGCCGCTAACCCCCCCCCCCCCCCCCCAAAAAAAATACACAGAGTCTTAGCTTTTTAATCTATATTTTATGAGGGTATATTACTATTACTTTACTAGAAGGGGCTTGTAATTATCGACTGGACTAAAAAAAAAAAAAAAAAAAGACAGAAAAATTACACCTATATTTCCAAATAATATATTGTAACCAGACATTGTGATAGGGACTTAATTCAAATGGTCTAATAAGTGGGACAAATGGGCAAATAAAATGTGTGGGTTTTATCCACAGGAGAACATTTGATTTTAAGGCCTCTTTCACAGTAGGACGTTGCGTTTTGATGCAACGTTGAGGTCGCAATGCAAAATGACAACGCAATGCCCCAAAAAAGTGGCACCGCAACTTTATGTCCCGTTATCGTTGCATACTGTAGAGCATACAGGCAATGAAAAGTATGCTTCCAAGTCATTACTGAGCATGTGCAGTCTACCGCAGCTAAAAACGCACAGCATGCAGCACTTTCTAATAACGCTACACATTACACACAAACACAATGTGTGCACTGTGAATGTCGCACAGACTTAGTATTGTTGTGTGTAAGTCTGCGTTGAAATTTTCTAACGTGCAACTTTAACGTAGCACTGTGAAAGAGGCCTAAAACTATAATGGCCGAAAGCTTGGAAATAATTATTTTTTTTCTATTTTTTTTTGTTTTACCAGTTAAAATGCATTTAGAATAAAAAAAATTCTTAGCAAATGTACTACCCACAGAAAGCCTAATTGGCGAATAAAAGGGAGGAGCACTGACAGGAGAAAATTGCTTTTGTCCGTAAGGGAAAAAAAAACCCCGGGGGTGAAGTGGTTAAAATCGCAAGAAAAATTCCGGACAAAGAGCCGCAATCGCAATTTTCAAAAAAGAGTGGCAAAATTTGCAATTAAGCCATGATTTAACAGCAATACTAATGTAAGTCAATGGAAGCGTTTTTTAAGAAAAGTAAAAACGAAGCAAAGCGCTTTCCGTTGTGTCAGGGCCCTGAGAGACAGTTAGTGACAAAACTATATATGTACATAGTAAAGCACTACAGTTGATGTCAGTGAGTGCCTGTGCCACCTAAATACACAAATAAGTAAATTAAATCTTGGAAAAAAGCTTCAGTCTTACATAGAGGTTGATTAACAAAACTTACTGTATGAATAATCATGCCTTACTCCTTTCAAGAGCTCAATAAGGGAAACATACTAAAATACAATTTTTTTTAAAGTTATTTTATAGGCGAGACATAAAAAAGGGTCCGATTTTGATACAATTACTACGGAATGATCACAAGCTGTAAATGTATCAGGCAAAAGTACTCTCCCCTCATTGATTTTAGAAAGGTAGTGCCACGTGGATACAATCTATATGAATGAGTGCTGAAGGGATGGCATGACTCCTTATTGGTCTGCTGATCTGACCAATGATATTCCGCTACGATTAAAAGAGGTTCTTGCCAGGGATCCTTTCACTTCAGTGTGGCGGACTGTAGAGGGTTGTCAGATGGACTTCAATCAAAATTAACAGAAGACAACTGAGGGTTAGAAGTTTTGGAACTACTCCAAATAAATGCATTATGGTGAGAAACATAAAGGAAAACTTTTTAATGCATTTTTCATAAAAAAAAATGTAGCAAGATGTTTACTTTTATATTGAACTAATTACGGCAATGTGTAAAAGGTACTAACATATTCCAACACTCCTTTCCCCTGGGGGAGTGGATTAAGGTAAGGGAGGAACCTTATTAAGGCTGCTTTCACAGTGGGTCGTTAAAGTCCCACGTTACAGCAGCCTGTAACGCAGCCCAACTCACAGTAATGAAAAATCAATGAGCTGTTCACAGTGCCCGCGTTGCGTTGCATTGTAACTCTACAGGTTGAATGAAAGTGCAGCACGCTGTGCGTTATACTGGGCTTTAGCTGCGTTAGACTGCTTGCACATGCTCAGTGACTAGCCACATGGCTAATTAATATTCACTGCACTGTGGTGACGTAACCTGGACTCGTAGTGTTGTCCGGATCATCAATGAATCGTTCATTTGATCCGGTTCTTTTTTTGAGTCTAATCATCCGGATCATCACAATGAACGATTTGGTTCACAGTGGATGTCTGTCTGGAAGAAACAGGAACATTCAGTACAGTGCAGGGAAAGTCATGTCCTGCTAGTCATTTCACCCCCAGTCTGCTTCCCTAGTAAAATGATTCAAATGATTCGGTTCAAACATCCGGATCTTTTCAATGATCCGATTCGAATCATCCGAATCCTTGAAAAGATCTGGACTTCCCATCACTATCCTATCCTGGAGCGGCTGTTCTATGAGTATAGATAGAATGAAAACAGCGCACCAAGAGCCGCAACGCGGCTCAATCTGACGTCCAACTTCAACACCACCATGCGTTGCGTTAGGGGCACGTTATGCGACCTTAACGTCCCCTAAAACGCAACGTCCAATTGTGAAAGAGGCCTAAAGGGGGCTTCCAGACTGCACCATAAGTCATCCCTGTACCCACCCATACATGTATGAGGATGGATGACCACAACTTCTCCTGCCCCCAGGGGTGGGGATAAGCCATTTGTCCTGGTGTTTTGCAAGGAGAGGGATGGATTTCTGCCCATGTGTTGCAGAGTACTCCCAATACCATGGCATGGGGGCTGGTATTGCTCAGTTGTCAGAGCTCCACACTCGCAGGCTCAGCTATTGTGACAATACAAGCCTGCATGAGTGCTGGTAAGAGGTTAAAAGTGCCTGTGACTTTGAGGCTGGTATTATGCCATGTTTAATGTAATTAAAAGAATTAACATCCAATTAAAATAATGAATAAATTAGGGTAGGTAGTCTGTAATATGTGCTACTAAAAAAAGATCAGCAAAAGCAATAGAAATAATCTACCAACATGCCTAAAGGCAGCATCCTAGTGCTTGAGATTAATATATATAAATAATCTCTTTGACATTGTAATCATTACATTTGCAAATGAATGAGTTGGTAAAGTACGGTATGTGCATTGCAAAGGGTGAGTTTCTTACTCTTGGACTTGCTTGAAACCCAAGGAAATATAACCATGAGATGAGTTTTGTGAATAAACCCCAAAGGAACACATTTAAGGATTTATAAAAATGTAGATCCAATGCCAGTTTAGCAGGGTGAAAAATAAAAATACATAAAGGAATCCTAGATGTGGTATGTCACAGAAGTTACCAGTAGAGCTCCCCATCCCATCCTACCCAATCCCATCAGTAGGCTCTCCTATCCTTTCCGAATGTTTGCTGTGGAACTGCTCTTATCTGACAGATCTGAAAATGTGAGGATACAGAGTATATATATATATATATATATATATGTTTATTATTCAATATGTGCCAGTATGCCTACAAAATTGGCTGTGTTTAGGACTGAGTGTTTAATGAATATATGCTGCTTTGTCTGTCTCATTCTACAACTGACATTGAAATATTCACAATGACACATGCTATCTTCTATCATTTGTCTTAAAGCAGACCTGTCAGTAACATGACATGTCACATGAATCAAGAGGGCAAATGTCAGCATTACCAAACTGCATCAATTAAAGTGAAACTGAAGTGAGGAAAATATGAAGGCTTCCATCATTATTCTGTAACAAAGTGCGTGGAAGATTTATTCATTTTTTTAAAGTTTTAAAAACACCTAATTTAAAGCAGAATTACAGTATAGTATAACATACAATAAAAAAAACACTTCCCTATTCTTTACTATCCTTATAGCTATCTTGGGTGCTATTTGTCCCAAAACAATATTATCTGTGCACACATTTTAAGTTCCCACCCCATCATCAACTCCCAGATCACAATACAGCAGTGCTGGTAGCTGCCATTCCAACAAAGTAGAAAAAGGCACTCCACAGGCGTCAAACTTTCGTTTGTGGTTTATTCGAGCATGGACACATACATGTACAATGTATGTGTCCATGCTCGAATAAACCACAAACGAAAGTCTGAAGCCTGTGGATTGTGGAGTGCCTTTTTCTACTTTGTTGGAGTTTCATGTTAGCAGGAGTGGTGGACCTGCAGGAAAAGAGCACCGGCAAGTGCTGCCTAATCTAGGTCGCTTGGACTGAACTCCAAGGTGACTACTGAACTGGTAGCTGCCATTGTATGGGTTATATTCAGATCATTCAAAAAGCTCTTCAGTGAGGAAAATTAGTTGTCTTCCACTTACAATACAGGAAGCAGAAACACAAAAGCTCTTTTGCTGTTTTTGCTTTAGTTTTAGTTCCTGCAGTTCGAGTTTAAAAATGAAACTCCCTTTCAAGCACTTTAAGTATTTTTTTTCCCCTTAAAATTATGGTTTGGCCATCCAAATGGAGACGACGGATGTTATATTGTGTCTAAAGTTCCAATTTAAGAACAGCTACAGTACATCATAAATGTCAAATTAGCCACATATTTTGTTAGCAGTTATCACTGAAATACAAAAAATGTAGTTTATTCCCAAAGAACAGCATTCCAGTTACTCAAGAATGATCCTCCTCAATTTGATACACAATGCCAGAGCACGTGTGTCATTTTAAAGCCGATTAATAACAGGAGGCTTTCTATTAGGGCTCATTAGCCTAGATATTGCAAACTCTTAGAAAAAAAAACTAAAAAATTACATGTGTACTTTCACAGAGATGATTTAATACAATTTCTTGCTGTGTTTGCTCTACTTTTTTCTGAACTGAAGTGATGAGCTTATAACTAGGCAAAACTAGGACATCAGCACTAGACTTTCCTTCTCTCTAATGAATCCTTGTCTAAAGAACTCAGCCTTTTACAACCATATGAGTGAACGCAAAGATCTCTAGAAGACAATAATTCTTGTATGAAACAGTTAATCCCAAAACCTACAGTTATACGAGTACCATCAAAGAGGAAATGACAAAATGTATCTGCAAGATGTGTGTGAGCTGTAAAACATATGACAAACGAGGATTTTATACAGGAAACGTGAATCCTTTGTCTTATGTTGTTCATGCACCTGAAAGTAACAAAGCTAATTAAACTACAAATCAAAAGTTTAAGACATTTGTGTTGGGTACATATATAGATATTCCTGTCTAGTTCTCCCCATCTCACAATCTAGTCCTGCCAGTTTGATGAGGTGCGCTGTAATTCACATAAAATCCAATTATTTTGTTCTTAGCAGTATTTGATAGTAATTTCTCGAGACAAAGTGCCGCAGGCTGTGTAGGTGCATCTTTGCAAATAATGTAATCGAGCCTTACACTTCAATGAATCTGGCTATAGAAGATGACAAGGAGTAGAGGGCTCATAATTGATTACACAAAAGAACTGGATAAAATAGAAATTACAGTACACAAAAATCCTTTCTAATAGCTGTACTTAGCACAGCACCGAGAGAAGATTTAACTTTCTATGGTAACTGAAGACACTCTTAGGGCTGGTGCACACCAAGAGTGCTTCTGAGTGCATTGAAAATCGCAAGCGCTTTGGAAAGTGCTTGGCTAATGTGTTTGCATGGGCTTGTTCACACCAGAGCGATGGAATTTTTTTTTCCCCAAACAAACGCGGGTCCTGCAGAATTGTGGAGGAGATTATACCTCAATATAAAGTAAAGTAAATGTGGAAAATTGCTCTAAAATGCGCTGAACAGAGAGATTTTTCAAAGTGTTTTTTTCCCCCGAAGCTGTTCACTTCGATATCCAAGTTTGCAAGAACTACAAAATCACTACAAACAAATGCTCCAAACTCTCTAGGTATAAATAGGAAATTGCTAGGCACATGCCCAGAATCGCTACTGCAAATTGATACAAAAATTGCTAAGCATTTGCGATTACGCTTGGTGATTTTTGGTGTGCCCTAGCCCTTAAATTGATGCAGAATGTTGACTTAGTTTCTGAATATGGTTTCAGTTGTTTCTGTTGCAGAAGTTCAAAGTACACCTGAAATGAGCAAGAAACTAAATTTAGATACTTTCCCCAATAGTTGGACCCCTATGGATGTTCCAGAGGCTTCCCAGATCCTTGTAGCGCCCACTTTTCTGGCGCAGGGTCCCGCTTCATCATCTGCCCACACGCCTATGTGAGTGCATCTGAACTGGGCATGCACCTGTAAGGTCTAAGCATGCCCAGTAGAATGAAGCTGCTTGTGGACCACTTTTTTCCTCCCTGAATGCTCTTTTCAATGGAGCACTGGTGACTAGAAGAAACCTACTCAACTGGCGCAAGTCAAATAGGTATAGAGGGACCCTGTGCTGGAACGATGGGCTTCAGGAGGATCTTGGAAACCTCTTGGTCATCCAGAGGCTTCAAACTGCTGTTAGTATCTATTTTTTTTTCTTTTTGTCAGTTCAGGTGAACTTCAAGTTAGAGTAAGTTCAGCCCATGATGGCAACATTATGCTATACAACGGCATACTGGGGTCACTAATATGGATTTGATGTACATGATGATATTATGGTGTAGCAAAGTCATAAAATACTTAACATAAAACATTCAAATCAGAGCAGAATGAAAGGAAACTGCTTTTCATTAGTTTGCGTATTTAAAATATGTAGTGCTTACATCTTCTGTAGTGCTTTAGAAAGTATATAGTCTTGTGTCTAACTCTCACTCAGAGGGGCTCACAAAATAAACCCTACCATAGTCATATGTCGCTTATGGTCTAAGGCCAATTTTAAAGAGAACCTAAACTAAGGAGGAGATGGATTTTTCCTTTCAAAATTTTACCAGTTTCCTGCCAATCCCTTCCAGCAGAAGTCATCAAACAATGAGGTTTCTGAGTGTTTTGCTTCTCTCTTGTGGAAGAGTTTAGGTCCTTTTTCACAGTGGTGTGTTGTGGCATAATGGCCACTTTTTAACATGGTTTGCTGCAATGCAATGCACCATTTATGGGACATTCACAGAGTGGCAGGTGGATTACGATATATCAGAGTTTGGGATCATAACGGACTGCAGGCAGTCCGATCTGTTGCGTTGCATTCCTGCTGTCACAGGGAATGTAACACCCACTGTGTTCCGCAGATAAATGGAGAGGAGTAAATTAAATAAGGCATGGCTCACTGTATAAAATTGTCTTGCTCCACCAAAATACTAGTGTATATGCAGTCCCCAAAGCACTGCAGTCAGATGACCACGATCTACCACCCTCTACATTATTTCAAATGTATAGTTAAAAATAACAGACATCAATTGATCAAAATATTTATTTATTTTAACTTGGGTTTCCACTTTAAAGGGAACCCGAGGTGAGAGGTACATGGAAGCTACATAACAGTTATTGTGTTGTCACACACACTACAGGATCAAACCCATTGTCTCTAAGGGGAGTGTGTCAGCTGAAAAAAAGAGGGATCACGCCATCTGTACAATATTCAATCAAAAAGAGCTGGCACATCCAAGGTGTATCTTTATTGGTTCCATATAAAACATACAGCCAACATTTCAGAGCCACATAAGGCCCCTTTATCAAGGCACAATTTGCTGAAAGGTGAAAATCTCGCTCACAGCAATGTGTATTCAGCGAGCGGCAGCAGCACTCAGTGTCTTGAGGAGTCTTATCCCATTAACCCTACTGGAGCTTTATTACAGCGCAGAAATATTTTTGCCTTGACAAAGGGGCCCTACGTGGCTTCAAAACATTAGCTATATTTTTTATATGGAACCAATAAAGATTGGATGTGCCAGGTGCATGAAAGATGCCATATTTCTTTTATTTTAAACAATACTTGTTGCCTGGCAGTTCCCCTGATCCTTTGTCTCCAATACTTTTAGCCATAGACCCTGAACAAGCATGCAGCAGATCAGGTACTGTGACTCAGCTGACTAAATACATACAGGGTGCATTTCTCTGTTTTCCTTCTTTAATGTGCAAGTGTTCAGGTACACTTTAAGCCAAAAGATCAACAGGGCTGCCAGGCAACTGGCATTGTTTACAAAGAAATAAATACAGCAACCTCCATATCCCTCTCACCTTGGGTTCCCTTTAAATTCTCCAGTTGTCTTGTTTGGTGTCATTTTGCTGCTGGTATGAATTTCAGCCATTTAGCCAAGTAGCTCTGTTTTCTTGGAATATATCCTGATTCCACACAATGCAAAATATAATAATATCACTTCTCCTAGAACTATCCTCTTCAGCTTACTCCAAATTTGCAAGCATTTTGGCATGTTCCTCCTAAAACTCAATGTATAATTAAGATGCTTGCTGGATGTGATTTGAGAACAAATGGAAACAGCACTGTGGCAAGTTCCCCGCAGAAAACAGCATTGAAGCAAATATGATTTTCTTCTTGTCTGCTACGGAGAACAATCATTTAATTGACATATGATCATTTGGGCTGCTTTTTTCCCCCACCTACATGCTGTAAAGCAGCTATGTCCTGCACGGAATGCAATCCGATGACTATATGAATGGAAAACGCGTACACCACAGGAGACTATGGCCTTAACAAGATGTAATAATAATTCACGCTCAACGTAAAGTAGAAAACAAATACACTTAATTGTTTTGCAGCGTTTCCCATTTGCATATGTTTGCCCAGTTGGTTATGCTATGAATGATGGCTTAAGGAAGGCAATTATATACTTTTGAACTGCAAGAGCGGCTAGTGGTAGGCTATTAGCATTCTCTTTCAAACTAACAAGCATACAAAAAATTCTTAGAAAAAAAATGTGTATCTCATAAATATTATCAGTATTTTTCATCAGTGATGAGTGAAAATGCAGATATTCTTTTCATATTAATTTTCAGAACAATAATGTTAAATTCGACTTTCGAGGGAAAATGCCATCAAAAATCATTTTGTAATAAATTTGTAATCTTTCAAATTTTTCATGAATTTTGAACACTAAAAAATGTTTCTGAATTTTTGCGATAAAAATAATGATTTTTCAAATTTTTGCGTTAATCGTTTTCGCGTGTTCAGTTGAACACAGTTGAAAAGGGCAAAATATTATCTATGCCAACGAGAACGAGATTATATTTACAGTCTTAATGAGCATAGTAAACTATTGGTAAATAGTACCGATATTTTACTACAACTAGACCTAATCCTACTCTCACACAAAACCCTCCCCTGGTGATGACCAACCCTAAGACCCCCTCCCCCCCTGGTGATGCCTAACTCTAAGACCCCCTTGGTGGTGCCTAACCCTAAAACCCCCCTTCCCAATGCCAAACCCTAAAACCTCCTTTCTCCGCTGCAAATAACAATACAAAAAGTGATACAATATTTCTAAGATAATACATATTAAAATGATAATTAACGCAATTATAATTCTCAAAACCAATTTAAAAATGATATATTTCAAAACACTAATTCTCAAAACAAAAAAATATAATTTAGATGGGCCCAGCGCCCAAGTTTCTTCTTGCGGCGCCTAATATCTGATATTTTGCATTAGTACCTATGGGGCACCCAAATAGTCCATTAGCCTCAGGTTCCCATATTTCCTGATCGCAATAAAAACATAAATCAAGCCCAAATCTTTACCAGCGAGGGATAGCGCATAACAAGCAATTCCAAACTGATGACAACACAACATCTGGGGGACAGGCAAAAATGGCGCACAGCGCCAATAGTGTCAGAATGGCGCTGCACTTAAAACGATATTTATCGTTTTATATGTTTGTTTTTTTTTGCAGGGATCGGGCTGGAGGAGAGGCAGCGGGCAGTGGGCTGGCAGCGGCGGTCGGGCTGGAGGACAGGCAGCTGCCTCTCCTCCAGCCCGACCTCCTCTGACTAGCTCCCTGAATTTTTCAATGGCGCACTGTTCTGCTGTTTTATAAAACGCTATTTACCGTTTTAATGTATTTACATTAAAACGGTAAATAGCGTTTTATGATCGGCAGAACGGTGCGCCATTTTTTACTCTGCGCCATTTTTGACTGTATGCACATCTGGATATGGAAAGTGTCTGACTTGTACCAACACATTATGGTAGTGAATTGAGATGAACCTCTAGCTATGGAAAGGAAAGTGCTGACACTAGCTTTTGAATATCTTTCAAATATCAAATATGACTGAAGACTTATGCCTCTTTTTTATTTTAATGTGATTGAGCTATAAAAAGCTCCAGAAATAGCCTGTCAATTGGCAAAAAAAACTATGCTCATCAGTTGTTTCATAGGTGAGCATAATTGGCAATAGCATGGCAACTGAGAGATTATATATATATATATATATATATATATATATATATACACACACACACACATACATATATATATATATATACCATATATATATATATATATATATATATATATATATATATATATATACTGTATATATACTGTATATATATATATATATATATATATATATATATATATACTGTATATATATATATATATATATATATATATATATATATATATATATATATATATATATATATATATATATATATATATCACACCTGTCCACATTATACTTTTACCATTTCACGAGTAACTGATACATATCAGGGGAGCTAATTAATTGCTCCCTTCATGCATAGATTATCCTCTTATGGGACTGCACATATGCCAGGACTTAGATCTTTTTCTGTCTCATTAATTGTAGCTTCATGCTTGCACTATTCATTGTAATGCTCAGTGACTAGCAGACCACTTATCAAATTATTAACATCATACAAAATGAAATCTGTGTGTTTCAGCAGATCAACTCCACCTAACAACCACTCATGCTTTTAGATATATAGATTCACAACCATTCAAGTAAATGAGAATTAGAGAAGGATAAAAAGGATGGCAGATAAAAGTGTTACATATATAATTGCTAAACTTTACCTAGTAATTATTTTTTTTCATTCAAACAAACCTACTACAAAAAATGAGCTATTCTAAAACGCACATACAGGATAGCTAGGCATGACACGTCCCAGTTTTTCTCTGAGACCCTTCCATAAAGGTATGGACTCAGAACAGTGGCCCCAACCCCTCAGCTAGCAATCAGCCAATAGCATTGTTCTCCCTTCTCGCCCTGCCTGCTCTTTGATGCTCCTTCTGGGCTGCTCTGTTGGCCTGCCTCCCCCTGCATAGAAAGAGAACACATTACTAGCCAGGAGGCTATCAACACCTCAGTACAGCCAAGGCCCTGTACTGTCCTCTGAAGGATCAAGTCTCCATTCCTCTCTGACGACATTCTTCATGCTTGGATATGAGGCTTTAGACCACATTTTTTAACTCTATGACAAGCAAATATACACTATGGCATGGTTTGCTGGACTCAAGACAGAAGTAATGAGGAGTCCAAAGGACTCTCTTATATAGTTAATTGCATATTGGGATAGGTCAATGGCAAGAGCAAGTCTGCCATAGGATATAATATGGACTTCTTGGCCTCATTTAAAAGCATGCCTCAAGTGGCTTTAAAAATCCCATGTATGATGTGACAGTATAATAAAGTATGAAGGCACATTACAATTAATCAAAGAATCAGTCAACTAACACAAAAAAATAATGTTTTGAATGTAATCTGGTGGTGAGAATTACTCCCAATTTTCTTATGGCACAAGTGGACTTCAATGGTAAAATACCCTCAAACGTTTTCAAATGCTCGTGCTAGTATGGAAACAAAGTAGCACTTTGCTAGCTGCGTGTACAAACCAATCGCCACCGCTCAGCGCCGATTTGCCACTACCCGCCGTGCCACGCCACCCCCCAGACCCCTTGCGCAGCCTGGCCTATCAGCGCCAGGCAGCGCTAAGGGGTGGATTGGGACTCCCCCGTGTGCCATGACGTGGATGACGTCATCCCGATGGCGATGAGGGAAGCCAAACAGGAAATCCCGTTCTGAACGGGATTTCCTGTTTGCTCTGATCGCCGGAGTCGACCGGAAGGGGAGGGGGATGCCGCTGCACAGCGGCTATCATGCAGTTAGCGCTAGGCTAGCTACAGGATTTACAAAAAATTTAAGTGCTGCGCTGCCCTGCCCCCTGGTGGTTTTAATAGACTGCCAGGGAGGTTAAGGCTAAAGTCAACTGGTTGATCAATTTCTAAAATATCAAATCAGCCAGATATTAATGGTAAAAACTGACCAGTGTACACTTAAAGAGAATCTGTAAAATAAAAACTGGCCCCAGGGGGGTATTTACCTGGTGTGGGGGGGGAGCCTCTGGATCCTAATGAGGCCCCCCCTCCTCTTCACCCTCGCGGCTTTCCGATGGGCTCCGGTGGAAATAGCAGAGCTTGACCGGGTCTGCCTTACTGCACAGGCGCGAGTTGCCTGCACAGTACAGTGGACCCAATCGCTCTTGGCTGTTTCCGCTGGGGCACATCAGAAAGCCGCTACTGCCCCTGCACAGAAGGTAAATATTTCAACTGCTACTGCACCTATACCACAGCTGATAAGCTTGCCGGCTGTTTTTCGGGGGCTGCTAACGCTGGATACCAGAGGGTGAAGAGGACAGGGAAAGCTTTTTGTTGTACTTAAGATTAAACAAAAGCCAAATTTCTGCCTTACTTGCAATATTATTCCCCTGCATTCCACTTAGCACCTATCATGCTGTATATTTCATAACCAAATCAGATCTGGAATACCCATTCACAATACACCCTGACAGTAGCAAATGAATGCCTTATCAATTTACATAAATTTAAAACAATAAGGAACCGCCTTTCAGTTTAACCTTTAAGTTGCCACCTTTCAAAGTGAATAGGTTACGTATGCTAATAAGAAATTAATCAGGGTCTACACCAGTCACAACAATTCATTTCAATTAGAAGGCTTCTAATCTTGGAGGTGAAGTGAAAATCTGAAAGGGTTTGAGAGAAATCAATGTCTTGTTCCACTCAGCCAAGCTGCTAAGTGAAAGGTTTCCTGCCACAAAGACTGGCTGCTTGAGCTGACCTCATTAAACCACTAACTGCTGGAGATTCCTACATTGTGGTGAGACATAAACCAAGCTTCCCTCCTATACACTACGCTCTATAAACGAAACGCTACTCTAATGAGAGCCTGACAAGACTGTTTATGCTGCATATATAATGCCACCATTTAAAGGTTAGCAAAAGCAGTCAATTAAGTAGTACAGCATTAACAGGGCCACATAATTAGGGGATTCTTCTAGTTTGTTAATGTGATAGCAGATAAAAGGACTTAGAAGTAACTAAAGGAACAAGCTGAGAAATATATTACATGTGATACTTTCACACAATAGATCGATTTCAGGGGCATAACTGGAAGGGAGAAGCCTCTGCAATTACAAGGAGGGGGCTGAGCTTTGGGGGGGGGGGGGGGGCAAGTCTTCAAATTCCCTTCCTCCGATACAGTGACTATGTTTCAGATCAGGTGTGTTTTTGGCTTTTGGCTACACTTGTTATGGGTGTGAAGATCATGATGACCCTTGTGAGATGTGCCACGAGGCCATGAATGGCACCACGGGGAGGCAAGAGAAGGGTTGTGAACTTTGGTAGTCCCATCAAATTTTCATGGGGGGGGGCTCATGAATGGCCATCCAAGAAGTTGAGCTATAGAGTGTGAATTTAGGCAATTTGACCTCACAAAGTGTACTGTTCAGCACAGTCATGTACTTTTGTACTATATTTTTAATTTTCATCAGTCATCAGAAGCCAGTTTTATCTAGGACCTTGCAAATGCAAACACTATTGTAAACAAACTATCTTTCAAGACTATCTTTATTTTCCTAGATGTGGCACAGAAAATGGTTTCATCCCAAATGTACCAATTGGCAGCATTAGATTTTTGTGCTTAGCAGGTCTTTAAGTCCGCCAGGAGAAAAGCGCAATATAAGTTTTTGTCTTTGTCTTTGTTTGTCTTTACGGTGTAGTTGAACAAGACAGGATATCCTTTGCTTTTCAATTGTATCAAAGAGCCTTGGGTGTCTGTGACCCTGAAGGTCTTTTTTTTAATCAACTTTAGGTAGGTATTGACCACTGCTTATCAACCACACAAGTCCTGTCATTTTGGAGATGATCTGACCCAGTCATCTAGATACCACAATTACACCCTTATTAAGCCACTCATATCTTTATGTTTGCCCATTTTCCTGCTTCCAAATATCTCACCTTCAAAACTTGATTGTTTTCCTGATGCATTATATATCCACATATTGAAAGGTGTAATTGTAATTAGATAATCAATATTATTCAATTCACCTGCCAGAGGTTTAATGATGCAGCTGAGCTAAGTAATTCTGAATGATTCGCCCAGTATGGAGATCAGGTATATCACCCTCTCACTCCAGTAGTCAAGGGATCCACATGGCAGCATGCAAATTGTGATGTTTATATAAGAATAAAGATGGCAGCCACTATGGTTTCCTCATTATAGTTGTCCTTTTGGAAATACTAAAGAATAAATCTAAAGGGAACTCGAAGTGAGAGGGATATGGAGGCTGACATGTTTATTTCCTTTTAAATAATGCACATTGCTTGGCTGTCCCGTTGATCATCTCCCTCTAATACTTTAAGCCATAGAACCTGAACAAGCATTCAGATCAGATGCCTATGACACATCTGACAAGATTAACTGTATGCTTTTTTCAGGTGTGATTTAGACCATACTGACCAGAAAGATCAACAGGAGTGCCAGGCAACTGGTATTGTTAAAAAGTAAATAAATGTGACAGCTGACATAAGTCTAAAAGGACCGATATTGCAAAATACATGTGTACACATACTTCCCCCACAATAAAATGCATTATACATGATTTTTATCCTATTTTTCTGTCACTTAGAGTAGGTGGTAAATCTGACAGGTTTTGTAATAGTTTATTTCCATATGGGGATGCTAAATATTTCCTTCATGTCTTTACAAAAGCACTGCATTAAAATTATCGACACAAAGATGCTGGCCGGCCCCTCTGCTTGCTTATACACTATTTCGGCTGATGGACTGAGGAACTGCCATTCAGTATCAGTAAGTGCTTTTGAAAACTGAGAAAACTCTGAGAAAACCAGCATGAGGAGATAAACTACACCAAAACCATTCAGGTCTATCACATTTTTCTAACCTAGCAACAGCAACATAGGAAATTTATATCGCATTTTACTATGGGGTATATGTACTTTCTACATATATGCATTGACAGGTATTTAAATGTTACTACATTTTGAGATAGTGTCCCTTTAATACATAAAATGATACTGCTATTTTCTCATGCTGCACAATGTAATATGTACAATGGCTGGAGTACTTAAGCTGCAGTGAATGAACTGTAAATAAGGTGTTATGTTTTTCTCTTCTAGAGAAAATATGTCTAGAAACCTGAGTGCTGAAGAAGCTCCTAATGAACTCATGGCCAATGAAGCAGATGTTGGGAAATGACAGGTCTCTGAAGTGCATCTAGTCTATCCGAAGGCTCAGGGTGGAGGAAAGAGTTTTCAATGCACATTTTCTGCTTCAAATTACTGCCCTTTCCATGCTGAAAATAACTTTGATTTGTTTGAATTGCTATATAAAAATATTTTTTTTCTGCAGGGCAAATGGATCGGAGAGTCTCCCCGATTGGCTCTGACCTTTTCCTTCATGAACACATGGCCCCAATTTCATTCCTTTCTGCTGACATTTCAGCACTTAACTCTGTAATGCCTCCAGAAAACAACTGACACTCCAGTAACGAGATACGCGTCTCATTGCCGGGAATGGGTTACACAATGTAATTCTGCTTCCATCTAATTTCACCCTAAGGTGATCAGTTCTAAAGACTGCCAACGTGTTGGCTACCGCAGTGCTGTATCCTTGCACAAATTAAGATCTCATCTGCAAACTCCTCAAGAAAACATAAAGGTTCAGTTCCAGCACTTCACACTGACCAGAGCTAAATTCTGAAAGCCCCACTCCATGCATATACATTTTCTTGGTCCATCTAGACTAGTGGTCCTCAAACTAAGGCCCGCGGGCCGAATGTGGCCCCCTGAGGCTTTTTTACCACCCCCCCCCCACACACACACACACACACACCCCACACAGAAAATGTATTATAGATGCGGTCAGCTACATTTTTAAATATTGGTGGTCTGCATATAGAATAGCAGTGCTGGCCCCACCCATCCACATGGAAGCCAGAATGCAGTAATTTGCTGGTTTCCAATCACATTCCACATCAGGTGACACTGCTGTCCAATTGGTCTGCACGTTGTCACCTGAGTATGCTTCACTGTCTGGCCTGCAAAGACTTGTACATCATCTTATGTATCCCCCAGCAGTCTGAAGTATGTTGACCCGGCCCTCGGCCCAAACCGTTTGGGGACCTCTGATCTATACAGAAGCAGTTGAAAAAGGCGCTAGCTAATTTAGTGGGCACCTTTTTCAGCAGGACGCTAGCGAGCGTAATAAGGTAACTATCAGGTTAGACACTCACCAGGGAGGGTAAAGGTAAGGCATCCACCTTGGGGGTTAAAGTTAGGCATCCTCTGGGGGGGGGAGTAAAGTTAGGAACCACTAAAGGGAGTTAAGGTTTGGCACCACCAGAAGGGGTTAAGGTTAGGTACCATTGGGGGAAGGGTTAAGGATAGTTATCACTGGGGGAAGGGATAAGATTAGGTACCACCACTAAGTAGAAAATGTAATCCAGTAGTGGCACCACCAGTGCGGTCATGTTTTCTCCTCCCCAGTCATGTCGTGTTGCCCTTGCAGTGCCATTCCCTCACCCATGAAGATTGCGCAAGGGAGCACCGAGACCAATTTAATATTTATCACTGATGGTGTGCAGGACCACTCTTTTTGTCTGACTTGCTCTTCTTACCCTACCATTCTACCCTTGTCCCAGTCCCAGTTTGTCCCAGTTTAAAATAAACTGGTGAGATAACCATGCATGTACAGTGCCAAGCATACAAATAACTAGACTGGGTTCCTTTTTTTTTTCTTTCTCTGCCTGAAAGAGTTAACTATCAGATACGCAAGTGACAGTGTCCCTCCAGTGGAGACCCAGTCAGAATATGGCATAACCCTCACTGATGGAATTACAACCATAAAGCTATTTGCAGAGAATGGCATTTGAGAGCAGGAAAAGAATAAAAAGGGCCAAGAGTTCATAAATCTTAACTCTGGCCTACTTCAAAGACTGTGTCATTGAGCAGAGACAATGAAAAATTAGATTTGGAATGAAAAAGTAAATTTAAACGTAAAATAAAACTGTGGGATTCCTCAAAAAAGTCATTTTTAGAAGTAGGAGGATAGATACAATTGTTTATCTCATCCATTTATTTTCACCTTGGTATTCCTTTAACTTCTTATGGGAGAGCCTATGAAACATACAATCTGTATCTGGATGCTAAATCAAGTACACTTGTGCATCATCCGTTGAAATGTCAAGTGGGATTCAACTACTGACGCCTTGCCATGGTTAAGTATTCCTAATAATGTACAACATTCTAACAAGAGGAGGGCAGCAGTGCTAGCAATCTCTTCAAGCATGTGCAGACCTTATAGTTACCATATAGGGACAGCATTACTCAAACACAAGAAAGTTTCTACTGAGGGGTTGTGGCTTCTGGGAGAAAAGTATATTGCTGTTCTTTATGAGAAGTTCAAGGTAAGTTGAATGCAGTGTTGAGGGTGAAATTTGTTATATCCTGCTGTTGTAATGGCAGCGCAGACATGAGCGTGAACAGACTGCATAATGATGAAGACAAGTTTACACGCTCATCAATCATATGCACAGAGATGAATCACACAGGCCTTTACACATGACATTTCAGAGCTACGCTCTTGCTTACATGGATTGGATGCTGAAAAAAAAGTCAACCACAAGCAAATGATTATATCTGCGCTGTGTGACAGTTGGAGCACAAAGCTGCAGCTCCATGCAAATACCACTTTCTCACAGCATCCATAGTATCCAGCAGAATAACCATCTATAAAGACAAATCCATAATAATAATCATTGAAATAGTAATTAGGTATGAGAACACAGCTTCACTTTCAAAATTAACTTTTTTCTACAGATGAAAAAAACAACTACCCTTTAATTTGTCAGAATAAAGTTAACTACAGTCAATAATCCATATTTCTATATGGTAGTACCTGCCCTGGGCACAGTAGGAATTTGCCTAGAAATGGCTCATGTTCCATGCTACATGTAGCCACTCTGCCTCCTGCCTACCTACCTACGTATGCAGAGGGAACCCTTTCATTGTTTATAACACAAATCTCTCTTCTCCAGTCCACTCTGTCTCTGTCATGTGCCCTTTGTTTTTTTGTGTTGCTGATCAGTGATGGATGCAGTGATGGATGAGCTGAGAAAAAGAATGAAGGAAGTTGGTAGTGAACCCCCTCCCTCCCTCACCTGGATCTCCTCCTCCAGCTCTCTCCCCCTCCAGAATAGCAGCGGCGCTTTCGGGCGGGCGGAGGATTACTCACCTTCTAACTTCCTCGTTCCAAGCGCTGGAGCGCAGCGTCTCCTCGTCACAGGTCTCCGCCTTCAATGGTGCCCACTGTGCTTCCTGATTAGCGGAAGCACAGTGGGCGGCGTTGAAGGCGGAGACCTGTGACGAGGGGATTCTGTGTTTCAGCGCTTGGAACGCGGAAGTTAGAATGTGAGTAATCCTCCGCCCGCCCACAGCGCCGCCGCTATTCTGGAGGAGGGGACCCAGGTGAGGGCGGGGTGGGGGGTGCTGGCTACACTGGGGGCAACTATGCTGGCTACACTGGGGGCAACTATGCTGGCTACACCGGGGGCAACTATGTTGGCTCCACTGGGGGCAACTATGTTGGCTACACTGGGGCAACTATGCTGGCTACACTGGGGCAACTATGCTGGCTACACTGGGGGCAACTATGCTGGCTACACTGGGGGCAACTATGCTGGCTACACTGGGGACAACTATGCTGGCTACACTGGGGACAACTATGCTGGCTACACTGGGGACAACTATGCTGGCTACACTGGGGACAACTATGCTGGCTACACTGGGGCAACTATGCTGGCTACACTGGGGGCAACTATGCTGGCTACACTTGGGGACAACTATGCTGGCTACACTGGGGGCAACTATGCTGGCTACACTAGGGGCAACTATGCTGGCTACACTGGGGGCAACTATGCTGGCTACACTGGGGGCAACTATGCTGGCTACACTGGGGGCAACTATGCTGGCTACACTGGGGACAACTATGCTGGCTACACTGGGGACAACTATGCTGGCTACACTGGGGACAACTATGCAAATGTGCATTTTAGAAGAAAACTTTAAAAAGCGGGTCGCGGGTAGCGGGTCGAGTAGCGGGCCTGCGGGTCGGGTTGCGGGTATCAAATTCATCAAAAAGCGAGTCGTGGGTCGGGCGCGGGTAGCGGGTATAAAAGTGGACCCGCGCAGGCCTCTACCCCAAAGACTGCTAAGAGCTGCAGAGAGAAGTAAACATTGCAGCCACCAGCAACCAAAGAGGAAGTGGAGGGGATAAAGCTTGCATGCAGCTCATGGGGACATGTGAAACACAGCCGCAATGTACTTTGTGCAGGTTAATTTTTTTGTCGGCTTATGAGACTGTGTACAGTGTACAGTCTGTATGTTTGTGGGTGAGACATTGTACAGTGTGGTGTGTTTATATCTTCAGTATATGTGTCTGTCTCTCTAATGCATCTCTGTGATTCAGCCCTCCAATGCTCCTGCTGTGTATTATTATGTTTTATGAACCACTGCTAGTTCACCCCTCTGTTGTTGCAGACAGAGGTCTATGCTTTCTCTCTCTTTGCTCCCAGAGTGCAAACTAGCACTGTAAAAATAATAGTTAAAGCAGGAAATACAGCTTTACCACTTTGCATTCCTGGGTTTTTATCCCTTAGGATTCCTGACAATTTTGGTGTTTCTGCTGTGTCATAACTTTTTATAACTTTTGCCACCAAAACAACAAGTATATATTTATTCAGAACAATCTAAGCTTTCTTTGGGTAATATTTTACAGGCATTTTACCTGGGAAAATTAGGCATAAACACAGAAATTACACATTTTTTCATGTTTCCCCCTTCCTAAGTTTCACATGACGGTGACACAGTTGTAAAACACCTCAAAATACATTATTTGGTGCATCCTAATTAAATTTATACCATACATGCCATATTTCATAACTAGTGGGGCATGTAGCCTACCATTATTGCCAGTCTGTGCGTCTGTAGTGACTGGGTGTGATTGACACACAGTTTGCGGGCCCCAATGCTGTACAGACATTGCTCGGCAACAGCTTAGTAATCCAAAAACAGTAGTCTCGACTTGAAGCTATAATGCAAATAGTGTGCAAATAGGGTGAATTAGTTAGCAGGCTAGACATTATTAATGTAAAAGCTGTTACTCATCACCAATTCTAATCTTTTTTGGTGCCCTGGTCTAAAACTGAACTTCTGAAGGCACTCAATTGACTTGAAGAAGCGAGCAGAGACCCGTGAAACGTGTTGTCTGTTTTAAGCTTGGTTGAATAAATCTGACCTAATCTAAAACCCTTTTTGGTCTGGGTTGTGTCTTTTGGAGATGTAGGATACCTCATTTTATAGTCTTTATTATTTTGTATTAATTACATACAATCTGACAATCATATTTTGGGCACCTCCACCGCTCATCGTCACTTCTAAACTGAATGCAGAAGATGGGTGTGTGTTCAAGCTGCCAGGCAAATTCCCCCTTTCGGGTCAATGGAGTGAGGAGGTTTGGCCAGTAAGAGGACATGTTGTTAAAGAGCGTCTGAAGCCTTACAAAATATCTCTGTTTACGTGCCAGTCCTTCAGCAATATTATCATAGCTAAAACGCTGCATTCCCACAGCAGAACGATGTATTTATAACCCCAAAATCCCGAGGGAAAATTCCATGACTTTCCAGGTCGTGGATTTTGCTGCCCGAGGGGAGGCTGAGCTTAGTGCTGTAGCTCCGTCTCTGCTGGAGTCAATCTCTGCCTCTCCCTGCTCCTCTCAGTGAAAGAAAACAGAGGGGCGGGGAGAGGCGGCGATCGGTGGAGATTAACTCCAGCAGAGGCAGAACTAATGCACAAAGCTCTGCCTGCACCAGGAAGCGATCTCTGAATTTTTCCCCAGGGATTTGGGGGGTATAAAAGAATGGAGGCATAACTGCAGCACTGGAGCAAGGGAGGTGAGTTATTGTAAAACTGCTGCAGATCTCCCTGGCAGCATGATTTTTTCCAGGTTTTAGGGTCTGAAAGGGTGCAAAAAAATGGCACCTCTTTTAGACCCTAAAATCCAGAAAGAATCATAATACCAAGGGGGTTAAATAATTATGGTGGTTATTTGGGGGGGGGGATTTAAGCAAAAACACTGGTCTAGTATAACTCATTCCTGGCTATTTATACTTAAATGGTTCGCCTTACGAACCCTCTATTCATTTATTTATTCTATTTTTTTTTTTTTTTTACAAGTTAAGAACATAAGAGTTTGAGCAGCTAAAAAACAGAATCTTTTTATTTCTTACAGAAAACTAGAAAAGAACATTTAATTACTCCAATCCATTAGAGCTATACAGCAGCATAATATCATTCATGGGAGGCTTTGCAATCTGGGAAGCATATGGGCTTAACCACCTCTTGTTCTCTCATCAAGCCTTTATTCTTTCACTGTCCACCATCATATAAAGAGCTGCACAGAGTGCTTTTTTGCTGCCTGAATGGGATACTTCAGTAAAAATTCTCTGCAGCAATTACGATTAATCTTAATGAGAGAGAGAACATATTATGCAAAGCCCACATTTCAAGAGTTCTTTAATTATAAGAGGGGAAAAAAGTTGATATGTAAGTGTCAAACATGCTGTGCTACTTCAGAAAGGAGCAGGAATATTTATCATTAACTTCTCCAGTTCTAGCACGGCTGAATGGCTAAGCTCAGGACACCTGCAAAGCTGTTTGATCTTCAATATGGGAGATTAATTAGAAAGAACAGGCGTAAAGGCTTCCTAAGTAGAGCATTCTCCATCCCAATGGTATGACACTCAAAGTACTTTTTACATAAGGGTAGGTAGTAGATGTTTAATCTAGCCATGTTAATGAATAATGATCCAGATGACGCTGGTGGAGGGGGAAAATCTTACTCTTATTCCGATTACGCATTTTTCAGTTGTCTGTGCTTTCAGCTGCCATCTGTCAGGTGGATTCAGACTGTTCCAGACCCTTTCCAGTCTCAACAGCAGAAATTATGCAATCTAGATACAAAAAGATGTGCCACCCACAGAAACGTTAAGTGAATTATTGTTTTCACTTAAGGCCATGTAAAAAAAAAATAATTTAAATTAATGTTTTCTGAAAGTAATATCAAGAAAAGCTTTAGCTTTTCCTGAATTGGGGCTTTATAGTGTCTACAGATAACATTTGGCTAACCTGGGTTTTGTATGTTACAGTAAAGTTAATAGCTGACTTTATCAGATTGTCCTCCACTTAGTCTATTTACATCACCACCAACTAATCCCACTTCACTGCTACCACTGCCCAGACATCCCACAACAGCAGGATATGTATCTCCGTCTGAGGCAGATACACATGCTGAGAGCTGATGTTTGGCACATAAGTGCAGCCTAGCCTCACAATCAGGAGAGCAGCATGTCTTTTTGATGTAGCATCTTTTCTCCTTATAACCTACTTTTAGGCTGGACACACACACACACAAAATGATACTCTGCCAAGGAGGCCAAAAATGACCGCCTCTGCCAAGAACCTAGAATTTGTATAGCAGCCCCAATGCCACAGCCAGCCATCAGCCTGGTGTTTTGACTTGGCCAAGCACTCGCTGGGACTCGAACATTGTTCTCTGTACTCAACCTGCCCAGCAGCAAGTGATGCAACTCACGTGCCAATGGGGACTTGGTCCACTTGTAATTCAGATCTCTAATATTCCTCAAATCACTTGCTTTAATTACAAATGCTGCAACTTGCAAAGGTTCTTCACCAACAAAGTGATGTTGCATAACAAATTACTGGTAGACCGGTCCAGGCCGAGGTATATGCGAGAAAGGCTCCAGCCTCAGGGCACAGTGTAGGAGGAGCAGTGGCGTAGCTAAGGAGCTGTGGGCCCCAATGCAAGTTTTACAATGGGCCCCCCCAAGCACTCTATACATAACAATTGATACGGTGCACCAAAACCTGCCAATGGCAACTACCGTGTCAGAGGTGCAAGAAGGGAACGGGGAGCAGTTTGTTCATGATTATCACTATTCAAAGTATCTGTAGAAGTGATTATTATGAGCACAGGACCAATAGAGAGCTAATATTGTAGTTCAGGGAGGGCCCTTAGGGGCCCCTCTGGCCCAAGGGTCTTGATGCGGTGGCAACCTCTGCAACCCCTATTGCTACGCCCCTGAGGAGGAGGCGCACAAATCACTCAGCTATCATTCCCCTATTGTGTTTGAAGCAGAGAGAGATAAGAAAAGGAGATACATGGCAGTGACTGCAAGCCAGATAACTAAAGATTAAGGTGTTGGAGGCCCTGGGGCACCTCTTAAGGCCCATACACACGTCGGATTTTTGCGAACGACCCGTCGTTTGAACGTTCCGTCGTTCGCACGTCAAATCCGGCGTGTGTACAGACTATCGTTCAGGTGATAAGACTGGTTTTCAGCGATCCACCGGGCGGATCGCTGAAAACCAGTCTTATCACCCGAATGAATGTGTATGGGCCTTTAGTCTAATAGCAATCAGTGTGTGTCGATGGGGGTGGGAGGGATGGAAGGGCGCACTTTGGTGCCTTGGGTGCTGGAGGACCTTGTCCTGGCTCTGCCAGTGGATATAAAATGCTATAAAAAAATTACATGAATAAAACCAAATGTAAACATGCTTCTTGATCATTTCTGTCTGTTTGCAGATACCGAAAAAAATAATCTTCCACCATATCAGCAATATGTTTCAGAATGTCACTGTACATATACTGTGTGTTCTGACGAGTTACCCAATACAAATCAGATTTGTATTGCACACGTTTACCGCTTCTGTACAGAGGCATATGATTTAGTATCCCCCATGTGACCAGACAAAGGGAAGCTGGGCAGAATGTCATTGACTTTGGGACATGTGGCTGATTGCATTCATTACAGGTTTCTCTGCTTGACAGATGGTTGAAGATCTGCAGTGTTAAATGTGCAGCAAAGCAGATATTTAGATACACAATGCACAATACACAATACATTTCACCTTATATGGAAAGCCAGAGAATTATCCTTTGTCTTAAAGTGGACCTACAAAGTAGCATTTCACAGAATGTATGTAAAAATAAGATCTTGTTTGATTTTCGGTACAAAAAATAGTTATAGTCACCACATCTGTAACACTGTGATGGAAATCAAGTCTCCTAACGCCTGCATTCAAACCTTTCACCATCGCTAACAGATGTATGTCCCTGCATCCTAGGATGAGTGAATATACCGCCGACTAGAAAAGGGGGTTGCTGTAGAGATCTATTAAGAGTCACAATGATAAAAAGTGGGAGGCTCTTAGTAATGGTGAGTAACATTAGGAGGTCGGCTACCTGTTACAGCACCATGGAAGATGTGAGTATAACTTACTTTCAGCACATGCGCTTCTGCTGATAGAGTACTTAATTTCCACATGGAAGGAAAAGGGGCGGGGTATTTTTGCACTTCTAGGATCCTGAGCTTCTGCTTGCCACTCCCAAACCATTTTGATATATTAGTGTTTCTACAGTGTCTTTCTGTCTATTCATATTTCTTATGTATGCGACTAGGGGCCTGATGCACAAAAGCACAGAAAAATTACGCACTGCAATTTTGCTGCTACTACCTGCAGCATGGACCGCAAGTTCCGCTATTAGCTCCACCTAGTAGCACAAGTATTGCTACGGTGATGCGCCCAAATAATGAGCGTTACCATTAGTATTGATCATTACCGTAACAACATTTGTGCTACTCAAGTACCAGGGGTCACACTAATAGCATAACTCACGGTACATGCTGTAGTAACGGTAATATTGTCATGCAATGTCCTTGCACAGCAATATTACTGCACTTTTGTGCATCAACCCCTACATGTTTTAGATCAGTTGCTTTAATAAAGATTTTGTCTTTACTTGTGGTTGAACTGAACAATTATTGTATCAATTATCGATAGACCATTATTCATTTGATTTATATACATTGGGCAGTCAATCACTCTTTAGCATACTTTTAAAATGTAATCTGGTGTCTGTTTTTAATCTAGTAAATACAGGTCGAAGTGGCCAGTTTAGCTACCGGCCGTCTGCAGTTGAGATTCAACAAACCTGTGTTCAGTCAGCTGTGTCTAATTATCAGTTGGTCAAATGGTTCCTGAAAAGTGGACCTGGACTCTTGCACAGGGCAGGAGGAAGAGAGTTTAGCCTAATTCCCCCTCATCTGTGACTAATCACCACTGTAATTTGATCTCACAGCTGTGTCAGCTCAGGAATCCCTGCTGCCACAACAGAGCAGCTCATTTGTTAAAATAGGATGTTAACCCTATATCTGCTTCCATGATAGCAGGAAGTAGACACACTGCAGATATATTGCAGGATTTGTATCAGCTGTAACGAGATTTTTTTTCCTTTAAAGGTTATTAAACTATTGCTTATCTTTTAGGCTGCTTTCACAGTGGGACGTTAAAGTCCCATGTTACAGCAGGCTGTAACGCAGCCCAACTCACAGTACAATCAATGGGCTATTCACAGTGCCCACGTTGCGTTACATTGTAATGCTACACGTTGAATGAAATTCACTGCACTGAATTAATATTCACTGCACTGTGGTAACGTAACCTGGACTCGTAATGTTGTCCGGATCATGAATGAATCGTTCATTTGATCCGGATCTTTTTTGTGAGTTGAATCATCCGGATCATCACAATGAACGATTCGGTTCACAGTGGATGTCTGTCTGGAAAAAACAAGAACATACAGAATGTACAGTGCAGGGAAAGTACTGTCCTGCTAGTCATTTCACCCAGTCTGCTTCCCTAGTAAAATGATTCAAATGATTCGGTTTAAAGATCCGGATCTTTTCAATGATCCGATTCGAATCATCCAAATCCTTAAAAAGATCCGGAGTTCCCATCACTATCCTGGAGCGGCTGTTCTATCAGTATAGATAGAACGAAAACGGCTCACCAAGAGCCGCATAACGCGGCTCAATCTGACGGCCAACTTCAACACCACCATGCGTTGCGTTAGGGGCAAGTTATGCGACCATAACGTCCCCTAAAACGCAACGTCTTAGTGTGAAAGAGGCCTTAGAGCAGAGAGGAAGTTCTGAGTTCAGATCTGCTTTCAGCCAGTAATTACTTTCTTAAATAGCTGAAACAGGATTTAGAGAACTCTGTCCTTTTAGAAAATAATGTAAACATTGAAATCTGGTATTTTGCATTTATACAGATTGCTCTTACCTGATATTACAATTTTCCTAAAGCTCAGACACCATTTAATGTAAAAAAATGTAATAATTGGGGAAATCATGAAGGGGCTGGATACGTTTCCCATCACTGTATGTAGAATGGGGGTTACATTAATGTACAGTAGTAATTGAGTCTGGTTACGGCAGTTTTTCCTTCTGTTAAAAATAAGGCAGTGATGTGTGAAATTGCTGCACTTTCCAGGGTGACCTTGAGAGAGTCTCTATGCAGCTTGTTATTTAGCATTCAATCTGGGCTAATCTATCAGATGATCACAGAAGACCAAACAGCAAGGATGACTAATAATCACTGAAACTCAGCAAAGCCAAAAGGTGTGTCCTCCAAACAATCTACTAGAACTAATATCAGGATTAATGAAATTATGAATAGAACTCTACTTAGGAAAATACAACCAAAAAAAGAAAAATCTGTAGCTATTGACCTGTTTGTATTTTATGGAGAAAATGAAAGATAAACTAGTCCCTGCGCACTATGCAGTTCAGACGCAGTCCAAGTTACAACAAAACAAAACAAAAACTAAACCTCTGCAGTTAACCACTTCACCACTGAGGGGTTTTACCCCCTGAGCACCAGAGCAATTTTCACCTTTCAGCGCTCCTTCCATTCATTCGTCTATAACTTTATCATTACTTATCGCAATGAAATGAACTATATATTGTTTTTTCCGCCACCAATTAGGCTTTCTTTAGGTGGGACATTATGCCAAGAATTATTTTTTTCTAAATGTGTTTTAATGGGAAAATAGGAAAAATGTGGGGAAAAAAATAATTATTTTTCAGTTTTCGGCCATTATAGTTTTTAAATAATGCATGCTACTGTAATTAAAACCCATGAAATTTATTTGCCCTTTTGTCCCGGTTATAAAACCATTTAAATTATGTCCCTATCACAATGTTTGGCGCCAATATTTTATTTGGAAATAAAGGTGCATTTTTTTCAGTTTTGCGTCCATCCCTAATTACAAGCCCATAGTTTATAAAGTAACAGTGTTATACCCTCTTGACATAAATATTTAAAAAGTTCAGTCCCTAAGGTAACTATTTATGTATTTTTTTTAATTGTAAATTTTTGAATTTTTTTTTAATTACAAAAAAATAAATGGGGAGTGTGGGAGGTAATGAGTTATTTTTTTGTGTAAAAATCATTTATTTGTATGTGAAAAATGTGTAGGGTGTAGTTTACTATTTGGCCACAAGATGGCCACAGTAACTTTTTGTTTTAATGCGACCTCCAAGCGTCCTTCCGGAAGCTTGGAGGAAGTATAAGGAGGCTGGACACGTGAGTTTTTTCTCACAATGATCGCGCTGCCCATAGGAGAGCAGCGGATCATTGTGGGGCTTAGATCAACGAACGGGAATGGATTTTCCCGTTCATTGATCTCCGGGCGAGCGGGCGGCGGCGTGTTTACTAGCGGCGGGCGGCGTGTTTACGAGCGGGAGCGCGGACAGCGTCGGGTACGCGGAAAGTACGGATTTCTCTGTCCCTGGGGGATAAAGGATGGAAAAAGGGACAGAGAAATTTGTATGGGCGGGGGTAAAGTGGTTAATATATTTTTGAAAATTGTATAACAGATGTGTATAACGTCCTGCCCCAAATATAGTCCTAAATGTATCTTCTGATTACTATACAGAATACCATTTACTGCTAAGGGCTGGTTCACACTGGGCGCTTTTGCAGCGCTTTGCTGATCACTGCTGCTAATGTATCCCTATGGGTACATTCTCAATGCAGCGTTTGCAATCAATCACAAACACGTTGCATGCAGCGCTTTGGGGACGATCCTGCTGTGATTCTCGTTCTATTGAATGGGAATCACAAGTGCAAATAGCAGCAAATCGCGACATTTTGCCTGCAAAATCACAATTGTGAACGCGGTTCAGGACTGAGTGTGAACTAAGAAAAAACCTACTCCAGTTAAAAATCTTGTTTTGATCTACAATTTGGTTAAAGGGACCCTGGGTCGTACCCTACAATCAAAAATGTCACTTACCTGGGGCTTCCTCCAGCCCACCGTAGGCCGGGAGGTCCCCGACATCCTCCTGAATCCTCTCCGTGTTCCGCCGAGGGACCTACCGGCCTACGGTGCGCTGGAGGAAGCCCCAGGTAAGTGACATATTTGATTGTAGGGTACTGCCCAGGGTCCCTTTAACTGACTTGGAGCAGCATAGTGAAAGAATGAGTAACAGGTCATTTGTGAGGCTGCGTCTACTGCTTGGCTCAGCAACATATTTCTGCTAAATCACCAATGGGGGTGGAACATAAGATCACAGTCAACAGGTGTAAAAATGTGTGCTGTAGGAAACTGCAGGTGAGGAGGCTCCTGATTAAGTACTTAAAGCAGAACCACAGCTTGGAATAACATGGAACCAGCAACTAGAAATGATCACTGTTAGAGCTCTTAGAGCAAAGTGAAAGTAAAACTGTTAACCCTTTCAGACACTTTAAAAAAAATTTTTGCTCATAAGGCTACATTCACAGTGGCCACTGGCCAATGCATTCCCTGTGATAGCCAGGGCCGGATTTTTACTCTTTACTGCACAAGGTCAATGACACCAATCGTCCCCCTTCAGTATAGGTAGTAAGATGACCCCTATCCCCTTCTCTCCAGTATAGGCAGCCAGGTGACCCCCTTCCAGTATAGGTAGCCAGATGACCCCCTTCCATTATAGGTAGCCAGGTGACCCCCTTCCAGTATAGGTAGCAAGATGACCCCCTTCCAGTATAGGTAGCCACATGACCCCCTTCCAGTATAGGTAGCCAGATGACCCCTCCCCTCTTTCCCTCTAGTATAGGTAGCCTGATGTCCCTTCCCTCTCCAGTATAGGTAGCCTGATGACTCCCTTAATCCATCCCTGTCCCACTCCCACTCTTTCAGTACAGCTCGCCTCCACACCATAGTAGCCATCAGCGTTACTCACTTCTCTGCTCGTCTCCAGTGCAAAAGCATCCTCTTCCTCTCCTTCTCCAATGCTGACCAAGTCCATAGCCTCCGGCCACAATGCCAACGTGCACAGAGAGCAAGGTTGCCGCTACACAGGTGGCTGGCAGCAGGGAGATCATGTGCTCGCCTGATCTCCCTGCATTGCAGCATTTGCAAGCTTGAAAATGCTGCACCAGTTTAGCCTGCTGCTTTTTTTCCCTTGTTCCTGTGGTGCCCTAGGCCATGGCCTAGGAAGCCTTGGCCTAAATCCGGCCTTGGTGATAGCAGGAACGCAATGGATTGAGAAAGCGACGCTGCACGTTATTCTCACATTGCATCAGGTACAGTAAGGCATACAGCCAGTAAAAACTATGCTTCACTGTTATGTTAACACACTCATTTAGCAGTAGCACAATGCATGCAGAGCATCACCATAAAGCACTCCATTATACTGCAACCCACCCACTGCACTGTGAACATTGCATGGGTGGTGCATGGCGGTTAACTGCATTACAAAGCGGCCAGGCCCAGTACACTACAACAAACCACTGTCAACATGGCCTGAACCTTTTAATAGTATGGCTGACCTGTCGGAGCAGAGAGGAGGTTTCAACTGTGGTTCCAATTCAAAAGGCATTTATTTGACATTGGCTAGTCCAGAAGCGATCTAATTTGCAGGTAAAAAAAAAATGTTTACAATAGTTTACAACTTTTATTTGAATGTAGTAAAAGGAGTTTTAAAGAGAACCCGAGGTGGGTTTGAAGAATATTATCTGCATACAGAGGCTGGATCTGCCTATACAGCCCAGCCTCTGTTGCTATCCCAAATCCCACTAAGGTCCCCCTGCACTCTGCAATCCCTCATAAATCACAGCCACGCTGCTGACAAACAGCTTGTCAGAGCTGGCTGTGTTTATCTCTATAGTGTCAGTCTGCTGCTCTCCCCGCCTCCTGCAGCACTCCAGTCCCCGCCTGCATCCCTTCCCTCCCTGCTGATTGGAGGGAAGGGACAGGGGCAGGGACCGGAGCTATGCAGGAGGCGGGGAAGCAGCTGAGACTGACACTACAGATGTAAACACAGCCTCACAGCACGGCTGTGATTTATGAGGGATTGCAGAGTGCAGGGGGACCTTAGTGGGGTTTGGGATAGCAACAGAGGCTGGGCTGTATAGGCAGATCCAGCCTCTGTATGCAGATAACATTCTTTAAACACACCTCGGGTTCTCTTTAAGACATATTACCCCTATATCAAAACTGTATTTTATAAACCACAAATCTTTTTCTTCCTACAGTTTTTAGGGCAATAGTGTTATATTAACATTTGATATCACTTTTTGTATTTATTTACTTTGCACTAACCAGTACATAATTTTTACAAAAATAAATATTTTTATTGGGAAAGTAAACAAAAAAAATAGTCTGGTATGAGTTAGCTAGCGAGTTATTTTCCCTTTTTCACATAATATTTTCATAAATCGCCAGCAAAATGTAATTCAAAATACGTTATCCCTGATTAAGTTTGATATTACGTTTTTACCTTATGATCAATGAGATGCAATTAACCACCCTGGCGTTACACTAAAATTGCCAGGGTGGCATGCGGACAGTTTTTGTTTTCTTTTTTTTCTTCTGAATCATTGTCGCTAACTTTCTGTTAGCTACATGATTCACCACTAGATGGCGCATCTGCCCATCTAGTCTGATCGCCACCGGCTTTTACAGCAAGCAGAAAATCCCGTTGTAAATGGGATTTTCTGCTTGGCTTCCCTCGTCGCCATGGCGACGATCGGGATGACGTCATCGACGTCATACACGTCATGGCGTCGGGGGGTGTCCGATCCAGCCCCATAGCGCAGCCTGGCAATGATTGGCCAGGCTGTGCAAGGGGTCTGAGCGGGGGGAGGCTCCTTTACGCCGCCGCTAGCGGCGGCGATCATACCCCACATGCAGCTAGCAAAGTGCTAGCTGCGTGTTTAAAAAAAAATGATCAAAATCGGCCCACAGTGGCCGGAGATATCCACTGCGGCGGTACTGGTTGAGCTGAGCTCGTCATTACCGATAAGGTGGTTAATTACTACTTGCATTCAAATGTCATGTAAATTATATGCAGCTTGAAATTGGACCGAAACAACTGACAGGAAGTTATTATGATTGGTCCAAGCTCAAGCTGCATGACATTTACCTGAAATTTGAATGCAAGAAGAAATTATTTAATCTTATTGGTCACCCCTAATGCATAGTACATTGTTATTACCTAATTAATTAACTTTATCCTGAAGATTCATAATTTTATTTGCAAAATATGTTTACAGAATATCCTTTCCAGCATCTAGCAAGTGTAAAAGCACTAAAAAAAAGTACTTTTTTGCTTCCTGGTGGTGGAAGAAGTTCTTCACACTAGATAAGTGAAGTCACCTTGCCACATCAAACTTAAGTTAATTTGAGACAGTATATTCTGAGCACATTTTGCTTCCTGCTGGTTAAAAATGTATCTTAGCGGGGGAACTCCATAGAAAAGTTTAATGAATAAAATTCTTATATTTGTTTAGCGCTTTTCTCCTGCCAGACTCAAAGGGCTTGTGAGGCAGCCACAAGATCGCACTCAGTAGGCAGCAACAGTATTAGGGAGTCTTGCCCAAGAAACTCCTTACTGAATAGATGCAGCTTACTAAATAGCAAGAGCCAAGATTTGAACCCAGGTCTCCTGTGTTATGCTGTATACACACGGTGCGTTCCCGCACTTGATTTCCGGCCGCTCGATTCCCGGCCGCTCGATTATTTCTGACATGTCCGATTCGCCTTTCGATGGATTGTTAGGTCGATTCGGCATACTTTACATGAGAATCGACCTAACAATCATCGAAATGTGCTCAGAAATGCTTGGAAATAATCTAGCGGCTGGGAATCGAGCGGGAAATTTGAGTGCGGGAACGCACCGTGTGTATCCAGCATCAGAGGCAGAGCCCTTAACCAGTACACTATCCAGTCATGGTTGAGCTTGAGTGACTCATCAGAGAAAAAAAATTGCATTCAGATCTACAGTATATTATACAATGTACTGTTTTGGCAAGCCTTTACCTCAAATGAAACTCAAACTGAAACTGAACCTGCTTTAGATTGTAAGCTCACAAGGGCAGGGCTCTCTGACTCTCAGTCTTTTTGTGTCTTGCAATGTTATTCATTTAATAGCCTGCACTCTGTCTGTTATACATTTTAATCATGTTACATCTGCTATTGTAATCACCAGTTCTGTATTTGCTACCAGTGTCCATATTTGATGTATATCATTGTCTGTATCATTATGTATCCCTGTTTGTTTTCCTACTTTGTACAGTGCCACATAATATGTTGGTGCTTTATAAATAAATAATAACGGAATCATTTATAATTTAAAGGATACCTGTAGTCACCAGGGGGAAAAAGTTACATACTCAACTCATACTCGAGGAGGAAGGTTCTGGATCCCTTAGAGCCTTTCCAGTCCTCTCTGCATCCCCTCGTTCAGCCACTGGGCCCTCGTTTAAATTCAGCACCATCTTCATCTTCATGTTTCCCTGGAAGGCTATGTGAGTACTTAGGTCTCCGCATACTTCCAAAAACGAGTGTCTTTGTACTGAGCACGTGCAAGTCTGTGCTTATGCCTGTGCAGTGCAGTGTTTTCAGAAGTACAAAGAGGTGCAAGTTCTTCCGTAACCTTCTGAGGAGCCCTGGAGGCTTCTTCAGCATTAAAGTCATACACTGGAACGGGGAGCCCGGTGGTGGAACGAGACTATGCAGAGAAGACTGGGAAGGCTCTCATTGATCTAGAGCCTGCCCTCATCATAGGTGAATATGCAGGCCCCCTTAACCAATACCTAATCTAAATATGAAAACATCGGGGGGACATAATTTATTTAGGGGTTTAAGAATTATCCTCGACTATCCTTCATATGTATCCTTTTTTTTTTTTTTTACTGTGAGGACAAGGGTCCCTTTAATGAAAACTAGACTACAAGAAGTCTTCAGATGATAAAGGTCAGTGAAAGAGAGAAGACAAATTAGAGGAAAGAGGAAGTCAATTAGTAGATCAAAAACTGGCAGGAAAAATAGTTTCCAGAAAAAAAGGAGATAATTACTATGATAAGTGACAAAGAGAAACCAAGTGTGGTGAAAGACAAAAGACCGCTACCAAGCTGCAAACTGTTAGAGCAGTCAGATCGGAGGGTATATAACACAGTAGCCCAGTCACATAAATGATAGCACACATTGCACTGCTGTTGTATATTTCTCTCATGTAGTTGTAACAATTCCTTATCAAATCTTTCATTTTCTTTTATCTCTTCTGTTACAGTTGTATACAGAGATAGTTCATGGTTACTGATGTGAACAAGAGATATGTGGTGAATTTAATCAGCAAAGCAATGATCATGGTTCTTATAAAAATCCATGGATGGTTGGATCTGATGGTACAATCCATCCACGTTCTGTGGAAAATGTCTAAGGCCTGCTTCACACCAAAAAGTGCTTTTCTGCACTTATTCTGATCGCTAGAGTTTTGAAAAGCACTTGCTTAAGGTGGCCACACACGATACAATAAAATGATCCGATTTTACAGCAATTCGATAAAAACGATCGGATCTCCCGAAAAAATCGAAAGCTTTTTTTCCATTTGACTGAAAAATTCGATCGGATTTCCCGTTTTCTTCGATTTTTATCGATCCGGAATGTCAGATATTTTTCTTCAATCTTTCTAAAGATTGTATGGTGTGTGTTAGATTGTCAATTTATTAATATACATACCCTAGAAATTTTGTCATAGTTTCCAATAATTTTTATCATAATTGGGGAAAAATTAAACATACGGGTGTGGTACATTGGTCAGATTTTTTTAAATGTTACAATCAGTCAGAAAAATTTATTGCAATTCTTAAATTGAACAGATATTTAAAAAAATTGTATGGTGTGTGGCCACCTTGAGTGTAATCAAATGACTTATTTCACACTGGAGTGATTTGTTGTTGTTTTTTTTTTTACGTTTTTTATCGCAAAAGCGCTGCATATTTTTTTGCAGCAATTATGACTGTAAAAAGTATAGAAAAGCTAATGCAGATTTTCCTACAAGGATGCATGATTGGTTTAGCTCAGAATTCAACTCAAACAGAACTCAAAATAGCTCAGAATGAATAGAGATGAGATGGGGAGCTATATGGCAAGCATTCAAGATATGGCTGCTTTCATTGATATATCGGTCTGTTGGTCAAGACATAATTGTCTCCAGGTATTTCTCAGCTGGCATAAACATTAATGCCTAAAGGGGCGTACACATGCACTACGGCCACCGATGGGTCCGTCAGACCTTCCCGCTGGGCGGACTTTCAGGCGACAGTAGCGCGTGTGTACGCACTGTCGGCGGACTGATAAGGTTGTTTCTGAACGATCCGCCGACAGCGCGTACACACACGCTACTGTCACCTGAAAGCCCGCCCAGCGGGAGTGTCTGGCGGACCCGTCGTTGGCGGCCATAGTGCGTGTGTACGCACCTTAAAGCACGCTTGAAGTGAGATTGATATGGAGGCTGCTATACATTTAAACAATGCAGACTGCCTAGAAGTCCTGCTGAACCTCTAATACCTCTGCTTCTAATACTTTTAGCCATTGACCCTGAAGAAGCATGCAGATCAGGTGTTCTGACTGATCACATTGGCTCACAGTGATCACAGAGGCAGGAGCCAACAAAATCATCTCCTGGCTGGGTCACTGAGCTCTTCTTTTATAGCGAGGGCAGGGCAAGTGGGCATCAGCAATGGGAGAACGACGTGATCAGCGAGAGTGACTAGTCCGTGTAGCGATAGGTTGAAAAGCCCGTTTTATGTACCAGCGGTCTCTGGTCCTTTAAGGGGATAGAGACTGCTGGTACTAAAGTTTATACAATACTGTAACACAAAACAACAAAAATATGTCATTACAAAAACGATACTGTATATCTGTATGTAAAGCCAACGTGTATGTATGAAATGTTGCAACATGAGTCGTTTGTCAGCGGAGCATTGCCTGTACTATAAATCTAGTGAATCTATAAAAGTGAAATTTTTTGTCGGTAGAAGTGAACTCGTGAATAGTTAAAAAAAGAAATGTCAAATTTACACCATTTCTCATTAGTTTTATAAAATACCAATTAAAAATGATGTAAAAACAAGTAATAAACACTATTTGCCAACTGCCATTTTATAAAGTGTCATCTTAGCATAAGGATTCCTAAGGTGCAGCCTTATATACTTATATGCAACATTGCGTTTATTAGGCAAGATGACGAATAATGGATGAAAACTGCCGATCCATCTAAATGCCAGCAGTGCCAGTTTTGCACAGGCCACTAATTCTATAATGCGCTATAAAACACTCAAATCCAGCAATAATCCCTGCGGTTGTAACGTAAGTGTAATACTCTGGAAAAAAAAGGCAATAAGAGTTCCGAGATAGTAATACATATGAGAATAAATGAATGTAACCTCAAACTCTGATTCTAAGCATAAGTTGTACATGCAGTGCCATGCAATACTGCAATAATTATAAATACACTGAACACTAGAGTAATACCCAAAGTTAGGGTTGTCTTTATTGAGGATCATTTGACTGTGATGTAAGTGGTGACATGGCACGTAGTAGTATTAGTAGTAGTACAACACATAAAAACGATGTAATTTCTAGCTTTCTTAACAAAGTAAAAGAAACTAAGCAAGGCAAATAAAAATCATTCTATTTAAAACAGCCCTAGATATGCCATCCTCATCGATTATATTGTATTAACTCATTGGCAGCTCCAAAGGAATTCTCTGGTTTAAGATATCAACCAAAAACACTGCACTCCACAATCACGTAACCCCCACTACAGAGGTAATACAGAACTGCCCTGGGAATAAATCAAAAACTGCATATAGTGCTGAATATCGCTTGGGTTAAAGGACCCTTCCACTGCAATCTGCACTCCACTGGGATGTGTCCACATGTGGGAGTAATAATCACGCAACCCCCCTCCGGTCCAGATATGCACTCACCATCCGGATGCTTTCACTCTTGTGTATTAGTACTCAGAGTACTAATCTCCAGTTCCTAATGTCAACCATAATCCCTGTACTCCACAACCCCCACTACAGAGGTATAACTGATCCACCCTGGGAATAAATCAAAAGTCGCACATAGTGCTGAATATCGCTTGGGTTAAGAGACCCATTCACCACAGTCTGCACTCCACCGGGATGTGCCCACAGATGGGAGTAATAATCACACCACCCCCCTCTGGGTATGCACTCACTAGAGATGTCGCGAACCTCCGATTTTCGGTTCGCGACATCTCTATGCCTAGGTGGGTAGGCATAGGTAGGTGCCTCAGTAGTTAGCTAGGCATAGGTAGGAGTCCCAGTATAGGTAGGTAGGCATAGGTAGGTGCCTCAGTAGTTAGCTAGGCATAGGTAGGAGTCCCAGTATAGGTAGGTAGGCATAGGTAGGTGCCTCAGTAGTTAGCTAGGCATAGGTAGGAGACCCAGTATAGGTAGGTAGGCATAGGTAGGTGTCCCTGTAGTTAGCTAGGCATAGGTAGAAGTCCCAGTATAGGTAGGTAGGCATAGGTAGGTCCCCTATTAAAGGTAGGTAGGTAGGTGTCCCCGTATAGGTAAGTAGGTGCCCCAGTAGTTAGGTAGGTATAGGTAGGTGTCCCAGTATAGATAGATAGGCAGGGCCTGGCTGGCTCAGTAATAACAATTACCAAGGTCCAGCTGCAAAAGATAAGGCTGTATAATGTCAGTGAGCAACACACACACAAAAAAACACATAAGGAAAACATTATCTCTCAAAAGAGAGCTGAGGGGTGCTATTTTAGCAATAACAATTATCCAGGAGCAAGCCAAGAGCCTAACTAATCTTTCCCTAGGAGAACAAGTCTGCAGCAGCTCTCCCTAGTCTGTCTATGTGCAGCAGGCACACGAGTGAGTGTCATGGCCAGCGAGCCTTCCTTATATAAGGGGGGGTGGGGCTCCAGGGCTTAGTGTAGCCTGAATGGCTACACTGTGATGCAGAGGGTCAAAGTTGACCCTCATAGTGCATTATGGGGCGAATCGAACTTCCGCAAAAGTTCGCCTGGTGCAGGCGAACGCGAACCCCCAAAGTTCGCCTGGACCGTTCGCCGGCGAACCGTTCGCTACATCTCTAGCACTCACCGTCTAAGATGGTTTCACCAATGCGTATCAGTACTCAAGGTACTAAAGTCTAATTCCCATCAGGTCTCACAGGTATAAATCTCTGACTCCAGAGGTCCAGTAAAAAAAAATATTTATTCCAATAACAAAGATGGTGACTTTGTATCAGCTTTGAATCCCTGGTGTTGGTGATTATATCATCCTCTGGAGCGCGATCCCTTCTTTTGGATATATTGACTGGAAGTACACTGCTTTTGACCTCCCCAGGCTGTAAATTCTTGAAATGTTTTGATGTTTCTCTGCTAGCAGAAAATATAGGAACTGGAAGCAGAAGTCCTTTGTTACTGTCACACTCTGCCCCTAGTGACAAGTGGCCATAAATACACATTACTGCAGTACTAATTAGCAGCAAGGAAATGTAACAAATATGAAATAAAAAATTTGCTAAAATAAATTGGCCTGGAGCACTTTCAAGCCTCTAAATAAATTGGCTGCTAAAGGGTTAATTAACTAAAAACATAACTTCAGCTAGAAAAAAAAAACAAAACCTATACAAAAGCTTTGTCCAGTGAAATCCTCAGAGCATATCTTTTGTGGTCTAATATCACGTTAATCTAACATTTGCCTTTCCAAAGTCAATGAGTTTAAACTGTCAAGTGAATTAATACTACGGCGCACATGCTGATCCGTTCGGACTTGAGCTATTGTTTTTTAAAGCAGCTCAGAGAGATACAGGACCTCCCTGGAGTTGAAGGATCATTGATTGTGTTATCTATACAGAGCTCACCAGTCAATGCAAAAACCTAATGAGGAGGCAGAAAGAATGTTTGTATTCTCTTGGTTAATCTGGCACTTAAGTTAAAACTGGAACGTAGACACAGACAGCAGTGAATAAACATGCAACTGATAAAGAGGATTAACAACTGCAGCAGGTCAGAAAACTGACTTTTGCACACTGAATGCAAAGGCCTTGGGCCAGTACTTTCACAGGGGCAAACTGGCCATTGGCCAATGGCTCAGAATCCTAAGCACCCTGAAGTGGACCTGAACTCTTGCACAGGAAAGAAGGAAAACAGAGAAATGCACCCTGGATGTATTAAGAGAGTTTAGCTTTTCTAATTCCCCCTCATCTTTGACTAATCACAAGTTGTAATTTGATCTCCCCCGTGTCACATGACTACCATGGCAGAGATGGCAGATAAGCTTAATTGAAAATGCTGGATGTTAACAATATGTCTGCTTCCATGAATCAAGAAGTAGAATTTATTTTAGGATTTGTATCAGCTGTAACAAATACAGTTTTTTGTTTATAGGTTATTATGCTGTTGTGTATCTTTTAGAGCAGAGAGGAGTTCTGAGTTCAGGCCCGCTTTAATGTCTGTTACATACAAAGCATTTTCTGTAAGACTGGCAGTCTAATCAATTATTTTGGACAGGTCCGATGCGATTTGTTAAATTAGATCAGACCTGTTGCAAATAACCAATTTGATCGTCAATGTGATGGAAAACCGTGTGTGTACTAGGCATAAGGCTAGATTCCCACTTGCGGCAGATTATGTGCAGCCAGTGGGAGCGGACAGTGTAGTGTCTGCTCCGATGGTCCGCTGTGGTCCTGCTGAAGCTCAGGGCAGATGCGTTACCCCATAGGCTATATGGTGAATGCATCCGCCTGCCCGAGATTATTGCAGACTGTACAGAAGTGCAGCCCCCTTATTTCAACGGATCCCACGGATTCATTGCAGAGTGACAAGTGTGAACAGCTACTGTATATAAAATTTGGAGCCATTCACTGTAAGTTGTGCTATGCAGTAAAACAGACAAAAAGATTTCCGTTGTATTATTAGGTGGGAACACAGCCTAAGGGCCCCAGGTACAAACCACAGGCCTCCCAGTTACAATAAGGCACCTGGTTCTCAGGAAAGCCCCCATCCCAATGTAGTGAAGAGGGATGAATGGAAAGATCAAGTATACTTACTGGGATCCATTAGTAAGCTCACTATGTTCCTCTCCTGTCAGGGACACATATCACGCAGCCAGAGCATGTTTAGTGCCAGGATTCAGAGTTGTATGTTTAATTCCTTTTTGTTGGAATTATTTTATTTTAACCAACATTCATGATATATTTGAAACTACATTAATCAGTGCTAGCATTTATGCATGAATCAACACTTTCATTTATGCATGAAATTACATTTTACCTAAATCAGGCCCTGAAATTCACCCTCTATTTATTAAGGCCTCATCGCCCATCTATGCAAGCCCAGCTCATATAGGATGCTGCATTTATCTTCATCTTCTATAGAAACAAGTGATGAGGTATTCATATCATCTATATATCCAGTACACACCTTATTTCTGTGAATCCAAGTCACACAGAATGGAGGTATTTATCTTTGCCAAGCTATTGATATTAGAAAGGAATGATTAGTAATATTAGCAAACTGGAATTGGCCATTGCTCGACCAAGTTGATCTGCCTGGCAGATCTCTTGCAGCGCAGTGGTCGGGGGCAGAGGCGTAGCTAGGGTTTTCAGCGCCCGGGGACAAAGACTATTAATGCGCCCCCCAAAGTCAAGGTTGCGGCGCGCGTAGCGTGCCGCGCCAAAGATGGGCGTGGTCACATAATAAATGTGGGCGTGGTTATGGGTGGAGCCAAATGTATATGGAGGTTAGCAGGCTCACGCTCACCCACCCTCCCTCAGTATGTACCTTCCAGCATGTTCCAAGACAAATTCAGCAATCATGAGCCCCCCCCATCAAGACAAATTCAGCAATCATGAGACCCCCAACATAACCAACTCAGCAATCATGAGGCCCCCAACAAGACAAATTTAGCAATCATGAGGCCCCCAACAAGACAAATTCAGCAATCATGAGGCCCCCAACAAGACAAATTCAGCGATCTTGAGGCCCCCAACAAATCATGAGGCCCCCAACAAGACAAATTCAGTAACCATGAGGCCCCCAACAAGACAAATTCAGCAGTCATGAGTCACATAAATAGACAGCATTTCACATAAATAGGTAGAATGCCCCCTTAATATGGTAGACACCTCTCACCTGGCAGCAGTTCTCCAAAATACACTCAATCTGACGTGGTTCCCCAAAAATAGGTAGCCCCAGGTCTATAGTTGTCCCCAGAATAGGTGGCCAGCAGTATAGATGTCCCCAGAATAGGTGGCCAGCGGTATAGATGTCCCCAGAATAGGTGGCCAGCGATATAGATGTCCCCAGAACAGGTAGCCAGGGGTAGAGATGTCCACAGAACAGGTAGCCAGGGGTATATGTGCCCAGTATATGTAGGCAGGGATATGTGTGCCCAGTATATGTAGCCAGAGGTATATGTGCCCAGTATATGTAGCCAGGGGTATATATGCCCAGTATATGTAGCCAGGAGAATAATATGTGCCCAGTATATATAGTCAGGCGTATATGTGCCCAGTATATGTAGCCAGGGGGTATATATGCCCAGTATATGTAGCCAGGGGTATATATGCCCAGTATATGTAGCCAGGGGGTATATATGCCCAGTCCATGTAGCCAGGGGGTATATATGCCCAGTATATGTAGCCAGGGGTATATATGCCCAGTATATGTAGCCAGGGGTATATATGCCCAGAGTAGGTAGCCAGGGGTATATATGCCCAGTATATGTAGCCAGGGGGTATATATGCCCAGTCCATGTAGCCAGGGGGTATATATGCCCAGTCCATGTAGCCAGGGGTATATATATGCCCAGTATATGTAGCCAGGGGTATATATGCCCAGTATATGTAGCCAGGGGGTATATATGCCCAGTCCATGTAGCCAGGGGGTATATATGCCCAGTATATGTAGCCAGGGGGTATATATGCCCAGTATATGTAGCCAGGGGGTATATATGCCCAGTATATGTAGCCAGGGGGTATATATGCCCAGTAGATGTAGCCAGGGGTATATATGCCCAGTAGATGTAGCCAGGGGGTATATATGCCCAGTAGATGTAGCCAGGGGGTATATATGCCCAGTAGATGTAGCCAGGGGTATATATGCCCAGTAGATGTAGCCAGGGGTATATATGCCCAGTAGATGTAGCCAGGGGGTATATATGCCCAGTAGATGTAGCCAGGGGGTATATATGCCCAGTAGATGTAGCCAGGGGTATATATGCCCAGTAGATGTAGCCAGGGGTATATATGCCCAGTAGATGTAGCCAGGGGTATATATGCCCAGTAGATGTAGCCAGGGGTATATATGCCCAGTAGATGTAGCCAGGGGTATATATGCCCAGTAGATGTAGCCAGGGGTATATATGCCCAGTAGATGTAGCCAGGGGTATATATGCCCAGTAGATGTAGCCAGGGGGTATATATGCCCAGTATATGTAGCCAGGGGTATATATGCCCAGTATATGTAGCCAGGGGTATATATGCCCAGTATATGTAGCCAGGGGTATATATGCCCAGTAGATGTAGCCAGGGGTATATATGCCCAGTAGATGTAGCCAGGGGTATATATGCCCAGTAGATGTAGCCAGGGGTATATGTGCCCAGTAGATGTAGCCAGGGGTATATATGCCCAGTAGATGTAGCCAGGGGTATATATGCCCAGTAGATGTAGTCAGGGGTATATATGCCCAGTAGATGTAGCCAGGGGGTATATATGCCCAGTAGATGTAGCCAGGGGTATATATGCCCAGTAGATGTAGCCAGGGGTATATATGCCCAGTAGATGTAGCCAGGGGTATATATGCCCAGTAGATGTAGCCAGGGGTATATGTGCCCAGTAGATGTAGCCAGGGGTATATGTGCCCAGTAGATGTAGCCAGGGGTATATATGCCCAGTAGATGTAGCCAGGGGTATATATGCCCAGTAGATGTAGCCAGGGGTATATATGCCCAGTAGATGTAGCCAGGGGTATATATGCCCAGTAGATGTAGCCAGGGGTATATATGCCCAGTAGATGTAGCCAGGGGTATATGTGCCCAGTAGATGTAGCCAGGGGTATATGTGCCCAGTAGATGTAGCCAGGGGTATATGTGCCCAGTAGATGTAGCCAGGGGTATATATGCCCAGTAGATGTAGCCAGGGGTATATATGCCCAGTAGATGTAGCCAGGGGGTATATATGCCCAGTAGATGTAGCCAGGGGTATATATGCCCAGAGTAGGTAGCCAGGTGTCCCCCTCCCTGCCTCCCCAGCAGGAGGGGAGCAGCGCAGAGAAGAGGGAGAGCTGCTCTCTCTCCCTCGCTGTCCCCTCCATTAATGTCCGGGTGCTGGCAGCGGCGGGCGGAACTTACCTCCGTCTCGTCGCAGCGCGGATGGATCTGCCGCTACTCTGGTCTAGTCCAGACCAGAGCAGCGGCTGCGGGATCCGAACTTCCGGCCGGCGCTGGAGCGAGACGGAGGTGAGTCCCGCCCGCTGCGCCAGCACCCGGACAATAACGGAGGGGACAGCGATGGAGGGAGGGAGAGCCCTAAGGTGAGAGAAGGGGGGGAGATGGCCCCCTTCTCCACCGTCCGCATAGCTCTCCCTCTTCTCTTCTCTGCGCTGCTCCCCTCCGCAGAGGAAAAAAAAAAATCAGCTCAGCTGGGCGCCCTTAGGGACCCGGCGCCCGGGGGCACTTGACCTACCCCGACCCCCCCTAGCTCCGCGCCTGGTCGGGGGCTTCTGTACACATCAGATTATCATCTGAGGCATTCATTATTGGCCACCTCAACAGACTTTAATCAAGTGTGTGTACGGACTACGGAGCCTTAAAGTTGATCCGAGATGAACTTTTACTCATTGCATAATTGTGTTCCTTTCCTATTGTTTATAGGGCATTCAGTCTGGGCAGGAGGAGGGGGGGGGGGGGGTATTACTAGCAAGAGATTTCAGAGGCAGAAGGGAGGAGGGAGGAGGTGGGAGATTAGGTTTTTTTTCACAGGCTAAGTGCTCAAGATGCAGATAAGCTTGCTGTGTGTAATGTTTACAAACAACATGGCTGCCGTCATTGTATCACAGGAAGAAATAATCATATTCTGTTGAAGCTGTTTGCAGTTAGATTTGCTGTGTAAACTATCTAAACTTTAGATAAGATATTACAAGTTACTTGTGATAGTTATTTTTTCATCTCGAATCCGCTTTAAAAATACAATGGTCCAACAAACTCCACAAATATTCTGTAAATGAATTTGGCTTTTCCCAAGCTGGCTCTATGGTGCTTACACAAACATGAGGACAGTTGGCCACAGGGATCAGAACTCAATCCCTTGGATGACAGTTGAGGATCCAATGCTGTGTAGAAGAGTTTCTACCCTCTAGGCTAGTGACCAGTTCTGTTGCTATGGAAGGGGACAAAGAGATGACATGTGGCACACAACGAAGCGCATTGGACCAGAAGGGATAAAGAGGGAGAACAATGAACTTGGCTGGTGCTTGGAAGAGGTGATCGGGATCTCTCCCTAACACACTGGAGGGGATCGGGGACTGCCATACACATGCTAGATATTCGGCTGAGGTGGCCGTTCTATCTAGTGTGTGTACAAGGCATTAGACTATGTTAAGATGGTAGGTAAATTATATTGTGAGCAGTGACAGTGACATACATTTTTAACTGTTTCCTGCAAAGTGTTGCAGAATATGTCACTAATAACGTATATAAATGCATACTAACAATAATAGGCAGGCATTGGGCAATGTGGGTGTTTTTGGTTATGTTGAGAAAAATACATATCGCAGATGTTTTTGGTTGTGTTGTGAAAAATACATATCACAGGCTTCCCACTCACTATTCACAGACTGAAAGTTGTTTTTGAGAAATTAAGTTGGAATGGACATCTGATTCTATCCATACGCTTATGGCATCCATACACTATACAAAGTTTAATAGATTAGACACTGGCTTTAATAAAGACATAACATTTTATAAAAAACCTATCGAAAAGTAGGTTCCTGATCAATAGTTAATCAATATGTGGAATGGAATAGGAATGGTACACAATTGACAGCTAAATAGCCTTTTATGTACAAAGGCAGCGGCAGTGTGATCAATATTCCTTTTTGAAATGTGGCTAATAATCTGATGGCACAAGGTGGAGAAACAGATACACAATAAATATCCGGTAGACACGATCTACACCAAATCTATTAGTGTATAGCTAGCTTTAGATAAGACAGCCTGAGAGCTAGACTTTGGAATGTTGCATTTCATTCCCATTATTTCTATTTGACCAATAAGGCTTAACTAATATGCTCTAATTACCTCATCCACTAGTTCTGTCGAGGCACATCACATGCTCATCTAGTTATTGATTTCACCTAATGCGGCTCAGGTAGAAATAACTCTAAGCGACTGGAGGGTTTCTACTCTCGCTAGCTCATGAAAATGAAGAATGTGCCTCTTAATAGAAGCCAAAGATTAATATTGACATTTGAGTATCTCTTACATAACGTGATAATAATTGTTTCTATTTTAAATAGTGTATTTAGCTCCACCTGGCTAGTTAGCTGTGAGGTTCAAGAAGATTAGAAATTCTGCATAGAATGACATTGGGTACTGGTGGGCTTAGTAAGTAAAGAGTAGATGTTTGCAAATAATATGTTTTTATCAGTTTATTTATTTGTATATCAAGTATATATATATATATATATATATATATATATATATATATATATATATATATATATATATATATATATACACTCACGCACACAAGTTTATATCCTCTGATAGCAAATATCTAAAGATGTAGAATGCACCTTCAGCACCACGCCCTTCTCTGTGGTCCACCATCTGAGGCAAACTGAAGCAACTGAAGCCCCCCCAAGCCATTACCTCAGCCTCACTGCTCCTGGGGGCCCTTGCGTGAGAAGCAGCAGCAGTGATTACTCACCTGTCCCAGTGGCAGCGGCTGCACAGTCCAGGCACCCTTGCCACCCTGTCCTCCTCCTCCTCTATGAACCGGCATGTGTTTACACATAACATGCGCCGGGTGATAGAGGAGGAGGACAGCATGGCAAGAGTGCCTGGACTGTGCAGCCACCGCTCGCTGGGATAAGTGAGTAATTACTGCTGCTGCTTCTCATGCAAGGGCCCTGAGAGCAGTGCGAGCCAGGGGAGCAGTGCTAACTAGGGGAGCAGCATTTGGCAGGGCCCCTGGCGCAGGGCCCTTGCAGAGGTCGAGGGCTCTGGGGCAATTGCCCCCTCTGCCTCTATGTCAGTGCCAGCCCTGAAGACAGCTCCATTCCTGGAGTTCTTCAAATCCAGACTGAAAAGCCACCTGTTTAGCCTGGCATTTGCAGTCTTGTAGAATTCTTCCTCTGTACCAAATATTATTTACCAATCAAATCTGAGCTATGCTTATGCGCTTTGAATCCCATGGGAGAAACACACTTCACAAATGGTTTTTGTTGTTTTTGAGAAAATCCATTTTAAACAGTTTTTTTTAAACTGGGTAAAATGACATTTGCATAGCAAAACTTTTAGTTTTTTTTGCCATTTTACAAAGTTTAATAACCATTTGACTTCACTATTCCTTTTAACATACATAGCAATTTTGGTGGTGATGACAGCATGTATGGAGGCTTTGCTGTCAACCGCTAAAGTCATCACAAAAATATGCAAGATTCTGTGTAATTGCAAAATTACAGTTCCTGATTACAGGGACAAACTAAATTTTGTCAACATTTTTCATTACAATTTTGCATTGTTATTGCAAAAACAATTCAAAATTACGATTATGCAAGATCCGTGCTCATCGCTATTCTCTAATGCCTGTCTACATTTACTGGTGTCCATTGTAAGGCCAAACACCCACTAGGAGCAATTTCTAAGCACTAGTGATTTGAAAAAGCTCTTGCTGATGCAATGCTATGGGGGATTTTTATAAAATCACATCGCTCAAGTGGCATCACACCCAAAGCAGATTAGCAAGCATTTTTCAAATTGCAAAGCGCTCAGAAAATCGCTCCTAGTGGGTTTCTGGCCTAACGGACATTTCATTGCTATCTATGACATGTTCGTGTTCCATGAGGTGTCTGGAAAAGTCCTGCAGGTCAGGAATTTGCATTCCATTCCCACCACTGACAAAAGTGACACTTCTGAAAAGATACTATAGTTAACACGGGATCCAATGGTGTGTCCATTTGTCCACTGCTGAAAATGGTTCGCCACTGCGTAGTGTGAACTGATGTTGACTGACACATCCCACTAATTGTTTAAAAAATGACTAGATTGTTACATGTATGATTATCTCATCTATCAATGCAAGCACAATGGGGATACTCAACTCTATCCTTACATAAAAAGCTTTTCTTTTTATTAGAGGGATTGTTGGTCTCTTTTAGCCCTTTATACATTCCTGGCTATTCTGGGTGACCATGGGCTATCTGGATAGTCCTTAGTACTGGTCTAAGCCCTATACCAGCGGTGGTGAACCTATGGCACGTGTGCCGGGCCCGGCACGTGTAGCCTAATCTGCTGGCACGCCACCGCTGCTTATGAACTGGCCGCAGCGTCTACTAGACGCCGCCGCACCAGTTCATATCACGCAGCCCCGGGAGGCAGACCAGGGCTACGGCAAGATGGCCGCCGAAGCCCTGTACTGGAGACTATTTGTCTCCAGTACAGGGCTTCGGGCGCCATCTTCCCGTAGCCCTGCACTCTGCCTGTCAGCGACAGCGCGGGAGACTCAGCTGCAGAAGGAACGTCCGGGGGAGATGCGCGCCAGAGCCCAGCAGAGAAAGAAGACTTTTTTTGCAGGTGAAATGTGGCCCACTGTGTTATTTTCTGCTAAATGCTATGTTTCCCACATTGTGTTTATTTACTGTGAAATGCTGCCCACTGCGTTTGTTTTCTTGTGAAATGCTTCCCGCTGCGTTTGTCTTCTGGTGAAATGCTGCCCGCTGCGTTTGTTTTCTGGTGAAATGTGGCCCACTGCGTTCGTTTTCTGGTGAAATGTGGCCCACTGCGTTTATTTTCTGGTGAAATGTGGCCCACTGCGTTTGTTTTCTGGTGAAATGTGGCCCACTGCGTCTGTTTTCTGGTGAAATGCTGCCCACTGCGTTTGTTTTCTGGTGAATTGTGGCCCACTGTGTTTGTTTTCTGGTGAAATGCTGCCCACTGCGTTTATTTTCTGGTGGAATGTGGCCCACTGCGTTTATTTTCTGGTGAAATGTGGCCCACAACCTCTGTTTTCTGGTGAAATGTGGCCCACTACGTCTGTTTTCTGGTGAAATGTGGCCCACTGCGTCTGTTTTCTGGTGAAATGCTGCCTGCTGCGTCTGTTTTCTGGTGAAATGCTGCCTGCTGCGTTTATTTTCTGGTGAAATGTGGCCCACTGCGTTTATTTTCTGGTGAAATGTGGCCCACTGCGTTTATTTTCTGGTGAAATGTGGCCCACTGCGTCTGTTTTCTGGTGAAATGCTGCCCGCTGCGTTTGTTTTCTGGTGAAATGCTGCCCGCTGCGTTTGTTTTCTGGTGAAATGCTGCCCGCTGTGTTTGGTTTCTGGTGAAATGCTGCCCGCTGTGTTTGTTTTCTGGTGAAATGCTGCCCGCTGCATTTGTTTTCGGGTAAAATGTGGCCCACTGCGTTTATTTTCTGGTGAAATAATGCCCGCTGCGTTTGTTTTCTGGTGAAATGTGGCCCCCTGCGTTTGTTTTCTGGTGAAATGCTGCCCGCTGCGTTTGTTTTCTGGTGAAATGTGGCCCACTGCGTTTATTTTCTCTTGAAATGTGGCCCACTGCGTCTATTTTCTGGTGAAATGTGGCCCACTGCGTTTGTTTTCTGGTGAAATGTGGCCCACATTGCAAGATTTTCTGCTGAAATGTTGCACACATTGCGTTTATTTTCTGGTGTCTGGGGTAACTGTTGCTGCATTTATTATTAAGGGCTCATTCACACTACAGAACGTATGCACGAATGCGATTTCATGCATGCGCTGCCAACGCACAGGGATCGCACGGAATGCACGTTGTGGTGCGCTAAAGCGTGGACGTCGGCAGCTGTACCCATCAGGGAAACGTATGCGTTGTGCGTTAAAATGTTCCCAGATGCGTTACAACGTAACACATGGGAACGCACACCTGTAGTGTGAATGGTTAACATGGAAGTCTATTGACTTTCATGTTACCATATGAATCTTACATTATGTGCATTGCGTCAAAACTGACAGCGCAGCACATAGTGTGAATGAGCCCTCAATGGTCATAGTTGGCTATATTTGCTGCTTTGGGGTTACGGCGGGTATAAATAGCATCATACAGTTTCTGCACACCCATGATGCGAATCCTCGTTTCACCACATCATGGCGGAAACACTGCTTTCTTATTCCTCGCTGTTACATCATTACGTTAGCTCCGCCCATACAATATCATGGCCACGCCCATTTTTCAACGCGACGTGCGCAACCCCACCCCCCATTGGCACTCGGAGATAAATAAGTCGGTGTTAGGTCGCAGTTTGGGCACTCGACCTCTGAAAGGTTAGCCATCACTGCCCTATACCATAAGAGCCATATCAATTCATGCCATATACTGAGGACCAGAAAGTCTGAAACAGGCTGTATGCATGTTGGATTGATGTGGCTCTGTAAGCCATGTGCAGTCTTGCCTACTGGAGCAAGAGATGATTTGCATATTCAGGAGTGATGCATCATGGGAAACCAAAGTTGCTCTCTTAAAGCTGAATTATTGCCAATGGCGTCTGTTTTAAGAAGGTAAAATAAAATTTAACTTTGCTTTTTAATTTAGGGCTTTTTGGTCTTTTTAAGCCCTTTATACATTCCTGGTGGTTCTGGGTCACCATCAGCATTATAGATATCCTTTCACTCATACAAAGCAGTCATTAACACCCCAAGCCTGATTTTGTCAGTTGAGGTGTAGCAATACTCCAAATTAAAGCCAGATTTGCTTTAAAGAGGAACTCCAGTGAAAATAACGTAATAACAAGTGCTTAATGTTTACAACAATTATGTATAAATGATTAAGTCAGTGTTTGCTCATTGTAAAATCTTTCCTCTCCCTGATTTACATTCTGACATTTATCACATGGTGACATTTTTACTGCTGGCAGGTGATGTCTGTGGAAAGAGATGATGTATTTTTGGCAGTTGGAAACAGCTGTTATTTCCCACAATGCAACAAGGCTCCTACAGTGTGATGTCAGTACCTCAGTCCTGTGAGGTGCTGACATCACACTGTGGGAGAAGTTTCACCACAATATCAGGCATACATAGCCTCCTGATGATCCGTTTGAGAAAGGGAATAGATTTCTCATGGAAAGGAGGTATCAGCTACTGATTGGGATGAAGTTCAATTCTTGGTTACGGTCTTTATTTTAAACTCAAAATTGCTCTCTTGACATTTAAAGTGTGCTTTATTATATTTGGTTGCTTCTGTTTTTGAGAACACTGGGACTGGCTGGATAAACTGAGAATAAAAGACAACCGCCAATAACATTGTCACACAATAGACTGATGCTGTAAACAGATGAATAAACACATTAGTACAGACTCCTGGTCTAAACAATTTGTTCCTTAAACATAAAAGGTCATCTTAGTACCACAGCGATTCATGTAAGGTAATTTTCAGCATTTGTTGTCGATATTGCTTGGTTTTTGATTTTGAACTACAACAAAATTCCAGAAGCTGTTAAGCAAAATATATTAAAAAAAAACAAAAACAAATAAAAACAATAATATGCTTCTGACTCTTTTTTAGTTTTCTCTCTATCTCTCTAGACTAGAGGATGTTTTCTCATCTTGAGCCCTAAGCAATGTCTGAACTTTCCAGCGATAAGCTCCAGCGAGTTCTAAAATTAGGCAATGGGACGGTTGCCTAAATCAAATGTAATCATCACCCGGCCGAGCAGTAAAGAACTTGCTTTGGTGATTTAATCACCCAGCAAGTCTTTTTTGCTGCGTACAATTACCCTTATGATGTGCTGGGAAGCGATGCTTTCCATCAAACATAGGCGCAAAAGTAGTCCTATTGCCTATCTGGGTCCTGGGAGCCATCTTTAGGCCTCCTTTCCACAGGCAGCTGAAGGTGGTGAATAGGGCTTGTCACTCTCGTCCTGCAGCACTGGGTCCCTGCCCAGAGTTTGTATGACCTCCCCTTGTCTGCATTGGTTTCCTCTGGGCACTTCGGTTTCTTCCCACATCTCAAAAACATACAGATACACCCCAAAAAATACATAAGTTAATTGGCTTCCACCTAAAATTGTCCCTAGACTATGATACATACACTACACGATACATAAGTAGACATACAACTATGGTAGGGATTAGATTATGAGAGCTCTTCTGAGGGATAGTTAAGTGAAAAGACTATGTACTGTGTAGAGTGCTGCAGATTTCAGTGCTATATCAATAATAATAATTCACCGCCTGTCACCGCCTTTCCACCGCATACATACAGCATGTGCTTTGATTCCTATTGGAGAAAAAGCCCTTTACTAATGTTTTTATTATAAGCTGTATCGCAAACCTAACTACTTTGCCAAGCTAAGCATTCTCGTTTGTGATTCCGGTTATGGCTTTTTGCAAGTAGTTTAAAGCACAAGTTGGAAACTTCAAGGATTACAATGATCTAAAATGATCTTGTCATTTTGCTGCTTTTTGCAATTTTTGTGACACTCCAAGACACATCTTGATTAACGCTTCTGCATGACTTCTGTTGGCGTTTTCTTACACTTACACAGTGTAACATTTGTGCGTGAGATCTATTTCCAGAACGATTACCCAGAGTGCTGTAAGGTAAGAAGAGACATTCGTATATGTTTAAGTAAGACTAACAGGTCCTGTAATGTGTGGAATTATCTATGCATAACTTTCAAGTTTATCACCTGTCACATGAACTTGTATCTTATCACCGCAGGTAAAAATAACTCTCATTGCTGAGAAATTTACATAGGAAAGATGCAACAAGAAGAGCAAAGAGCAGAGCACCAAGCGCACAGGCGGGGTGACATCACACCGCCCTGCAGGAGATAAAATGCTTGAGGCTTACTTACCATGATACTAAACACCTGGAAAAGTGCATACAGCACTTGTGCGCATTTGTCAAGGTACCTAAGCGAACATTATTTTGCATTTAATGGTAAGCATTAGAAACTGCATGGCAAATATAGTCAATAGGTAATGTTGACATTTTTTGTACATTAGCACTTATATCTGCATATTTGCCATTGCTTTAACTTCCTTTCACCAAGCCCAAAGGTACCATGTCGACATTTACTTTGACAGCAGTAATGATATGGCTCAAAAAGCTATTGTGTTTATTGCCATATTCACACAAATGTGCATTTCACATTAGAGCATTTTAACGGCTTTTTAATGCAGTGTTTTACCATCATTACAATAACCATCTAAATCACCTTAGAGAAGAAACAACTACTAGTATACTAAAAAGGCGTCCTTTGAACTCAACAGGGGAAAAAAACATCAAACTTCTTTTCTTTTTTGGACACTGTAAAGAATTACTTTTTTCAGACTCTATTAGCAGACATCGTAGGACTTTTAAACTCACCTCCTGGTACCTAACAAGCAACACTCCCACATACCCTGGACCCTCAAGTTGTTGATTGACACCACTCAGATTAACATTCCACTAATATCCATCCCTCCAGTCTCCACTCCTAGATCTTCGACTGCCTGTTTCTCTTTGATTCACCGATTTTAGCACTCCCTAAGAACAAATATCTCAAGCACCCACTCTTTGTGTCTGACCTTAAAATCTCGACCCTGGAAACAAAATATACCCATATCAAATAGGCCTTCAAAATAGCATATATTTAAAAAATGTGTTAAAATGTGTGTTAGACAATGCCAACTGTAAAATATTGGTAATGGTACTGATATTCTACAATCCCCTTCGGTTATCCTATAACCCACACTGATCTCCTTCCTATCTATCCTTAACACTAACCATCACCCTACCTACACCTAACATTAACCTACCCCCTATCTGAAACTAACACTAACCTAGCCCTTCCTGTGCCTTATCAAACATATTCTTTCCCTACCTACACCATACACTAATGGAGCTGGACCCCGCATAGCATCTAATCTAATTCAGTTATATTACACTATTCTTTGATTCCTGACTCTCAGCGGCCAGATTTGCGGTTATTCAATTACCTGCGCATTGGTTTCACACCCACGCTGCTTCTCCCACCTAAATAAGGGGTTTTGGCTACATAATAGCTGAACCCTGATCACCTACCCAAAATTTCACTGCTACCTTTGCCGATAGCCAGAGACTTACTACCACAATTTACCACCACTAGCCAGAGTTTGCCTATACAATAGCCAAACTCCAGCATCTACATCCAAAACCCAGGTGCCTCCTGCCACTAGCTGGATTTTTACCGTACTATAGTCGAACTCTGGCACCTTCAGCACTGAGATTAACCAGTTCATGCTGCCATAGCTGCAAATTACATTGTGGCCTATGGGAGGGCTCAGTTAACACTCAGGCTGTGCACCCAGTTTAATTGATTCATCGGTGTGTGTGTGTGGGGGGGGGGGGGGGGGCTAGTTATGGTTAGGCATCAGTGGGGGGTTGGTTAGGGTTATGTACTGGTGGGGGTGGGTTAGGGTTAAGCTCGGTAAAGAGAGGGCTTGTGTGAGAATAGGGTTAGTTTAAGCATTAGTAAATATTGGTAATAATTACCAATATTTTACTGTCAGAATTAGCACTGCCCAATAGTAGAATATTGGTAATTTTACTGATATTCGACCCCAGGGCCTACAACTTCCTCTTTTGCTAGTGATTGTTGGTTCTTGGATGGATTTTCATTTACATCTGTGAATCTTATATACATCTATTTCACCTAGCTCTGATTTTCTTTGTGGAAGAAATGGTTTGTCTCTATAAAACACTCCTTACTCTCAATTTCAAATACTTGGGAAAACCCAAAGGAAATTCATAACAAGAGCTAATGACTAGCTTTTAATTTCTTCCATCACACAAGCCATAGAAGGATTGTACTTGTGTATTCTGAGGACAGAAATGGAAATTCCAACTGTCTTAGTTGCTGCTTGCATTGGAACATCTACAAGGTCTTAAAGACACACTTCAAGTAAAAAAGGTTTGAGAGGCAGAAGACTTACATCTGTATAAAAGCTTTCAGACCTCTACCGTGACCAATATTTTGACAGTAAAAAAAAAATATTTCCAAACGCTCAGCAAATTCAGTGATTGGCCCTAATGATCCACCCCAAGACCACCAGCTCCAGTAACAGAGCAGAGCAACGGCCGTGATTGACAGCGCCCCCAACCTGATTGGCTGCAGGGCTCTTAAGGCTGCCTCTTACACTACTTCCTCACGCTGCCACTCTGGGACAGAGGGTGAGTGATCCACCGGCCCAAATTAAATGTGTAGAGGGTGGCAGGGGTCAGTGTGTCTGGCAGCAGAACGCTCTGTATGTGTAGGGTTCTGGCGCTGATCCTGATTGTAATATTCAGACCATAAGACACATACTTTTCTACCCACTTTTTGGGAGAAAATGTGTGTCTTATGGTCTGAAAAATATAGTAAATTGGTATGATCCAGGTTAATATCGGTAAAATTTGGCCAAAAACCACGCAATCTGCTTACACATTATTTTTGAAGTCTTCCCAACAGTCGATTGGTGTGAAGTTCAACAGATAAGATAGAAAGTAATTGTAACAGATTGTAGTATGAGGGCCTATATAAACAGGGATGTGCTACGAATGCACAAATACTGTGCAATCAGACTTAACCATTTTTTAGCAACATTATTCTCAAATAATGTTGCGAAAAAAGTGTTGCTAAATTTGCTCTTCACAGTTACTGGTTACAGGAACTGAGGCAGTCCACATCAAACTCCAAATCAATCCATTCTAGTAACTCATTTTTCGACAGAACTAGCTTTTTAAAATGGTTTATCAGTGTATAAACATTCAGGACACAGATGGTAACAGGCAATCAGACTACTCTGTACTTCTTGACTGACAAGAATAATTAACTGAATGAATAGACCCAACTCGGCTTAATTTGTTCAACATTTGGAGTAAAGTGCCATCATTGTTCTTCTATTTACTGTATGCCCTGCATGTTGATGGTGTGATCACAGCACTCATGAAATGGAAGGACCTTAGATTTCTTTTTTTTTATTCCGAACAAACAAAGGTGTTAGCAATTTTGTATCAATCCCCCAGGGAATCGTGAAATACAGCCTTTAGAATAATATGAAGGCTATTTATATGTTAATGAGTATTCCCCTTTTAACCCTGGCAGGATTTAAAGTGATGATAAACACCCAAAGTCTTTGAGACAATGTATACTATGAAAATTGTGAGAAAATAGAATTATTGATTTTATGGCATATGTTCTGGCTGGCTAACCCTTTGTTAGCTTGAAGGGAATGAAAGGTTTATTTGGTTCATATGTGGGCATCCCATACTTAACTTTCTACAGCCTCAAGAGAGTAATGTTCTGAATAATGTTACAAAAGTTGTCATTTTTTATTTTACTTGGCAGAGAATAGGTAGAACACAATGAACAATGCTTTCAGCAGAGTTGGCAAGTGGGGCTCCGAAATCTGGCTATATCAAACTGCATGGGTGACAAGAGTTAAAGGTACCCAATGCTTTCCTTTTTTAAAGTGTATTTAATGTGTATTTGGAAATCAGTATATATTAAAGTATACCACAGCTAAAAGTGATTTTTACTGAATTTTCTCAGAAACTACAAGGTCTTTTTTTTTTTTAAATTAACTTGTTTAAAAAAAAAAAATACTTTAATTTGAGTACTGTAATTACAAATAATTGCGAATTTAGGGAATATAATTACAGTTGTGCAAAAAATGAATCACGACTTTGCTGAATATTTCAAATAAAGATTTTACATTGTAATTAGCAAGGGATGCAATTTTGATGAGAAATTACGATCATGCAAAAATCAAGCACAACATTATAAAGGAGAAAATGGTCAATCAAATGTTTCCAGCTGGAGATTTTTGAGGAATCGGCAGAGAGCCACAGTAGAGTAATTTCTTGCCTAGCATCGAAGAGGGTCTCAACAATAAAGGTCTTAGTGTGTTTCTGCAAAGAATTGCCAGCTACGATACCTTGAAGACACATTTTGGGGCTCCTCTCTACTGGACAGCCCATTTTGTCATGTAGAAATTGAACCACCTAAGACAAAACAAATTACAAACTAAATGAAATATAGGGGCTCCCACCACTTGGTTTGGAACATTATGATATGCTGAACAATCCACCTCTTTTCTGGTAAGTCCACCTTGTCTAGTAATAGAGAATTACAAAAATATGCCAACTCTGCCCTGGTGTCATTATTCATGGCTTAAGCCTTTAATACAACTAAGTAGCTCTGTCTTTAACTGAACTGCTTGCATGAATTCCATTTTGTCCCCATGCACACTGTATGAACTAAGCTACTACTGTATATATTTTTCCTTACCTTTTTAAATTATATATATGCACATACACTTTGAGGCTGCCGACTCCCAACAGTCCTCATTGCCATAGAAAATGAAGCACTAACGATTCAGCTTTGTTTATTCTACTTTAGTGAGAAGAATACAAATTGGCACTAGAGTATATAAAATGGGACTTTATACAGATGACAGTATGGTAGAACAGGGAAAAAGGTGGAGGGGTTTGTCTCTTTGTTAAGAACTCTTTTACAGCTGTCCTGAAAGATGAAATGGATGAAGATTGTGAAGATGTGGAGTCCGTTTGGGTAAATATTCATGGTGGAAATAAAGGTTGTCAATTGCTTATTGGGGTACGCTACAGGCCTCCACATATTGATGAAGCTGCAGAACTGCAATTACTACAGCAGATTGAAAAAGCTGCAAGTAAAAATGAGGTCATAGTTTTGGGTGACTTCAACTTTCCAGACATTGACTGGGGTATTGAGGCTACCTATTCTGGTAAAAGCAGCAGATTTCTGGCGACACTACAGGAAAGTTAACCTGACTCAAATGGTAATGGAACCAACTAGGGGGAATGCATTACTGGATTTGATAATTTCAAATAGACCAGATAATGTATCAAATTTGCAGGTTCAAGAACATGTGGGAAATAGTGATCACAACGTGATAACGTTTGATCTGGTAACTTATAGGCCATGGGGCAGCGGAACCACTAAAACTCTGTATTTTAGAAATGCTAACTTCAAATCAATCAACTCAGGCAGGCACTAAGTTTGGTGAACTGGGATAATGTACTACAAGGGGAGGATACTGAAGGGAAATGGCAAGCTTTTAAACTTATTCTCAATCAATATTGTAGTATGTATATCCCATATGGAAACAAAAGTCTAGGAATAAAAAAGGCCTCTATGGATGAATAGAAAGGTTAGAGATAAAATTAAGTCGAAAAAAATGCCTATAGGGTCCTAAAACAGGAGGGGACCGAGGCTGCAATAAGCAATTACAAGAAGTGCAATAAAGGTTGTAAAAAAAGAAATTAGGCTGGCAAAGATTGAAGCTGAAAATCAAATCACTAGGCATATCAAATCTAAGCCAAAAAAGTTTTACAAGTACATCAACTCTAAAAAAAAAAGAAAGTTTGACTGCATTGGACTCCTAAAGGATGAGGGTGGGAACTCAATGGGGATGGCCAAGGTAAGGCAGAGTTATTTTATGCTTTCTTTGCTTCTGTCTTCACAAGGGAAACATCACTGTTGCAAATTACAGATGCAGAAGAGTCTCAGTCTTCTAATTGTAATATTAAATACTTAACACAGGAAGAAGTGAAGGCAAGACTAAATGAAATAGACAAGGCACCTGTCCCGGATGGTATGCATCCTCGGGTCTTAAGGGAATTAAGTTCAGTTATAGATAAACCCCTTTATCGTATATTTTGTGACTCTCTTTCAACTGGCAGAGTCCCAGTAGATTGGAGTACAGTTTTCCCACTATTTAAGAAGGGCAAAAAATCAGGTTCGGGAAATTATAGATCTGTAAGCTTAACATCAAATGTATGCAAACTATTTGAAGGGCTACTAAGAGATACTATACATGACTTCATAGTAGAAAATAATCTTATTTCTCAGCATCAGCATGGGTTTACTAAAGACAGGTCCTGTTTGACTAACATGTTCAGCTTTTATGAAGTAGTGAACGCTAATGTGGATATTGACAACGCTGTAGATGTGATATACTTGGATTTTGCAAAGGCCTTCCACACCGTTCCCCACAAAAGTCTGGTGCAAAAGTTGAGGATGCAAGGACTGGGAAAGAGTCTGTGTGCATGGATAGGCAACTGGCCAATGGACAGAAAAAGAGTTGTGGTCAATGGATCATACTCAAAATGGGTGACTGTTAGCAGTGGGGTCCCACAGGGGTCTGTACTTGGTCCAGTGCTCTTCAATTTATTAATGACCTAGTAGATGCAGCAGAAAGCAATGTTGCTATTTTTGCAGAGGAAGAGGATACAAAAGTGTGCAGAATCATCAACTCCCAGGAAGATAGTGACATATTGCAACAGGATTTGGATAGGATGGCTATATGGGCACATAAATGGCAGATGAAATTCAATGTTGAAAAATGTAAAGTCGTGCATTTTGGTCGTACCAATGGTCTAGCACCATACAAAATAAACGGGATACAGTTGGGGACATCAAACTTGGAAAAGGACTTCGGAGTACTCATCGACAACAAGTTAAATAATCGTATTCAATGCCAAGCTGCAGCTAAAGCTAATAAAATTTTGGGATGCATTAAAAGGGAAATAAAAACTTGAGATGCTAGCATAATATTGCTCCTGTTTAACTTTCTAGTAAGGCCATATCTGGAATATGGAATTCAGTTCTGGGCACCACATTACAGGAAAGATATTGCAGTTTTAGAGAAGGTGCAGAGAGGAGCAACAAAATTGATAAGAGGGATGGAAGGTCTCACTTACCAAGAAAGGTTAGATAAACTGGGTTTATTTAGTCTAGAGAAAAGACTCCTTAGAGGCGATCTAATTAACATTAATACATCAGAGGGCAATATAAAAGCTTGACGGAGGAGCTTTTTGTTCCTAGGCCTTCTCAAAGGACTAGAGGACATGATCTGCGCATGGAGGAAAAACGTTTTAGCCATTTATTTAGGAATGGGTTCTTTACAGTAAGAGTGATTAAGATGTGGAATGAAATAATGCATTGCCACAGGATGTAGTTATGGCAAATTCTATACCTGCATTTAAAGGGGGCTTAGATGCTTTCCTTGCGTTGAAAGACATCCATGGCTACAATTACTAGGTAATGCCCAATGATGTTAATCCAGGGATTTTATCTGATTGCCATCTGGAGTCGGGAAGGAATTTTTTCCCTTTTGGGGCTAATTGGACCATGCTTTGTAATGGTTTTTCGCCTTCCTCTGGATCAACAGGGATATGTGAGGGAGCAGGCTGGTGTTGTACTTTGTTCTCTGGGCGAACTCGATGGACGTATGTCTTTTTTCAACCCAAATAACTATGTAACTATATGTAACCGTTTATCTGAGGTACTGCATGCAGTCACTTCCAACAGCCATTTGTAACGAAAAATACGCAACGCCAGATGGATTGCAGAAATATGGTCACATCCAATCCGGCAAGTGGACTTTCCAACGCGGGATGCGGAAATTTGTCCCCATCCGCTGCGCAAACCCGTCCGAGCACTCTGCTCCAAACTCACCAGCATGCTGCTCACCAGGGCTCTGCCATCTTGCCTCTAGGGGGCGGGCACGCACGACAGACAGACCTTTATACTCTTAGAAAGCGTGTCAGCTGACCTGGAGGTCAGCTGACATTTTAGCCTGCTCTGATTGGTTGCTGCCTGGGGTGGAGACTTCTCTCCTAGGCAGTATATAAGGAAGTGCTTTTCAGTCACACTTTGTCTGTGTTTGCGATACCCTGTGTCAGCACTCAGACCTAGTCAGCCTTGTCTCTGATATTGTGTTATATATTGGTTTATCGCCAATATATACACATATTATACTGTTTGATTTATCGTGTATGATTCTGTGCCTGCCTTGACTATTCTTCTGCTTCCTTATTCTGTATTTCGCCAGCCCGTACCGTTATCGACTATTGGCTTGGTTTCCGACTATTCTCTTGTCTCACGTTTCTGTACTGCTGCCGCCTGATCTGTTGCCGAACCTCATTTTGTCTGACCTTTCTCCCTTCAGTGGAACGTCTCTCCCACTGTAGGGTTCTATCAGAGGCTTGCCTCTTTGAGACGACCGCCACTAGCAAACCCTTGCTGCTAGAGGCCAAGACTCCTCCACTCCGTCCTTTGGAGCACAGTTCCCCAACCCTGTCCTCAAGGCCCACCAACAGTACATGTTTTGCAGAAAACCACAAACATGCACAGGTGGGGTAATTAGTGTCTCTGCAGAGCTGATAACTACCTCTGTAGATTTCTACAAAACATGCACTGTTGGTGGGCCTTGAGGACAGGGTTGGGGAACACTGCTTTGGAGGATCTCACACACAGGGTTCCCATTCAGAGGTAACCACACCTCTGAGGAATTATGGTGTGGTGGATATTTCCACAGACTTGAATTTACACTGTAAATTATTATTGTTGTCTGCTGTTCCAGCTTGCTGGAGGTTGTATCTCTGAGCCCTATAGAGATACTCTATTATACCAAGCACCCTCTTGCATACGATTGTATCGTGTCACCCTATACTTGCATTATTGGTGATTCTGCAGATCACCATATAATCAGGTATAGCATCTGTATTATTGGTGATACTGCAGATCACCAATAATCAGAATAGCGGTGCTTGCTGACACCAATCGTTACACCATTATAGATAACTTTGGCAAACATTCTGGCCTTCTCACTAACTGAAATAAATTTTCTCTGATTTTACTCGGTTCTAACTAGCTAATCCCTTTGGTTTTTCAGTTTTTTCCCCAAGTTTAAAAATACCGTGGGATTTTTTTAAAAAGAGAAATCAAAAAGTTCTTTATATACAGTATAACTTATACCTTACCTATGGAGAAAGTAAATGTGATATTTGGAGAAAGCATCATTTCTCTGGTTAAGTTAATATAACCACGCGGTCACTTTGGTGCAGGGTGTGCCCAATGATGGCTCACCCTGCTGCTGCTCAAATTCCAGGCGGCGTGAATTTCTATTCCCCCTCCGAATTGTAGCAAAGGAATTTGGGTCCGGCTATCTCCAACACCTGACTTACACTGCTGCATGGCCATAATCATAAAAAGATCATGTCTATGGAAGCGCCCAGGTCAGGCGCAGCGCAGGGAGGAGTGCACGCCGTATTGACCTGCTTCTGGAATATGAGACTTCCAAATAAGTATTCTAGGACATTTAAAAAAAATGTAATTGAAGGGCCCTCTTCCATCTCAAAGCATCACTTAGCTTCTACACTAACTAGTAATTTACTATTCTATCTAGGGCATCATGACACATTCAGGGCTACTTTGATGCTCCCAAGTCCTAACACATAAATTAGCCTTTTATGTGTGAAAACATCAGAATCACCTTTATTCGCCAAGTGCGGCGGGGACCGCACCCGGAATTTTTTGTGGACACACGGCAATTGGCATACAACATCGTCATGGTACAGATAATAGCTACATAGACACAACAGCAATTTGACAGACAGTACAGCACTTGGCATAGATCGGTAGTGCAAAAATAGCAACCTCAACTTCAACATGGTATATGGAATGATTAGGGGATGACAGTTGGGAGAGTGCATGAATTTAGTAGGACAACCGCTTGGGGAAAGAAGGTGGTTTTATGTCTGGTGGTTTTGGTGAGAATGGTCCTATAATGGCGGCCTAATGGAAGGGGGTCAAAGAAGCAACTGCCCGGGTGAGAGGGGTCTTGAGTGATCCTGTTTGCCCTGGACCTCATTCTAGATGAATGAAGGATGTCCAGGGGTGGCAGGGGTGACCCTATAATCTTCTCAGCAGCGCTGATTACCCTCTGTAGTTTGTGCTTGTCCCTTGCGTTAGCCCTGGAGTACCAGACAATGATGGGGGAGCAAAGGACAGACTCAATGGTGGCAGAGTAGAAGCTGATCATTATCTCCTGCGACATTCCGAACTTCCTCAGCTGCCTGAGAAAGAACAGCCTCTGCTGGGCTTTCTTTTGAGTTACGGATGTGTTAATTTCCCACTTCAGGTTGTCCGTGATGGTGGTACCAAGGAACCGAGCACTGTGTACCCTGGAGACCTCGGTACCATCAATGGAGACAGGACTGGGGGACGGAGAGTTTCTTCTGAAGTCCACGATTAGTTCTACAGTTTTTGCCGTATTTAAAACAAATCTATTTCACTTGCACCACCCGAGGATCCGCTCAATCTCCTTGCGATATTCATGCTCACCATTTCCGCCTATGAGGCCTAGTATGGTGGTGTCATCCGCAAACTTGATGACCTTGACAGAGTCAGCGGATGAGGTGCATAACGTCACCACCACTTCTAATGAAAGTCCATGTCCCCCCCATCCCCCCCCCCCCCCCCACAGACTTAACAGATCTACAAGAAGCTGACTGGTGGAAAGCCAATGGCACCGCTAAGTTGGCAAATCAATATAATAATAATAATAATAATGCATTTGACATATTATTTTGCAATCCAAGTTCAATAGTCTCTCTCATGAATTCCACAAATATCTCTTCTTAAATGGAATCAGGTGAGAGCGATATGGAGGCTGCCATATTTATTTCCTTTTAGTGAAAATACTCTCAAACTCTCACAACTGCTTGGTGCTGCCTGGCAACTGCTGCTCACTGCTGCCTGGTAACTTCTTGCTGCTGCTTAGTAACTGCTCACTGAGGTCACAGTTCAGCCGCCAGTGGAAAAGTGCCCTAAACGATGCAAGTTGCCTGGATGCCCCCTGATCTTGTGTCTCTAATACTTTAGCCATAGACCCTGAACAAGAATGCAGATCAGGTGCTCTGACTCAAGTCTGACTGGATTAACCACATGCTAGTTTCAGGGTTGCGACTAGAACTTTATTGATGCTAGAAGGTCAACAGGACTTCAAGGCCACTGGTATTGTTTAAAAGGAAATAAATATGACAACCTGCATATCACCCTTACCTCGGATTCCCTTTAAGGCTTGTTATTTAAGCCCTATTTCCTCGCATAATTGTCATCACACAGTGTCCATTTATAGGGGGTTCTTAAAATGCAGGGTCCCAGTTGATTAATCTTTACATCATATAATCACTTTATATATGAGAAGCTGTCTCATCATAAATTGCTCGTACTTGAAAAATAGATCGAGAGAATGCCTAGATGTTGATGATTACTCAAATATTCTATCTTCCCGTCGTCTGGACTCTCCATCCATTAATATTAACATGATATAACTCTTCTTCATCCATCAAGCATATCTCACTCCCATTGGACTTCAGAAAATAAATCCATAGAAGACAGAGTGGTGAATGCCCGAGGTACTTAGAGTTAGGGGTTAATTCTCATTATATGGCCTCAGAATGTTCCCAGATGGGTAATGATTGAAAATAAAAACATTTCTTTTGTTTTTTCATACAAGATTGTTTTAATAAATAGCTGTGAAAATCTAACAGTTTGTATTGTGTATGCCCCCTTTAACTGGATTCTCCCTTTATGTGTCCCCAGATACTGCAATTCAATTTTTTTATAAGGGATGCACCACATTACTTAAATCAGAAGCAGATGAAGGCAAAGTACAGGAAAGAAACAGTGTAGGTATAATACATGCAAGGTGGGTTTAAATTTAACCTACTCTACAAACATGGCAGCTGTGGTCATAATGCTCTTGGACAAGATGAGCTGTCTTCTTTCCATATGTGTTTGTATACTATTTCTCATGTGTTTTACTCTTTCAAGTCTGTATTTGTGACAACAGGCAGCATCATGCCAGGGGGCGACACATTATGTCATTGTCTGGCAATTCTGGTGACCTTTACAGCTGATCCTTCAATAAGACAATAACAACAGAGTGGACCTTAACTTGTTGTATGTGTCTATCTTCCTTCTCTAATACCTTAAGCGTTATGGCCATTAGGTCGATCAGTAATTGACTGCAGGGCCTCCTGCTCTCCAGGATAAGGGTTTGAACTCAAGTCTCCTACAGTCATTACAAGAACAGCAGTTCCTAGGCCTTTCATCTCACCTATTGAGACCCATTTTTTTTAACAGGCATTTAACAATATATTTTAAATTGATTTTGCTCCAAAACCTTTTGTGAAACATACACCACATGTTGAAGGAAAGTATTTGTTGAACCAGTTCTTAAACTCTTAGAAAACTCCTACTGCCTGTTCACTCCCAACATCCGACAGTCTCTAGTGGTTTGTATATTATCCTTGTGTCTGTGTGGGTTTTCTCCGGGCACTCCAGTTTCCTTCCACATTGCAAAAACATACAGATAAATTAAGTGGCTTCCCCCTAAATTAGCCCTAGACTACAAGACATACTCTACCCAATGCATACATAGTCATATGACTGTGGTATGGATTAGATTGTGAGCCCCTCTGAGGGACAGTTAAGTGACAAAACAATATACAGGGCTGCAGAAGATGTTGACGCTACTGTATATAAATACTAAAAATTAATAACCATTCCACCTGAGAGGCCATGAATCAGCAGGGAGACATGGCTTCTAATCCCACAACAATTCCCCCCCCCCCCCACCCCCAACAGTGTCTGAAGGATGAGTGTTTCGGCCTGATTGGGTGTAAGCAAGCAGTAGGCAATCCCTGAGGATGTATGAGCCAGTGAAGAAGTTCTTATTTTTATTTTGGGAATAACTTGTTCTTTTTTAAAACTGCTAATCAATATTTGACTTAAAATATTTGCTCTTCTAAATGCATATTGAAATCTTGGAATTGAAGCTTTGAGTAAAACTGGAACAGGAGCTTTGAGTATAACATTTGTTAGGAGAAACAAATCAGGTGGACCCTCAGGAAGCAGACCCCATGGTCAGGTCATTGCCTTTTTAACAACTTTGATTTAGTGTCCAGTTTTTGTCAAATGATTATGCACTGGATGGCCAAATGCACTGCTCGGTACAGTTATTCTAGAAATTATTATTATAAAAGGGATTATTCTGGATGCTAGTCTAGTTTAGGGGACCTAGGTGGAATCCCCATAGACCAGCGCCACTCAGTGTAGTTAATGGCTCCAAACTCACTGCAGCTAAGTTAAAATAAATTGCTGGGACTTGTAGGGCAGCATTTAGGATAACAAAATATGTCCGGTTTTGTATTAAAAAAAAATAGATGTTTACAATAAAAGACTCTGGAGTGCAGCTCTTTCCTTCAGTGGCTGCCATCTTACAGTGTCTGTCTGCTTCTGATTGGAGACTTTGCAGCACTGGGAGAGTGGCAGGTCTTGGGGAAAAAAAGTGTGCAATTTATTTCTATGCCCTCTATTTCTGGCATGGGAATGCATGGAAAAAAAAATTATGCACGAGTTAAATTAATAAAATAAATATTTATGAACCATACAAGTGGTCACCTGCAACTACTTTTAAAGGTGATATTTCCTGCTTAAAGCAGTATTGTCACAATAAGAATCAAATTTCAACAGCAACTGGTCTGAGTGTATTAAGTGATAAAGATGCTAATCCTGCATTCAAAACTTTTTCTGCTGTTATGGTTTGGAGTTATCACATACTTTATGAGCACTGGCCCTAGTGCCAAACAGTGCCAAAAAGTTGAATGCTGGGAGTTCTTTTGAATGCTGGGAGTTCTTTTTATCTATAATATATTCCTCCTCTTCCATGTATTTCCCTGCCTAGCTGATCACTTGTGTTTACAAGCAAGGCTGAGGTGACTCAGTGATTGGATGTGTAAATAAAAAAAAAAGACTCTGGGAGGAGGGCAGCTAATGAATACACAATGAGCAAGAGAAGGGAGGGGGGGGGGAAGTCAAGAAGGATATGATGTCAGCATTAACTTGGCAAAATAGCCACTGCCTGCAATAGGATGTTCTGCTTTTCCTTTATAAAATTCACAGGAATCATTACGTGGAGAGCACAATACATCTGTTATATAAGTAGATAAATACTACTTCTACTTACATATGTGTTTTATATTACTAGGTTAGCATGGGTGTCGCTTGTTCTTTAACTGGAATCATTGTTTTCTTCATGGTCTATCAGCCCAATAATGAGTTAAAAGCGTAGCCAATAAATGGTATTGTCCTTATTAAATACCTTCTGCCCCGATTAATTTATACTTATATGTGTGTAAATATATATACATACATACATATATATATATATATATATATATATATATATATATATATATATATATATACATACATACATACATACATACATATATATATATATATATATATATATATATATATATATATTTTCTACACTATCTACTGTTCAGATGAGAACACTACATTTAGAACATTTATTCTTGTAAGTGACTGTAGCAAGTGCAAATTAATTATACACGCATAATAAAAATATAAGTACAGCTAAGAACATTTAATTTTAATGAGATTGTTCTGTGCTTTACATCATGCATAATCAAAGCGTCAAGCAATATCTAGTGTACAATAATGTTATGTATTTATGTCAGCTGCAAAATCATTACATAACTTTCTTATTAAGAACTTGTCTTATCACTAAGCATATTGCAATGAATGTGACAGATCCCTGCAATATAATTTTTTTTTCAAGGATATGAAAAATGGTGCTAATTACAACATAGATTTAATGTATTGATTTAGTAAAACAGCTCCGGTCTATTATGCAATGCTTTCAGGCCATAAGGAAAAGCTTGTATCAGTCTACGTCTCAAGAAAAGCCCTGCCTACCTTCAAATATGTACTAGTGACAATTCTGTAAGATGTTAATTAACCACCCATAGAAACGGAAAGCTTAGACCCCATAGTATTGGGGAATCAGCCTGGAACCCTACCCTGAAGAGTAAGTTTCCTTTAACTTTCATCTTATGAACTGGGCATGCTATATAGACTAAATAATGTGATTGTAGCTGATAGATCCTCCTTAGCAAGATGTAGCAAGCAAGATGATACATAAAAAGTTACAATAGCAAGATGTAACTTTTCTACTAGGTGCAGAAAAAAACTGAGTATGGCCCAGTGCACACCGAGCGGTTTTTGGAGCGATCCGCCGGCCGCATCCGCCTGGAAAAATGCTTGGCTAATGTATGGCAATGGGATGGTGCACACCGGCGGTTTGAGGTTTTTGCCAAGCCGCAAACGCGCCTCCTGCTGCGCGTTTGCGGTTTGCTAAAAAACCTCAAACCGCCGGTGTGCACCACACATTACAATAGCCAAGCGTTTTCACTGGCTGATGCGGCTGGTGGATCGCATACAAAATCCGCTTGGTGTGCACCCGGCCAAATATCTGCTCTCTGCTCCCAAAACCGCTAGCGTTTTGACGATCTGCTAGCGGTTTTGGTGTGCACTGGGCCTAATAGCCAACAATGTTTTAATAATAAGGGTGGTTACAATTACAACGCACTATATTTTAGTAGCATTACTTAATTTCACCCACTTCTTCCCCATAAGGTCCCTGTTATAGGACATTCTTCTGTGTTTTCTCCTAGGAGACATTTTTTCATATTGTCTATAAAATATTTTCCAGCACCTAGCTATTGAAATAGTACTAAAACTAAGGCAAAAGTTTAATATCTTGTTTTGAATATTTTCTTGCTTGGCAGGGGCCAATTAATTAGGTGTGAAAACATCTCATATGATAAAATACAGGGAAAAAAAGCTGATTGAATATGATTATTCAAATTAACTTTTTCTTCAGAGTTTTTTCCTCGGTGACATTTTTACACCAACCTTATTAAATTTGCCTTTCCCCTACATTTTGGTACTTCTTCATTTGTGGTCATGTAGTGCTGAAAAGTTATTATTAAACAAAGCTTAAAAATAAACTTTTCTTTTTTTTTAAGATTTTGTAGGAGAAAAATTTATTATTTTTTAGTATTTATATAGCACCGTCATCTTCCACAGCCCTGTACAAAGTTTATTGTCTTGTTACTTAGCTGTCCTAAGAGGGGCTCACAATCGAATCCCTACCATAGTCATATGTCTACTGTATGTATTGTGTAGTGTGTATATCATAGTCTAGAGCCAATTAACCCATTTGTATTTTTTGGGGGGATGTGGGAGGAAACCTGAGTGCTGGGAGGAAACCCATGCGGGCATGGACAGTACGTACAGAAAACGCCCTGGCTGGGATTTGAACCAGGGACCCAGCACTGCAAGGTAAGCATGCTAACCACTACGCCACTTTGCTTAAAAAAAAAAGGGATTTGAATAAGGCCATTAGGCAGCATCCAATTCACTTTTTCTCCAAGTTTTCTCCTAGGTAATATTTTTTTCACATCTTATCAATACATGTTTTTTAATCTACCAACAAGGAAAAAATACTTAGAATCATTTTGACAGTACTTTTGTAGCTACTTTCTGGGAATTTTTCAATTGTAGAGTGCAGAAAATTATTTTAAGGAGAACATGAAAATTGTCTCCTAGGATAAAAAATGATAGATGGTGCCTGTTGTGTCACTGCCGTTAGTGGATATGTCCCAGGTCTTGACAGACACATCTACAGCTCTCTGATTACCTTCTATCCATACAAGAAACTTACACAAAAGCTCAGAACCAATTCTGGTCAAACAGATTTGAATGGAACTATTTTATGTGAATGATTTAAAGAGAGTCTGAAGCGAGAATAAATCTCGCTTCAGACCTCATAGATAGCAAGGGCATGTGTGCCCCTGCTAAAACGCCACTATCCCGCGGCTTAACGGGGGTCCCTTCACCCCCAAATCCCCTTGGTGCAGCGGGGGAGCGCTTCCTGGTTGGGGCAGGGCTAACTGCCGCAGCCCTGCCCCACGCGCGTCTGTCAGCGCGTATCTCCGCCTCTCCCCCGCCCCTCTCAGTCTTCCTTCACTGAGAGGGGGGGGGAGAGGCGGCGATGTGCCGCTGATAGACGCGACTGGAGGCAGGGCTGCAGCCGTTAGCCCTGCCTCCATGAACGACCAACTCTAAGACCAACTATTGCGGGGTGGATTTGGGGGTGAAGGGACCCCCGTTTAGGGGCGCGATAGCGGCGGTTTAGCAGGGGCACACATGCCCCTGCTAACTATGAGCTCTGAAGCGAGATTTATTCTCGCTTCAAAGTCTCTTTAACAATTACAAATGAAAGTAAGTATAGCCAAAGCAATTATTTGATTGCATTAAAAACAATTGATTCAACTCGAGATAATAAAAACTATTGGGTACTTCCATTTAGTAATTCATTTACATTTGATTTAACATTGATCACAAGTAATTGCAAGTTATTATTAGTACAGATAGATTCTAAGGATACATTTTTCATCAGTTTGATTGTTTCATTCTTTGACTGCAGCTTAACATGCGTAACTCACATTATTGTACCCTCTGGGACACGGATTTGGCCAGTAATAGCATTATGTATATTTTGACGTAGTTTAAAATTGCATGAAAACACATTTCAAGATGAAAAATCAAATGGTTGTGATTTTGCAAGCTCAAGTGTGCATTCACCTTTAGCCTCCCTGGCGGAGACCCCGCGTCAGGGCCGGGGTGGAAAAAAAGACGTCAGGAGCGGTGATCCCAAGCCGTGTTGGCCCCCAGGAGATCTATGCAGAGCCTTAAGTGTAGAAGGTGTTTCAACTCACCTACCTCGGGATCCAGAAGCTGGCTGCCAATCTCCTTCTGGTCTTTGGAGGCTCTGGATCCCTCTAGTGAGATTGCCGTCTGTCATCATGATGACAAACAGCGATCTTACTACAGGGTTACAGCGCCACCTGGAGGACGGAGGGAGACTTGCAGCGCTGGATACCAGGGAGGTGAGTAAGTGCAGGGGCTACCGCAGATCTTTTTGCGGTATGTTTTCTTTCCTGGTTTTATGGTCTAAAAACATGAAAAAAAATTGCTTGTCTTTTAGACTCTAAACTCTGGAAATAAGCATACCTCCAAGGAGGTTAAAGATTATTGTGTGAATGTGTTCGTTATCTGTCAAATTTGGACATTTTCCAAAGACATAGAACAAAGTCCTTTAAAGAGGAACTTTAACCCATGATTGAACTTCATCCCAATTATTAGCAGAGATACCCCTTTTCTCACATGGAATCTCATTTGTGTTAATGGGGACATCTGTGTGGCTGATTTTGTGGTGAAACCCCTCTCACAGTGTGATCAATTTGCTGTCTGTGAACCTTGTTGCATTGTGGGAAATGATGGCTAGGGCCAACTGCCAAACAAGCAATATTTCTTTGTTTGCATAGAACCTGTCTCAGTAAACAAACATTCCGTACAGATCACCTGGCAGAACTTAAGATGTTGCCACGTATGTGTTATGCTGGGAATACACACTATTTTTTGGCAGATTTACTGGCTGTTTGATTTTATGATGGATTTTTCAATGGTTTTTCTGAACAATTCCCATTCACGTCTATGAAAAAATTGTTCAGAAAAACGATCGAGTTCAGATCGCACCTGTCGGTAATTATCTATCGAGCCATCTATCTGCTGAAAAAACTCATGGTGTATTCCCAGCATTCAATTTCAGAATATAAATCGAGCTGAGGAAACATTTTACAATGAGCCAAAACTGACTAAATTTATAAATTATTATTGTTAAACAATAAGCAATTTTATTATGTTATTTTCACTACAGTTCCTCTTTAGAGTCTGAAGCCTAAAAACAATACCTCTTTTTACTGGGCAGTCCTCCTCAGCAATAATACAATAGCTGAAACTCTGCATTCTTGTGGCAGAACGATCAATTAATACTCCGAAATCCCCTGGGTCAAAATTCAGGGCTCCTTTCGGGTAGATGCAGAGCTTTGTGCAGTAAGCTCTGCCTCTGCTCACGTCAATCTTCACCGATTTCCACCTCCTTCCACACCTCTCAGTCTTCTTTCACTGAGAAGGGTGGGAGGAGGCAGAGATTAACGCAAGCAGAGGCAGAGGGCAGAGCTACAGCGCAAAGCTCTGCCTCCCCCAGGCAGCAATCCACAACCTGGAAAGTCGTGGAATTTTTCCCCAGGATTTTTTTTAGGCTTCAGACTCTTAAGTGATGCACCTGATTTAGTGTAGTTTCCTGTATCACCTGCATGTTCAGTGGACAATGAATGACAATGAATGAGCAGTTTTGCTGTGCTGATTCAGTGTCCAATAAGAAGGCAGGTAGCAGATACAAGTGTGGAATGGGTAAGAGGGTTATCAGTTATGCAGTGTGGATGGAGCTGCATTAAAACAGAGTCTGTGCCATTTAGCAGAACATTTAAGATCAAAAGATGTATACATATGCATGTACAGTACAGTATATGAATTTATATTTTACAAGCCTCAGATCTATTCTGTAAGATTTTCTTCCCACACTGAAATGATAAAGTTGCATGCCGACAATTACATTTTATTATGTTCAGTTGATCTAATTGAACACATCACACTTCAGACCCCAAGTATTTCATTTTTGAGCAAAATACACATTTCTGATGATTAACGTCTCTTTGGATGTCCAATTTCCTCTCTAGCTTACTGTCTCTCCTCTGCTTTTAATGTCAGGCCGTTTAGCTGTGACAGCTGGTGAGAAATCATTAAAAGTAACGCTGTGTTGGTAGCCAAAAAAAGAGAGAATGTGAAATGTAACATTTAACGAGGTGGAAACTGCATGCTCTGACATCTCTCTTCTGATGCTCTCCAGACAAGTAACATGAATACCCCCAACCCACCCCCAGAAATTGCTTCACTTTGAGTAGGGACCTCCAGAAATAACAGTATTTGTTTTCATGTATATTTCTACCCAGAATCAGCAAAGTTTGCATCATACTGAGCAGGATTTAACAAGCTGAGGGGATTACCATTTGTGGTCCTTTGGCTTATTTTCACCTTTATGGCCATGCAGGACATGGTACACCCAGTGACCCAGCTCACTAGGCCACTGGTGGTGAGATGCAGAAACTGCAAGCTTCATTATGCATGTCAGGAACCAAACCTGGCTCCTTTGATGTGAACAGGTAAACAGAGCATGTGTGCACTGCTTGATTCATGCTGTCAAAGCAGGTAATTTGATCTATATGGTGCTTTGGTAAGAAAATGGGTGCCACATAGATCTCAATTTACATTTTGGCTATATCACCAACTAGGGGATAATTTGGGCTCTGGCAGTACCCAATAAAAATTGCTTTTAGATGGCATGTATACTTGCGGAGGGGTGTTTTAATGGTGAATATTGATGAACATTCGAGGATGGGGTTTGGTGTTGGTTAGGATAAGGCAATGCTAGAAGGAGGTTCAAGTGAGTATAGAGTTGGGTACAATCATAGGGAAATACCTGTAAAAATTACCAATATTTTACTATTGTATTAACCGCTGACCATTAGTACAATTTTGGTAATTTTACCAATATTCTACTAGCGGCTATTCCTGTTGCCCAAATCATCCTGGCACCTTTTCTATATGTACGTCCCACTGCTTGTTTGAACTGTGTCATCAGCACTACAGTGGTATCTGTGGTGATTGTTTTCAATGGCACTATACAGGAATGTCCATATATGTAGTGTAAAGCAGGACACTTTAAGCTCCCTCTTCCCCACGCTGCGCCTGACCTGAGTGCTGCCATAGATGTATACCGTAGTTAATACGTCTATGGCCGCACAGTGGGATTTTGAATGTAATTTGGGTGCCAGTGATAGCCAGACCCCAAATTACTTCTCCCTCCTAATTGGCATGACATGGAGGGGAAATAGTATTAAACGCTGTCTGGTATTTCAGCGGTAGCATGGTGAGCAGGTATTCAGCTCACCTTGCGCCCAACTGACTGGGAGGGCAAATAACACGTACACATGGAGTGTGTAAACACTGAGACTTAGAAAAACAATTAGGAAAATGATCCTTCCAATGCTTATTTGAATTTGCTGCTAAGCATTCCCATTAGTTGATACAAATGGGCCAATAAGAACACTTAATTGGAAATTGAAATATCCTTCTGGTCAGTGGGTGGCAGGGATGAACCAAGTACAGCATTCTGCAAGCACGCCTGATGAAGGACAGTCATTGCAATTGCAAGTTCATTTTGCTAAGTCATTAACTTTCTAGCGACTCCTACGGTTGTCTGGTATGAACCACCTAAAAGCAAAGATGTTTTACTAAATAAAATCCAGCCATGTTTACAGGATCACTTATGTTCTCCAGTGCTGAATGACAATAGTTGTAGAATAATAGCCAAGCATGTATTTTTGCTATACAACACTAGAGCCCTTAGTTTGCTTCCCAACTAGATCACTGCCTGCATGAAGTTTGTATGATCTCTACAGTACACAGTTGTGTAGGTTCCCTGTGGGCATTCACGTTTACTCCCACATCACAACTTACTGCACAGTAACTGACTTCACAAAGTTGTTCCAAGATAAGTCACCCTCAAGTCACGCCAACAGAACACTTTGTCCTTCCAAGATAAGTCACCCTCAAGTCACGCCAACAGAACACTTTGTCCTTCACCTATACACAGGTGGTATAATGAGTCCCTAAGCTATATTAAACAACTTATGGATGTAGATTTTCATAAAAGATGCAGTGTTGCTGGAACCTGAGGACTGGCTTGTGTGCAAAGTCTCTAGAATGTGCCAGGGACTTGAGATGTATGCCTCTTTGGAAGACAGCGTTGTTCAGTGAATTCTGTGTATAATGTTTCAATTATAATACAAATTAAATAACAGTAACAGCAAGAACACTAGTAATGAGCAATCATGTCCAGATACTTGCAATATTATAAAGCAGAAGTCTTGAAAAGGGATCCTTACTCTAGTGAACTTAGGTACTAAAACGTGACGCTACATAATGAGCATGAGAACCAAGAGACAAAATGTAAATAGTTAAAAGCAATAATAACAACAGAACCACGTTAATTGAGTGGAGTGCAATAATCTAATTGGCTGCTATGGAATCACAGCCCTTTGCAGATCAAGATTGCCCTTTCAACTGTCTTACCAAAGAGGTCTGTGTGCACCACTGTGTACCTTGTTTTACTGGCAGTAAATCCATAATGAACATATATCACTAATATATTTTATTGCAATAATGCCATCGGAATTGCTCTATATAAACAAAGGCACCCTATGTGGACAGAAAAGTTAAGGTCGCCAAAGACACCGGGGCAGACGGCAGCCAGAGATCCATAAAGTGGCATGAAGGACAAGGCAGGACTTGTAAAGATGTCACATAAAAGTCAGCACTGATGTATCTTTCCAGCGAGAGGAAAGAGATGAGCATGTAGAAGAAACCATAGATTATCAATTCATTCTAAAGACTTTGTCTGGCTATTATCAGAACAAATGCCATTTCATTGTGGCGGACATCTGTTAAATCTTCCTCTCTTAATAGAAAATGTTGCCTCTGGGACTTTTTTTATTTTTTTTATTACCTTTATAGCTCTACTTTCTTTAGAGATAAAGGTCTCCTTGTTTTTATTTTCACAAAAGGAGATGATTTTTCCTCAGGTATACTGTATTATGGGCCCTCCATCCAAATACTTAGATGTTAAAGCAGAGCTCTAGTAAAATAAACAGAAACCCCTTTCCATTTGAAATAGCCCCACTAAAGCCTAGTACACTCGCTTGACTTGAGTCGGCTGAGGCAGCTGATAACGACCGCCTCAGCTGATAATCAGAAGTGTGTACGGCACCTGATGACCCCCGTTGCTCACCCCATGAGCGATCTGCCAGACGGTTCTACTCACTTCCCTCAACGCCGATCCCCCCCCTGCTGATCGCATTGTTTGCGTCACTCACCTGCCAGCCGTGTGACATCATGCATGTGCTGCTCATCATCCATCCATCGCCCCCTGCATTGCAACACAGTGCCTCGTCAGCTACACAGTTGACATGCCTAAGTACATAAGTACAGCCAAGTGATGTCACACAAGGGGATCAAGGTCCTGATCCCCAACGGGCGACATAAGTCGAGAGAGTGTACATGGCCTAAGAAGTACACTTTGCTAAAGAAACACATAGAGCATAGAAACTGCATCCTGATGGGAAAGAAGTTCCTTCGTGTTTTCTGAAGTAGTTTGATCATGTATGTGTGATGAAGATTCTATAGCCTTACATTAACTCACTGAAATAAATTATTTCTGCCACTTCCTTCACTAAAAAGGTCTACACTTTCAGATGTGCTCATTTTTATAGCAGCAGACAGTGCCCAGATATCTGCAGGTAAAGTAAAATTGCACTTGCTTTAGTTACAAAGCATGGTCAATTCTAGATCTGGGTGCTGACCCTAGGGGGAGCAATGTTTACCTGCCATGAATCCTCTATTATTTTTGGAATCATGTCCTTATCTTCATACTGCTGCTTCCACAGATGTTCCAGACTAGTACTCCCAAGCCAACCCCTTAGGTGTTATGTGTGCAAAGAGGATGCACTTGAACAGAAAGAGAACCACAACATGTCACCAGGAGGGTAGAATTGGTGACACGTAATTAAATGCAGTCCTCATCTAGCACACCCCTGCCCTGATCTCTTTAGTGGAAGGCGGGAGACCAAGACCTCTAAGGTAATAACCCAAGGCATGAACTTTAAAGGACACCAAAGGTTTCAAATATTCCACAGTTTTATTTTATATTCAAATATAATTTTTAAGTTTTTATTGTTTTTGCTCAATGACATTTATTGAAGTATGCCAGAGCTAAAATCTGTGAATTATTGACCGTTATCGCTTTCCTGCTCTCAGAAGCCATTTCCTGCTAGAAAAGTGTTTTTAGTTGTAATTTCTTATCAGTGACAGTGAGGGTCACACTGTAGTCTGACCCAGTCCTGACTCAGACAGGAACTGCCACTTATATACCTGATGTTTAACTTATCACTTACATACCTGATGTTTAACCTTTATCAGGCAGACAAAGAAAAGAAGGAACACAGCATAAATATTTATGTGCTAGGCTCTGTACATACACATGTTTATCTCATCATGTCACATGTCACCTCGGGTATCCTTTAAGTCTAAGGCCCTAGTGACACCAGTGTGTCTCTTTAGGGAATTACTTTTTTATGCCAGGTTTTCTTTACAGCCCATGTCTTATTCTCTTGATCTCAAAATAATAATTTTCATGAGAAGACCGGATTTTTTTCCCTTTTAGGGCTAATTGATGCAAGCCTTGTAAGGATTTTTGCCTTCCTCTGGATCAACTGAGATATGTGAGGGAGGAGGCTAGAATTGTGCCACATGTTGATCCAGCCCCTTTTGGGGCTAATTGGACCATGCCTTGTAAGGGTTTTTTCGCCTTCCTCTGGATCAACAGGGATATGTGAGGGAGCAGGCTGGTGTTGTACTTTGTTTTCTGGTTGAACTCGATGGACGTATGTCTTTTTTCAACCCAAATAACTATGTAACTATGTAACTAGGTGCTGGTTGAACTCAATGGATGTATGTCTTTCAACCCAACTAACTATAAAACTTTAAAACTATGACCTTTATCTTGACACCATTATAGGGATGTATTGTAAGGTATAAAGTAAAATTTTTTTTTAAAAAAAACATATCCAACCCATGAATATCCAATCCAATAGATCAGATGAATCATGTAGAGTTCTAGACCACTGATAAAGTGCACATATTAATATTTTACACTACATTCAGTGATTGGAGGACAGTTCTCTCCAGATCACTACTCCAAGGATTTTAGCAAACATTATTGCATATCATTCAGTGTCTAGTGTACTGACAAAGGTCTTTGTATGGTTTTACAGGTTACAAGTGCAAAGTCACAATCAATCCCAACTACAATCAGATAATAAGCCCGAGTGTTGTTTTGTGTAGCAATATCAGCCATATGAAAAAAACGTGCACTCCAAAGGAAATTTAACATACTAAGCTTCCAGAATTGTGATAGATAAAGATGATCTAACCAATATCATGCATCATTTAAATTCTATACAAACGAGGAAAGGAGACGGCACACTACTGGCTGCAAAATCTGCTGTATTAGGTGGACAAACACTACATGTTACGGATCCAACGATCCTTCATCAGGTGTTAAACAGCAATGACAGATACAAACATGTATAAATGCATCCAACATACAAACACCCCGCCCATCGAGGCTCCACCCAGGGAGCCGTTAACTCTTTAAGTCCCAAGTCTCTAATATAATCGGTCATATGGCACTCCTTCACGGCTACCAAAAAACAAACATCAATGACTGACCGTAATCCAGGTACTTCCGAGAACGGACTACCATAAGACCACCTGTAGAAAAACACGTAATATTATAGTATGCTGCAATAAAAAGATACACGCTGGTCGCATTGCACATTTGCTACAGACAACATTTGTTATAAAGACAGCAATTATTATAAAAAACATTTTAGTGGCAACCTCTCATTCAAAAATGTCTCGTGATCGTTCTCTTATCAGAAGGGGTACCACTATCTATGATAGAGTGAGACATACAGACGTATCTTCTGATAAGAGCAATGTTGTCACAGGGAGAGCTGGTACATATCCCTGTTTGAATTGTAATGTATGTAGTGGTATTATTAGGGGTGATAGAATTTGCCACCCTCACACAGGTGAGCGCATCGCCATTAAAGGTAGACATTATTGTTCCACGACATGGGTGGTATATGGGCTAAAGTGCCCGTGCGGGCTCATGTATGTGGGTGAAACCACTAGATCAGTGAGGACCCGCATACAGGAGCACAAACGTGCTATCACGAAATACGCAGAAGGAGAGCGCAAATGTTATGATACCTCGGTGGCAAGACATTTTTTCAATGAAGGGCATAATGCCGCACAATTACGCTGGTGCGTTTTGGAAGCGGTGACCTTGTCTAATAGGGGGGGTGATTTGGAGAAGAAATTAAAGCAAAAGGAAGCCAAGTGGATTTACTCATTAGATGTTGTGACCCCTAGAGGGATGAATGAGAGGTTGCCACTAAAATGTTTTTTATAATAATTGCTGTCTTTATAACAAATGTTGTCTGTAGCAAATGTGCAATGTGACCAGCGTGTATCTTTTTATTGCAGCATACTATAATATTACGTGTTTTTCTACAGGTGGTCTTATGGTAGTCCGTTCTCGGAAGTACCTGGATTACGGTCAGTCATTGATGTTTGTTTTTTGGTAGCCGTGAAGGAGTGCCATATGACCGATTATATTAGAGACTTGGGACTTAAGAGTTAACGGCTCCCTGGGTGGAGCCTCGATGGGCGGGGTGTTTGTTTGTTGGATGCATTTATACATGTTTGTATCTGTCATTGCTGTTTAACACCTGATGAAGGATCGTTGGATCCGTAACATGTAGTGTTTGTCCACCTAATACAGCAAATTTTGCAGCCAGTAGTGTGCCGTCTCCTTTCCTCGTTTGTATAGCATTGTGGCTGTGGGAGCAATCCAGCCGAGACAAGGCACCGGCAAGCATCCAGGTAGATTCACCTGGATTTCCGTCTATCCAGCTTTACGTATTTCACTGATCCTTTAAATTCTGTAGTACGCTGTGTAATTTAAATAAACATAAATTCAAATTTTGCACCTAACTAAAATTAGAAGCAGGTGCACCAGATCAGGTGCATGTGATTAGAAAATCATTAAGGAAGACCTAGGAGGAATCTGTCTCCTGGAAGAACCTGTCTTATTTAAACCTTTAGGAACTTGCTTCTGAAATGTATGGTATCACCTAATCTAGATCAGTAGAGCTTTCAGAGGACTCTAGAATGAAGGTTATGGATGCCCAGACTGCAAAGTTATTTAAGGAAACCATACATTATGAGGCCTTCTTAAGTACGATAACCCGAGCAAAAATTGATTAAATATTAGGACCTCTATCAATCATTTTCAAAATATTTATCAAAAAGTGAATTGGAAAGTATTGTTTTTAATCAATGTAGCAAGCATGAGAGCCACCTAACCTAACTAGCAATGATAGAGTTTCACTACTTTTTAATAAAAAATAGGTGTTTAATAACTGCATCTTTGACCAAATCTATGGCCGGTTTCCACTAGGCCAGCGTGCGTCTTGTTGGATGCATGCCAGAACTTGCAGTGGTGAGAGTATGCATCTGGATCCCTTTATACGGATTCGGATGTGTGATGCAGTAGACTGAAACATTGTCCGAATCGTACCAGCATGCAAATCAGACAGAAAGCCTGTTGATGGAATAGGCAGCATTTCCCTGCTCTAATCACACGATGAGAAGTGTTGCGGATTCAGCACCTGTGAAACTAGGCTCTAACAGTCCTATCAAGTTCAGCCCAAGTCATTAATAAAAAGCTAAAAGGAGGTCTTAAAACAAACCAAAAGTGAAAATAAACCGATCAGATAGAAACTGTATCTATAGTCTTAAAGACAATCCATAATCAAGAATTGAACTTCATCCCAATCAGTAGCTGATACCCCCTTTCCCATGAGAAATATTTCCCTTTTCACAATCACAAACGGATCATCAGGTGGCTCTATATGGCTGATATTGTGGTGAAACCCCTCCCACAGTGTGATGTCAGAACCATGGTTCTGACATCCCACTGTGGAAGCCTTGCTGCATTGTGGGAAATAACTGCCAAAAAAGCAAGCAGCATCTACTTCCACTGACATCACCTGCCAGCAGTAAAAAATGTCATCATGTGTTGAATGTCAGAATGTAAATCAGGGAGAGGAAAGATTTTACAATGGGCAAACACGGATAATCATGTATACATAATGTATTACATTATTTTCACTGATGTTCCTCTTTAATCCTAAACTGGATTTCCTGGAATCGCAGTCATATTTTGATATTAAGGGTTAAAATCCAGGTGTGAGGTTTTGAGTGTGTCGGCAGAAAGACAAGGGGTTTTTTTTAGGTTTATTTAGCTCCCACACAAACATTAAACAACTGAGCTTTTGATTTGATCCCTGCAGTAAGATATGCTTCTTAGTCACACTTGAGTTTTATAACCTCTAATTGTCATTTAAAGTTACCCCACAGTCCAACTGCGGCCTGCCCTTAACCCCTAAAGTAAAACAAAATTAAAAAGGAACACAGGCGGCTCTCTCTTCCACTATGTATTCAAGAAAATCCTCAAATATTGCAAATCTGAAAAAACGAGAGTGGAAAATGTCAGAGACAGGTAGACTGTGATGGGAAATATCTGCCTATGATTGTTCTGCCAAAGAGGCAAATACCAGGTTTATGAGCTAAGAGTGTTATTTTTCTACAGTAGTAAATTACATATCTGTTTTTTTATGTTGAACTCATAACTGGAAAGTGCAGTTAAATACATTGTTATAGTTTTTATTTATTTAAAGGTAGCCATACATGACACGCTCAAATTGATAGACTAGTTCTTTTTTCAATAAAAATCTGATTAGATATATTGGAGTTACAGAGTACCCAGCAAGCTCATGGTGAACCAGAACTCCCAGGAATTTGTAAGGGGCTAAGAGAGACCCAAAAGCATCCTTACTTAGATGATATGAAAAACAGAAGTTTGCCTTCTTAAAACAAAAGGTATTTACAATTATTCAGGTTGGAGTGAGCTCTGAGCTGTCTCCCACAATGCATCACTGCTGAATATGCAAATCAACTCCCTGAAAGCTAAACACACCTCCAGAACTGCTGGAATGCAATGATGTGTCAGCTTTTAAATATTACAGAGCCACACTAATCCAACGTGCATACAGCTTGTTTCGGATTGATTGATTGATTCTCATCAGCGCATGGCATGGATTAATGTGACTCTATGGGGTAGGATTACTGCGGAGTAATACATGTGGCCATAAACGTATGTATTTGCAGCAGATTCGACCATCAGATAGATTTCTGTCAGATGCCTGGCACGTTGAATCTGACAGGAATCTGATGTATGCCACACACTAGGAACAGATTTCCAATAGATTTCAGAATGAAATCTATTGGAAATCGATCTAAATGCATTATTGGACCATTAGATCCAATGCAACTATTTGGGACAGCAGCTAGCAGCAGATCGACCTACATTTTCCATCCTGTCAGATAGACCGAAATCGGCCGCAAATCGATCAGTTGGCTGATTCGATAGAATTGATTTTTGATCGATTGATGGCTGAAATCGACCAGTGTATGGGCCCCTCAAGTCCTCATAGTAATCTTACCACACTTGTTTTCCTCTGTTTTCAACTTCTCTATGTTTTTTTAAGCTCTCAAAAAGCAAACATATAATATAATTAAGGTAAGAACAGTAATATTGAAATAAAGTTAATCAGGAACAACTTACTTTAAGTGGTTATTTTGCATGTAAATGTGCTGAAAGGTTATTTTTATCACTTAGGTGATAAATAAGACATTTATGAGAAGTTTTGTGATTCGAGCCATTTGTGTACAATACTATATACTGTGTACAGTGCTGCAGAAGACAGATGCACTATATAAATGCTGAATAAATAAATCAATATCTATGTAGGTCACAACCAGAAATGCCACTCCTGATCATTGAATCACTACTTGACCTGAAAGACTGAGATGTAAGGTAGAGGAAATGATCGTTTAAAGATATTACTATTCAGTTGCAGTACAGTGGATAATTTTTAATTGTTTAATAATCTGATTGCAGCTCAACTTTAAGGCCCGGTTCACACTTGCGGTTTAGTAAAAACCGCACCGGATGTCCGGACCGGACCTGATCCGTACGGTTCCTATCCGGATCCGGTCCGTTTGCATCCGGTTTCCGTGCGGTGTGAACACGGTTGCGGTCCGGATCCGGTTTCTTAAGGAGATAACATCCTTTTAATTACCTGGGGTCTGGGAGGTCAGCAGAAGGGTCTGGAGTCATTGTTGGAGACAGGTGGACGTGTGGAGACCATCCGTGGATACAGAGACTGCAGTTGGGACCATGGATCCAGGCATTTACTCGTAAACCTGGGAATTCTCTCTGTTGTTACTCGTAAACCTGGGAATTCTCTCTGTTGTTCGCCTCCTTTAGCAGACATGTTGCTGGCAAAAAGAGCTCCAGCATGAAATCGCTGCTGCCCCACTCTTCGCTGGGCCCATGTGGTCCCCATCCAAAATGCATAGGAAGTGGGGTAGAACGTCCGGTTTTTGTAGCCAGTGTGTTGTGCGCTCTCCGGCTCTCATTGCTTTGTATTGGCCGGATGGTGCAGTCCGGCTCCGCTCCGGATACGGCTGCCGGAGGAGCCGGACCAAAAAATAGCGCATGTTGGAACGGACGCCGGAGTCCGGATCCGGCCCGGATCCGGTCCGGCTCCGGTCCGGCAGAACGGACGCATGTGAACGGACGCATAGGCTTTAATTGCTATGCCATGCGTCCGTTCTGAAAGCGGTCCGGCTCCGGCACGGCGATTCCGGACGGCCACCGCTAATGTGAACCGGGCCTTATAATTACTCGTTCATTTCTATATTAGGATGCAGTGGGTGAATCAATCTGCGAACTTCCCAACAAAATGGAAGTGTCAGTGCTGGGTGAAGCAATCCATTTCAACATATATAATGCTTGGGAATGGTCCTTTTAAATTGCAACAGAAGTCTGCAGATTGCAACTTTAATTTAACTTCATTTTAATTATCCAGAACTTGCACTTCCAATTTATTTTAGTCACCTTGCCAGCTGCAGTACGTATAATGCTTGTAATATGTTTTTGTCAAATGGGCAGTAAACATTGTTACTTAAATTGATTCATTTTTGCATTCCGATTAAATGTTCTTGTTTATTTCTGACTTCTTCAGCGCCGCGTCTGTTCTGCAATGTTTAAAACAAACGTTAAAATAATAAAAAAAAACTAATGATTACAAACTACTTTTTAACTCCATTTTCTATAATTGAAAAAATGCAAATGCGGACCGAAAGTTTCTTTTTATATAGTCAGACACTGTTTGATGTGCATAAATCTGATGGTGTTGATGGGAAAAGCTTTAAGGATAAAGTTTTATGATAGGACACTCAATATAATAAGAATTAAGAGGCAAAACTTAATTGAGAGGGATGTTGCACAGTAAATTAATAAAACTACCATTAATACTGCAGCCCAATGAAAGCTCAATCCCATTACAAGTATATACTTAAAGAGAAACTCCAACCAAGAATTGAACTTTATCCTGATCAGTAGCTGATACCCCCTTTTACATGAAAATTTGTTCCTTTTCACAAACAGACCATCAGGGGGGCGCTGTATGGCGGATATTGTGGTGAAACCCCTCCCACAAGAAACAAGAAAAGTACGTACTCTTGGCAGTTTCCTGTCTGTGAACCTTGCTGCATTGTGGGAAATAGCGGTTTACAGCTGTTTCCAACTGCCCAAAAACATGCAGCAGCTACACCACCTGCCAACAGTAAAAATGTCACCATGTAATAAATGTCAAAATGTAAATCAGGGATTTAAAAGATTTTACAATGGGCAAACACTGACTAAATCATTTATACATAATTATTGTAAAAATGAAGCACTTTTTTATTACATTATTTTCACTGGAGTTCCTCTTTAAAGGGAACCTAAACTGAGAAGGTTATGTATTTTTCCTTTTAAAATAATACCAGTTGCCTGACTCTCCTGCTGATCCTGTGTTTCTAATGCTGCATACACACTTGAGATAAAAGTCTCTGGAAAAGGCAAGATCACAGACCAATTATACCCCATTCCATGTAGTATGAGAGCCATACTCTACACAGTCTATTCTATGGAGCTGCACTCCACATCAGATAAAATCTTTGCAAGATGCTGCACACAAAGATGCCCGTACACATTCAAAAGATCATTATCTGCAAAAGATCTCTTCCTGCAATAGATCCATTCCTTCAAAATGCATTCATAGTCTATGAGATCTGCAGATCATCATACACACCTTGTTTAGCAGGCAATCATCTGCAGATCATCTGCAAATCAGATCCACCAGGATGGATTTTCAGATCTGTAGATGATTGCCAGATATGCAGATGAAGTCTGTTAAACAAGGTGTGTATGAGGATCTGCAGATCTCATAGACTGTGAATGCATTTTGAAGGAATGGATCTATTGCAGGAAGAGATCTTTTGTAGATAATGATCTTTTGAATGTGTACGGGCATCTTTGTGTGCAGCATCTTGTAAAGATTTTATCTGATGTGGAGTTCAGCTCCATAGAATAGACTGTGTAGAGTATGGCTCTCATACTACATGGAATGGGGTAAAATTGGTCTGTGATCTTGCCTTTTCCAGAGACTTTTATCTCAAGTGTGTATGCAGCATAATACTTTTAGCCACAGCCCCTGAACAAGCATGCAGATCAGGTGCTCTGACTGAAGTCAGACTGGATTAGCTGCATGCTTGTTTCAGGTGTGTGACTCAACCACTACTGCAGCCAAAGAGATCAGCAGGACTGCCAGGCAACTGGTGTTGTTTAAAAGGAAACATCCATATCCCTCTCAGTTTAGGTTCCCTTTAAGGTACCCATACACCTAGTGATGATGGGCAGATTTGACCAAGAGACAAATCTCTCTCTAATCAAATCTGATTCTAGAGAGATCTGTCGGCTGCCCATACACCACAGGCCAATTCCCGACCAATTTTTATAATGAAATTGATCAGGAATTGGCCTTGTAACATGGCATCTGACCACCTAGCCAACCAGATGCCGTCGACTCTAAAGTTTAATGTCCCTCCCTCCAAGTGCATGCTACTTGTTTGCTGCCTCCACTTGCTCCGCGCTTCCTCTGGATGTCCATACATGCACGCCACATGGTTGCCTAGTAAGGGCGCATGTGTGATGTTAGACATCACGCATGCCTCCACATTACTAGGCAACCACGGGGCGCGCGTGTATGAAGAGCGGAGGGAGTCCAGAGCAAGTGGAGGCCGCGGAGAGATAAGGTATAGCATGCACTGGGAACCGGGGGGGAATTTTACATTGGGGGGTGGGGTACAGCGCCGGGTACTTTGTCACATTCGTTGCTCGTCCCGATATCGCTAACCATTAACGCCACACACCTGATCAAGCAAGTCGGCCCTACATCTTGCAGCATGTCCTATATATGAATGTGACCAATTTTGGCCCAAAATGAGTTGCATTCTCGGTTGGGCATTCACTCGGCAGCACAGATTTCCATCCGATTCCGATTATAATAATCAAATCGGATGGTGGATTGGCCGCCAAGTCGTCTGATGGACGGCCACCTTAACTCTTATGTTTGTATCAAGCAGTCAGTTCCGCCTGCAACTGATAATACAGCTTATGGTGGACACTAGCAAGTAAAAATTACTTGTTTTCCTCTTATCTATTTCTGATCCTAGTGATGATTAGGTTTTCTTAACCACTTGCCGACCGCACACTCATAACGTGCGTCGGCAAAGTGGCAGCTGCAGGACCAGCGACGCAGTACTGCGTCGCCAGCTGCAGCCTAATTAATCAGGAAGCAGCCGCTCGTACGAGCGGCTGCTTCCTGTCAAATCACGGCGGGGGGCTCCGTGAATAGCCTGCGGGCCGCCGATGGCGGCTCGCAGGCTAGATGTAAACACAAGCGGAAATAATCCGCTTTGTTTACATTTGTACGGCGCTGCTGCGCAGCAGCGCCGTAAGGCAGATCGGCGATCCCCGGCCAATCAGCGGCCGGGGATCGCCGCCATGTGACAGGGGACGTCCTGTCACTGGCTGTACAGGACGGATAGCGTCCTGTGCAGCCCGGATTTCCAGGCAAGGCAGCAGGTAGGAGAGGGAGGGGGGAATTTCGCCGCGGAGGGGGGCTTTGAGGTGCCCCCCCCCCGCCACCCACAGCAGGCAGGAGAGATCAGACCCCCCCAGCACATCATCCCCATAGGGGGGAAAAAAGGGGGGCAATCTGATCTCCCTGCCTGCACCCTGATCTGTGCTGGGGGCTGCAGAGCCCACCCAGCACAGATCAATCAAACCAGCGCTGGTCCTTAAGGGGGGGGTAAAGGGTGGGTCCTCAAGTGGTTGAAGCACACGTGAAGTGAAAATAAAATTATGATATAATGACTTGTATGTGTAGTACAGCTAAGAAATACAACATTAGTAGCAAACAAAGGAGTCTCATGTTAACAAGTTGTTTTCTATGGAAAAAGAGCTTCTCTGAGCTCTTCGACCCAATGGGTCAAATACAGTCCTGTTTTCTGAAGCACTTAAAAAGCCAAGAGAGATCTTTTTCATGGGCAGCCATCTTTTTGGTTGAAAGGAGGTGACAGGGAGCATGAGACACAGTTCCAACTGTCCTGTGTCCTGATCACCTCTCCCAGCTGCGCAGGCTAGGCTTCAAATCTCAAACTCAAAATAAAAAAAAAAACTAATTTGCACCAAAACAGCAGAAGAACAACAACATCAGAAATCCCATCATGCTTTGCACAGCATCAGGGGAAAAATGACCAGGCAGTTTTCTTCTGTGCAGCTAAAAATGAGGCTTGGGTAAGAAAAACAAAGTTCTGATGCTGTGAAACTAGTAAAGAAACACAAAGCCTTTTCAGTGCTGCTGAGTAGATTATTAGTCTGGAGGTTCACTTTAACTAAGCGTTTGGAACATTTTTAACAATCCATGGAAAAGCTCTACTCTCTGTTTTTGATGTAGCCTGCACTCCATTTGGTGTCCATAGTAAGATTCCTTAATGACAAAAGAGAAATGCAGAAATGCTGTATTTATAACATGGGTAAGCTGATTCTTCATTCACAAAGCCATAGGACAATAGATTGTTGTCTTTGGATGGAGGGTGTATACTTTTTTGTTAGTATTATATATTGAAACAATATTATATTGAGGCTGCAGTGCAGTGGTGTTTTGTACACATATCTACCTTACAAATGGTTGTTTAAAAAAACAGTATTGCCAGCTATTTGATGGCGATCACTGCAGCTTCTGCCTGAGGCACAAGGCTCTGTAGAAGTGTCTAGGGATCACTTAGTAAGTCCTTGTGGTGTCATCCTGTGTTACATACACAGGCATGCCCTTAGTCCTGTATGGCAGGAAGTGCCCTATGTTGAGAAGTCTATGGGAAGGTATGACAAATTTCGGGAGTATTGGCGGGAAAGACCTCACATTAACTGATGAAACAATAATATTTGGGTCTTGTAACCCATTAGACAGTAAGGAGGTGAAATTGATAAAAGTAGTAGGGACAATAGTTGCAAAGGCCTTGATTCTGGAAAGTTGGAAAGGAAATGGGGTCCCGTATTTTGAGGACTGGTTGCATCAGATGAATAAGCTGTTTGATACAGTAGATGAAATAGGAGAGGAAGATAACGAAATTGGGAGATGGAGTGAACAAAAACAAATTTGGAAAAACTTATTCATTCAAAATCTATAAAATGATCAGGGGAAAAATATATATAAATAATTTCTGGGAAACGAATGGACCACTTTTATGATGAGGGATGTAGGCGTGTGTGCATTACACTTGTGTGCATTACACTTGTGGCCACTGTGTCAATTGTTAGGTGCTGGACGGGGCACCTATGGTGTCGTCTCGGCAACGACTGGCTATGGTATATATTTTGGTAAACTGCTTAGTTGGTTTTTCTATGGCAGGGGCTGTTTCTCGCTAGGAAGGGGTTAAGGACCATACTGGCACATAAAAAATAATTTATCTCCGTCCCCCTGCCCTTTATTGATAAGGACTAGACCGGGATATTTCAACTCAATATTACGTCCTTGTCTCCCATGACCATACGGTATGAATGTTCAAACAAGACAATGTAGGAGGTGCAAAGGCAGGTCATATACTCCAAGCAAAAAACAGCGCATTCTTTAGAAAAATATCAAAAACTTTTATTGATTATCAACTATCAAAAAATGGAGTAAACACATTAAAAAAGAAATAACATTAAAAAAAAGAAAGAGGCAGCCCAGTGGCTGCCACCGCACCATCACCCATACCACACACCCACTCCGCATTCACACCTGGCCACCTGGTTAAGGTAAGAGCACTTGCTCAATTGGATTTGCATGCAAAATTTTTTTTTTGTGGACAGTTAACCACTTGAGGACCTAGGGCTTTCTACCCTTTAAGGACCGGCCACTTTTTTTCCATTCAGACCACTGCAGCTTTCACGGTTTATTGCTCACTCATACAACCTACCACCTAAATGAATTTTGGCTCCTTTTCTTGTCACTAATACAGCTTTCTTTTGGGGCTATTTGATTGCTCCTGCGATTTTTACTTTTTATTATATTCATCAAAAAAGACATGAATTTTGGCAAAAAAATGATTTTTTTAACTTTCTGTGCTGACATTTTTCAAATAAAGTAAAATTTCTGTATACATGCAGCGCGAAAAATGTGGACAAACATGTTTTTGATAAAAAAAAAAACCCATTCAGTGTATATTTATTGGTTTGGGTAAAAGTTATAGCGTTTACAAACTATGGTGCAAAAAGTGAATTTTCCCATTTTCAAGCATCTCTGACTTTTCTGACCCCTGTCATGTTTCATGAGGGGCTAGAATTCCAGGATAGTATAAATACCCCCCAAATGACCCCATTTTGGAAAGAAGACATCCCAAAGTATTCACGGAGAGGCATAGTGAGTTCATAGAAGATATTATTTTTTGTCACAAGTAAGCGGAAAATGACACTTTGTGAGAAAAAAAAAAAAAAAAAAAAGTTTCCATTTCTTCTAACTTGCGACAAAAAAAAATGAAATCTGCCACGGACTCACCATGCCCCTCTCTGAATACCTTGAAGGGTCTACTTTCCAAAATGGGATCATTTGTGGGGTGTGTTTACTGTCCTGACATTTTGGGGGGTGCTAAATTGTAAGCACCCCTGTAAAGCCTAAAGGTGCTCATTGGACTTTGGACCCCTTAGCGCAGTTAGGCTGCAAAAAAGTGCCACACATGTGGTATTGCCGTACTCAGGAGAAGTAGTATAATGTGTTTTGGGGTGTATTTTTACACATACCCATGCTGGGTGGGAGAAATATCTCTGTAAATGACAATTTGTTAATTTTTTTTACACACAATTGTCCATTTACAGAGATATTTCTCCCACTCAGCATGGGTATGTGTAAAAATACACCACAAAACACATTATACTACTTCTCCTGAGTACGGCGATACCACATGTGTGGCACTTTTTTGCACCCTAACTGCGCTAAAGGGCCCAAAGTCCAATGAGTACCTTTAGGATTTCACAGGTCATTTTGAGAAATTTCGTTTCAAGACTACTCCTCACGGTTTAGGGCCCCTAAAATGCCAGGGCAGTATAGGAACCCCACAAATGACCCCATTTTAGAAAGAAGACACCCCAAGGTATTCCGTTAGTAGTATGGCGAGTTCATAGAAGATTTTATTTTTTGTCACAAGTTAGCGGAAAATGACACTTTGTGAAAAAACACAATTAAAATCAATTTCCGCTAACTTTTGACAAAAAATAAAATCTTCTATGAACTCACCATACTCCTAACGGAATACCTTGGGGTGTCTTCTTTCTAAAATGGGGTCATTTGTGGGGTTCCTATACTGCCCTGGCATTTTAGGGGCCCTAAACCGTGAGGAGTAGTCTTGAAACGAAATTTCTCAAAATGACCTGTGAAATCCTAAAGGTACTCATTGGACTTTGGGCCCTTTAGCGCAGTTAGGGTGCAAAAAAGTGCCACACATGTGGTATCGCCATACTCGGGAGAAGTAGTACAATGTGTTTTGGGGTGTATTTTTACACATACCCATGCTGGGTGGGAGAAATACCTCTGTAAATGGACAATTGTGTGTAAAAAAATCAAAAGATTGTCATTTACAGAGGTATTTCTCCCACCCAGCATGGGTATGTGTAAAAATACACCCCAAAACACATTGTACTACTTCTCCCGAGTACGGCGATACCACATGTGTGGCACTTTTTTGCACCCTAACTGCACTAAGGGGCATAAAGTCCAATGAGTACCTTTAGGATTTCACAGGTCATTTTTGTTTCAAGACTACTCCTCACGGTTTAGGGCCCATAAAATGCCAGGGCAGTATAGGAACCCCACTAATGACCCCATTTTAGAAAGAAGACACCCCAAGGTATTCCGTTAGGAGTATAGTGAGTTCATAGAAGTTTTTATTTTTTTGTCACAAGTTAGCGGAAATTGATTTTAATAGTTTTTTTCACAAAGTGTCATTTTCCGCTAACTTGTGACAAAAAATAAAATCTTCTATGAACTCACCATACTCCGTACGGAATACCTTTGGGTGTCTTCTTTCTAGAATGGGGTCATTTGTGGGGTTCCTATACTGCCCTGGCATTTTAGGGGCCCTAAACCGTGAGGAGTAGTCTTGAAACCAAATGTCGCAAAATGACCTGTGAAATCCTAAAGGTACTCATTGGACTTTGGGCCCCTTAGCGTACTTAGGGTGTAAAAAAGTGCCACACATGTGGTACCGCTGTACTCAGGAGAAGTAGTATAATGCGTTTTGGGGTGTATTTTTACACATACCCATGCTAAGTGGGAGAAATATCTCTGTAAATGACAATTGTTTGATTTTTTTTACACACAATTGTCCATTTACATAGAAATTTCTCCCACCCAGCATGGGTATGTGTAAAAATACACCCCAAAACACATTATACTACTTTTCCTGAGTACGGCGGTACCACATGTGTGACACTTTTTTGCAGCCTAGGTGCGCTAAGGGGCCCAACGTCCTATTCACAGGTCATTTTGAAGCATTTGTTTTCTAGACTACTCCTCGCGGTTTAGGGCCCCTAAAATGCCAGGGCAGTATAGGAACCCCACAAGTGACCCCATTTTAGAAAGAAGACACCCCAAGGTATTCCGTTAGGTGTATGGCGAGTTCATAGAAGATTTTATTTTTTGTCACAAGTTAGTGAAAAATGACACTTTGTGAAAAAAACCAATAAAAATTAATTTCCGCTAACTTTTGACAAAAAATAAAATCTTCTATGAACTCGTCATACACCTAACAGAATACCTTGGGGTGTCTTTTTTTTCTAAAATGGGGTCACTTGTGGGGTTCCTATACCGCCCTGGCATTTTACAGGCCCAAAACCGTGAGTAGTCTGGAAACCAAATGTCTCAAAATGACTGTTCAGGGGTATAAGCATCTGCAAATTTTGATGACAGGTGGTCTATGAGGGGGCGAATTTTGTGGAACCGGTCATAAGCAGGGTGGCCTTTTAGATGACAGGTTGTATTGGGCCTGATCTGATGGATAGGAGTGCTAGGGGGGTGACAGGAGGTGATTGATGGGTGTCTCAGGGGGTGGTTAGAGGGGAAAATAGATGCAATCAATGCACTGGGGAGGTGATTGGAAGGGGGTCTGAGGGTTTGGCCGAGTGATCAGGAGCCCACACGGGGCAAATTGGGGCCTGATCTGATGGGTAGGTGTGCTAGGGGGTGACAGGAGGTGATTGATGGGTGTCTCAAGGTGTGATTAGAGGGGGGAATAGATGCAAGCAATGCACTGGCGAGGTGATCAGGGCTGGGGTCTGAGGGCATTCTGAGGGTGTGGGCGGGTGATTGAGTGCCCTAGGGGCAGATAGGGGTCTAATCTGATAGGTAGCAGTGACAGGGGGTGATTGATGGGTAATTAGTGGGTGTTTAGGGTAGAGAATAGATGGAAACACTGCGCTTGGGTGGTGATCTGATGTCGGATCTGCGGGCGATCTATTGGTGTGGGTGGGTGATCAGTTTGCCCGCAAGGGGCAGGTTAGGGGCTGATTGATGGGTGGCAGTGACAGCGGGTGATTGATGGGTGGCAGTGACAGGGGGTGATTGATGGGTGGCAGTGACAGGGGGTGATTGATGGGTGATTGATAGGTGATTGACAGGTAATCAGTGGGTTATTACAGGGGAGAACAGATGTAAATATTGCACTGGCGAATTGATAAGGGGGGGTCTGAGGGCAATCTGAGCGTGTAGGCGGGCGATTGGGTGCCCGCAAGGGGCAGATTAGGGTCTGATCTGATGGGTAACAGTGACAGGTGGTGATAGGGGGTGATTGATGGGTGATTGATGGGTAATTAGTGGGTGTTTAGAGGAGAGAATAGATGGAAACACTGCGCTTGGGTGGTGATCTGATGTCGGATCTGCGGGCGATCTATTGGTGTGGGTGGGTGATCAGTTTGCCCGCAAGGGGCAAGTTAGGGGCTGATTGTTGGGTGGCAGTGACAGGGGGTGATTGATGGGTGATAGGTGATTGGCAGGTGATTGACAGGTGATCAGTGGGTTATTACAGGGAAGGACAGATGTAAATATTGCACTGGCGAATTGATAAGGGGGGGTCTGAGGGCAATCTGAGCGTGTAGGCGGGCGATTGGGTGCCCGCAAGGGGAAGATTAGGGTCTGATCTGATGGGTAACAGTGACAGGTGGTGATAGGGGGTGATTGATGGGTGATTGATGGGTAATTAGTGGGTGTTTAGAGGAGAGAATAGATGGAAACACTGCGCTTGGGTGGTGATCTGATGTCGGATCTGCGGGCGATCTATTGGTGTGGGTGGGTGATCAGATTGCCCGCAAGGGGCAGGTTAGGGGCTGATTGTTGGGTGGCAGTGACAGGGGGTGATTGATGGGTGATAGGTGATTGGCAGGTGATTGACAGGTGATCAGTGGGTTATTACAGGGAAGGACAGATGTAATTAATGCACTGGCGAATTGATAAGGGGGGGGGGGGTCAGAGGGCAATCTGAGCGTGTGGGCGGGTGATTGGGTGCCCGCAAGGGGCAGATTAGGGTCTGATCTGATAGGTAAAAGTGACAGGTGGTGATAGGGGGTGATTGATGGGTGATTGATGGGTAATTAGTGGGTGTTTAGAGAAGATAACAGATGTAAACGATACATTTGGGAGGTAATCTGACGGCGGGTTTGCGGGCGATCTAATGGTGTGGGTGATCAGATTGCCCGCAAGGGGCAGGTTAGGGGCTGATTGATGGGTGGCAGTGACAGGGGGTGACAGGGGGTGATTGATGGGTGATAGGTGATTGGCAGGTGATTGACAGGTGATCAGTGGGTTATTACAGGGAAGAACAGATGTAATTAATGCACTGGTGAATTGATAAGGGGGGGTCTGAGGGCAATCTGAGCGTGTAGGCGGGTGATTGGGTGCCCGCAAGGGGCAGATTAGGGTCTGATCTGATAGGTAACAGTGACAGGTGGTGATAGGGGGTGATTGATGGGTAATTAGTGGGTGTTTAGAGGAGAGAATAGGTGTAAACAATGGATTTGGGAGGTGATCTGATGTCGGATCTGTGGGCGATCTATTGGTGTGGGGGGGTGATCAGATTGCCCGCAAGGGGCAGGTTAGGGGCTGATTGATGGGTGGCAGTGACAGGGGGTGATTGACGGGTGATTGACGGGTGATTGACGGGTGATTGACAGGTGATTGACAGGTGATTGACAGGTGATCAGGGGGATAGATGCATACAGTAAACAGGGGGGGGGTGGTCTGGGGGGGGGTCTGGGGAGAATCTGAGGGGTGGGGGGTGATCAGGAGGGGGCAGGGAGCAGGGGGGGGATAAAAAAAAATAGCGTTGACAGATAGTGACAGGGAGTGATTGATGGGTGATTAGAGGGGTGATTGGGTGCAAACAGGGGTCTGGGGGGTGGGCAGGGGGGGGTCTGATGGGTGCTGTGGGCGATCTGGGGCAGGGGGGGGAGAAATCAGTGTGCTTGGGTGCAGACTAGGGTGGCTGCAGCCTGCCCTGGTGGTCCCTCGGACACTGGGATCACCAGGGCAGGAGGCAGCCTGTATAATACACTTTGTAAACATTACAAAGTGTATTATACACTTTGTATGCGGCGATCGCGGGGTTAACATCCCGCCGGCGCTTCCGTATAGCCGGCGGGATGTTGCGGCGAGCGAGCGGTGACAGGCGCCGGCGGAGGATCGCGTCACGGATGACGCGATCGCTCCGCCCATGCCCTTAAATGGACCGCCGCCTCTGTGGGTGAGCCGGTCCTTAAGGGCTCCACTTCCCGGCCGCCTCTGTGCATTAGGCGGTCGGGAAGTGGTTAAAGATTGTAGACCAAAGTCCAGCAAAGCACAGCAGCCATATAGGCAAAAGGGAGACACAAAAGCAAAAGAGTCTCCTTATCCTTGTAATGCAGCCCACAGTTCAGGAAATTGCATCAACAGATGTCAGTGTAAGTTGCGGACAGAGCGAGAGCACAGCAGAGTCTATATGGACATAAGCAGAAGCAACAGACAAAGCCAGCCCATTAAGAGAGATGTAGATGGACATGGATTATTTATCCGATTGATCATAAAACAGTTCATACGATACCATGTGATACATGTCCTATCAGCTCAGATCCATATTGCAATGGGCAACTCCAATGTCAGATGCAGCTTGAGCAGAAACCATGAGCAGAGACAGGCTCCCTTTGCCCTGTCAAGATTGCCGTGCGGTTTGCATGGATAAGGTCCCACTTAGAGTTAGATAGGCATGATGCAACATGCAATCAGCCAGGAGATGTCCAGCCAGGAAAAGTTCCAGTCGGGTAGTGTGAGGTGGCATGAGCCGGCAGGTGCGGGCGGCCTCAGGGCGCCAAGACACGCGTTCCTGACATGTTTTGCCGGACTTCCGGCTTTCTCAAAGGGGGCGTGGCAAAGTCAACTCATTCGTCCCCAAGCAGCTCTGAAATACTCCGGCCCGCCAATCGCAGCGCACGGCGCCCGCCCCGCACGGCCCAATCCCCCATGAGGAGGAGGGAGGGAGGCAAAAGCCCTCATCCACTTACGAGCCAGGAGGGGCGGGCGCATCACCCAACGACAGGCGCAGCCAAACAAACCACGCAGAATGGAGCGCATAGACGCACAACACACACCCACCACTCCACCCACACACAAGAGGGGGCAGGATGTCAATAAGGAGGATGTGGGACTAACAAGCCCAGCCACCCTCGTGGAGGGAGTGCAAAGGCCATCCTGCCGCCCATGAAAGCGAGGTAAATGCCAGTTCAATGATTACAAAAAGTATATATAAATCAAATTCAAATCGGTATGAATGTTTGTAAGCACGAAAAGTATGTAGATATGTATGTCAGTATGTATGAATGTATGATGGATATGGGGGAGGATGGGTGAAGGTCTTACGACCATGGGGTATGAATATATGTATGTAGATATGTATGACTAATTTAGGGGGGGGTCGGGTGAAGGTATGTTGGATCCGCGTATACATATTTGTGATGCTCAATGATTTTTGTTTTCTATGAATAGCAAAAAATAGTAAAGAGGAATATAATCAAACAATGATGCAAAATTGACCCAGTAACAGGAGTATTACTGTGAAGTTAAACTGCGAACTGGGTAAAAGCTCTAAGGTGTGCGCTGAGTTTGAAATTTTTTTATTATATATTGAAACAATATTATATTGAGGCTGCAGTGATGTTTTGTACACATATCTACCTTACAAATGGTTGTTTAAAAAACAGTATTGCCAGCTATTTGATGGCGATCACTGCAGCTTCTGCCTGAAGCACAAGGCTCTGTAGAAGTGTCTAGGGATCACTTAGTAAGTCCTTGTGGTGTCATCCTGTGTTACATACACAAGTTTGCCCCTAGTCCTTTCATCTAGCAAATGTGTGATCAGGCAGAAGTCAGGTCCATTATGCACACCTGTATCTTGTAATGTTTGACACGCAGGCACCATGTGACACCTGTCAGTCAAGTTTTTCCCCTAGTTTGCACATGGCATAAGCCAGCCAACCAATCATGCAAGATGGGGGCAAGAAACAACTTTCGGATTGACCTTTAACTTTACAAGACAGCAAAAATGAATAAATGTAGGTTACATAGGCTATGGCTATTACCCTTTCAGAATGTCAGACACAAAACTTATATTTGCATCGTGTGCCATACTGTTAGGACAATTATCAGTCTGCTGTTAAGAAGGCAAAATAATCTGAATTAATTTTTCATAAACAACTCTGTAGTGAATACATGCATATATGAATCAATTGTCTGAAACTGAAATGAAATTATATATATATATATATATATATATATATATATATATATATATATATATATATATATATATATATATATATATATATATATATATATATATATATATATATATATATATATATATATATATATATAGTATGTATGTATGTATGTATGTGTGGTTTCTTATCCAGCCACAAAAAAAAAAAAAAAAAAAGAAAAGAAAAACAGAGCAAATAAATTAGCCTAAACAGAAATTGATTCTTCAACTATACTTGATGACTCTTACATATTCACTCTTGCCTCTTTCCTTCTGATGAATCATGCTGTCTGGTCTCGAAACTCAGAACTGAAGACAGCATGACTCAGCATGATTTATCAGAAGGGAGAGCTGAGTGAGGCATGATAATATGGAAGTTAGTATTCAAATGTGGCTGTATTATACAGAAGAAAAGCTTTTCAATGTAAGAAACAGGATCAGTGCTATCATTAAGCAATTTGCTTCAAGATATAACAAAAGATTCATATGCACGGAACCACTAGAAAATCAGTTTAAGTGAGGTGTAGACTGGTGATTGTTATGCAATGCATAAAGAAACAATTTTTGTCGGAAAAGTTGATGCAGACAATACTTACAGTACTTCAGTATGAAGCATTCTGTTAGCTTTCAATGCTCACGTCATCTTTTTCAGGCAGACAAAAGTGGTGCGTAATTAAGCATGTAGTGGGTGCCATACTTATTTCCTTTTAAACAATACCAGTTGCCTGGCAGTCACCGACCTAAAACAAGCATGTAGACAATCTAGTAAGAAATTTAGTCAGAGCACCTAATCTGCATGCTTCTTTAGGGTCTATAGCTAAAGGTATTTGAGGCAGAGTTTTAGCAGGACAGCCATTCAATTTGCATTCTTTAAAAGGAAATAAATGTCAGCCTCTATGTTCCTCTCAATTTAGGTGTCCATTAAAGGGTACCAGAGCTGAGAGAGATATGGAGGGTGCCATATTTATTTTCTTTTTAACAATGCCAGTTGACTGCCAGTCCTCCTGATTCTGTGTCTCAAATGTATTTAGCCATAGACACTGAACAAGAATGCAGCATATTAGTTATGCTGACTCAGACACTACTTATGCCAGAGGATCATCAGGCTGCCGGGCAACTGGCATTGTTTTCAAGGAAATAAATATGGAAGCCTCCATATCTTTCTCACCTCAGGATGCCTTTAAAGGCAGAACCTACCTTTACTGTGCTAGCAAGGTACCTAATAAGTTATGCAACATGCAGACACATTGGGGTTCATATGATAAGGCTGCAGGTTAAGATAGGTAACTCTGCAAATAAAGGTTACACTTTTAGCATGTCTGCTATGACATGGCAAATCTTTGCAATCCTCACCTAGATTATACCAGAACATAATGTGGATTGCTAAACAGTTAATAAATTAGCAGGAGTGTGACTGCAGTATGTGCATAGTAAAAGCTTTCTTTAATAAATCCAGGCTGTCCTTATTTTGAAGTTCCCTCAGATTCTCTAAATCAATTATATTTTCCAAACTTGGTAAATCACTCAGTGTCTCTTCTGTAATGTGATGTGCCTAATGAAGAAGATGTGAGCACTTAACACAAGCAAAACATTTCTATCTGCAGTTAATCATAAAAAGAATTATCCAAGGCAATTTTTTCTCCAACCAAAAATAAAGCAGTTTCAACTAAATGTTTTCCTTTTGCGTTATTGATAATGCTTTGTATTCTGACTTGGTTAATGGGTAAAGGCCAGTTCTATGGTGAAGCATATCTTGCAGCCTAAAAATGAGCATCTGTTGTTGACACTGTATATACCTTTTTGGCTCATAAATAATGATTTGGTCCAAATAAATCTCAACTGTTCCCTGGCTCAAACCAGACTTCTGACACCTGCCAAATTGACTACAGTAGGGACAGATTTGCTCCTGCTATTTTGAAAAACATGACGGGAGCTGAGTATTTGGAACGCAGTGGTTGGGTCCCTATGAGCCAGGTCCCAGGAACACCAAGTAGAGGCCAGTCTTGTGAGTGAAAGTGTGTAGCAGGCAGTGGTGTAGCTAAGGAGCTATGGGCCCCAGTACAAGTTTTGCATTGCCTGCCCCTCCCCCCCCCCAAGTATGCTATACATAACAATTTTTACAGCGCACCAAAACCTGCCAAGGACAACCACAGTGTCAGAAGTGGAGGAAGGGGATGGATAATAGCTCGTCAATAATTACTACTATTCTAGGCATCTATAGAAGTGATTATTACCAGCACAGGACCAATAAAGAGCTAATACTGTGGTTTAGGGACTGCTCCTCGGGGCCCCACTGGCCCAAGGGCCCGGATGCGGTCGCAACCCCTGCAACCCCTATTGCTATGTCACTGGTAGCAGGCCTAAAATGATGTCTCTTTCTGCCTGGTGGGTACTCATGAAGTCCATCCTCCTAGATGGCAGTGTTTGAACTAAGAACAGGGTAATTGTGATCACATGATCAGTGATATAGCTCAGTAGCCATTTGCTCCAGTGCAGTAAGACATTGGGCTCACCTATACATAACCATCGAAGAAATATAGCGAAAATCAAACAGACCTACCTGCCCTGGTTCATGCATTTGTTTCCTCCCGCCTAGACTACTGCAACTGTTCATCGGATCTACAGATAAGGTTCTGCACCCCTTACAACTAGTACATAATGCTGCAGCCAGACTCCTAGTCAATGCCCCCCGCAGCTCACACATCACCCCAGTACTGCAAACTCTTCACTGGTTGCCAGTAAAATGGAGAATCAATTTTAAGATCTGCCTGCTGACATTCAAGGCTCTACACCACATGGGACCCAAATACATAGCGGATCTATTGGAACTTAATGCCCCTCCACACACCCTCCGCTCTGCCAACAAGATGAAGCTGGTTATTCCCCAGATACACTTAACATTTGGTGCTCGTGCCTTTTCCTATGCAGTCCCTACTCTATGGAACTCACTTCCACAATCTGTATGAGAGGCTTCTTCTCTGGACAGCTTAAAAAAAAAAAAAAAAAAAAAAAAGGCTTAAAACTCACCTCTTTTCCCTAACCTTTGAAACTGCATAATGCAGGGTCACAGCGCTTTCAGTCCCCAGGGAGAAAAGCGCTATAAAAATATTATTGTCATTGTTATATGGAGCACCAAAACTTGCCAAGAACAGCTGAAGTGTTCTAAATGTGTAAGCAGGGCAAACAAAAATGTCATACTATGGTAAAATTATTTCCACTATTAAAAAGAAGATATACAGATGTTCATGACACCAGTGAGGAAAAGTTATTGATAGAGGGGCCCGGATGGGTACCTCTGACTTAGGGGCTCCTGCGCAGTTGCAACATTCTGCATCCCCTATTGCTATGTCTCTGCATGTGACCAGGCTGATGACCTATAAGCACAGGTAGGTGACTGCTTTTTGATAGAGAAATGTGTTGCAGCAGATTAGGGACCTGTCAGCTACATACCGTAAATCTTTTTTGTTAACGTGAACTTGAGGTGAGAGTGATATGGAGGCTGCCATATTTTTTCCTTTTAAAACAATAACAGTTGCCTGGCAGCCCACCCTGCTGTAATATTTGGCTGCAGTAATGTCTGAAGTACACCAGAACCAAACAAGCAGCTGATCTTGTTAGTTCTTAAAGCCTTAAATATTTAAAAATATACTAAAATAAAACAACTTGAAAATGCCCTGTTTTCCTTTGGCTGTACTTACCTGAATTAAATGATACCTTCACAGACATACGGTAGCTTTTATCTATTTTATTTTTTTTAAACAAAGTTTCTAGGTCTTATTTTGAAGAAAGGCACAGATGCAGCATGTCACATAATAAATAATAATCGCTCATCTAACGCCACTTGCATAAGTCTCTATCTTACCAGCATTAGCGAGTTTAGTGGATGAGAGATACCGCTGTATTTTTAACCACCCCTGTATGAAATGTAATGTTCAATTTGAAAGAAAATATTTTTCAAAGCATTTGTAAGACTAAGTGAAGGGAAAATTGGACTTGATTTACCCAAGTCTGCATCACTGCTGGCGAATGGGGTTAAATCCTGGCAAGGACACACATTTTGTAAGATACAAAGGATACAAAAGTTAATTGAGATCATTAATCAGCAGAAGTGGACAGGTGTGTGGTATTCTAATGGGATATCTGGATGGGGACACATTGTCTATTGCTAGGAGATACCATTAAGGCCTTCCATGAAAAACTCATCTGGAATTTATCATCAGACGCTTACAGTGCACTACTCTGCCAAGCATGTCTCATATAATATCTCTGGCAAGTGTTCTGCCTGCTGCATGATCACACAATTCATTCTAGAAAGTGGAGATTTTTTTTTTCAGCTCTCTATATAATCAGTATTTCTGGATCAAATTGCCCCGGAAAAAAGAAACCATAACCAAGGATTGAACGTCATCCCAATCAGTAGCTGATACCCTCTTTCCCATGAGAAATCTTTTCCCTTTTCTCAAAAGGTTCATCAGGGGGCTCTGTATTGCTGATATTGTGTTGAAACCCCTCCCACAGTGTGATGTCAGGACCATGGTTCTGACATCACACTGTGGGGAGCCTTGTTGCATTTTGGGAAATAACAGCTGTTCCAACTACCAAAAAAAGCAGCATCTCCTTCAATATGCATCCCCTACCAGCAGTAAAGATATTGCCATGTGATTAATGTCAGAATATAAATCAGGGAGAGGAAAGAATTTATAATGGGCATACACTGACTAAATCGTTTATAATTATTGTAAAAATTAAGTACTTTTTCATTACACTTTTTTCACTGAAGTTCCTCTCTAAAGGTGGCTTAAACGTGATGATCAGCGGAAAGGATCCCCCAATTTTGGGATTGTCACTTGACCCATTTGCAGTAATAACTGGCCATCACTTTATAGATCATACTATTTACACCAGTGGGGCACAGCGATGAACAGACGGCTTTCTTCAAATGCTCATTCCCCACTTTAAAAAGCAGTGATTTGGGGTTCCTTGCGAAATACATTCATTTCCGCCACCCATATGACGGCTCACCCTGCTACTGTTGAAATTCCAGGCAGCATTAATTACTATTCCCCCTCCGCCTCATAGCAACTCAGAAGGAGAAGTAATTTGGGGTCCGGCAATCACCGGATCCCTGAATTACCCATGTGTGGGCCATGGACTATAGCATTGCTGCTATATCCGCGCCAAACTCAGGTGCTACATGGTGCGCACCAAAAAGCCCTGCCTTATTCCTCATGCCCTCTGCTATCCTGAAACGTCAGAGAACTTTGGAGCCACAAGTAGCTTGGTTGTTGCCGAACAGCTGGAATCTTGATTCAATTTGTGGCCTGTGAGCAGGGTCATTTCTAGTCCATTTGGTGCCCTAGATAAGGCCCCCAGTTGTCACCTCTACAAGCTGCTAGAAAACTGTACAATATATTTAAAGTTCAGAATGCCACTTCTATCCCATGCCATCTACCTAGAAAAGCGGGTCTCATTCATGGTGATTTAGATTACTTCACTTTCTAAAAATCACTCATTTCTATTTGTATCTACTAATATTTACTGCAAAACTATAAGGGATCCTTGGCGAATCAGCAAACATGGTTTTGGAAATTTTGATCCCACCAAAGACCTTAATGTTATTTATGGCTATAGTGGCACTCAATGGACAATTTGGGTGCAACAGACAATTTGTGTGCAAGAGACAATTAGCAGTGGGGGGACGGATAGCGGTGGTGGGGACATGAGGTACGGCTTTAATGCAGCTGCACCACACTAAACTAAAGTGGGTAGCAGGGTGGGGTAGTGATAAGCGATCTTGCCTTGCAGCACTGGATTACCGGTTTGAATCCCAGCCACCAGGGCAACATCCGCAAGGAGTTTGTATGTTCTCCCCAGGTCTGTGTGTTTCCTCCGAGCACTTTGGTTTCCTACAGCCCACAAAAATTCAGATAAGTTAATTGGCTTCCCCCTAAAATTGGCTCTAGACTACGATACATGCACTACATGATACGTTCAGAAGCATATGACTATGGTAGGGATTAGATTGTGAGCCCCTTTGAGGGACAGTTTATGGTGAAATAATTCACTCTGTACAGTGCTGTGGAAGATGTTGGCACTATATAAATACTAAATAATACTGGTAATAATAAAGTGTTAGCCAAAGGTGGGGGTGGGGTGGGAGGCTAGTGTTAGGTGTAAATAGGGGTAGATTGGTGTTAGGAGTGGGGGGGAGCAGTAATGCAAGAAGGAGTTTAGGTAGAGCAATAGTAGAATATTGGTAAAATAGTCTACTATTGGTATTAGCCAGAACCCAATAGTAGAATATTGCCAATTTTACCAGCACTCTACTAGAGGTTTCTCCTGGTTTCCACATTTCCCCAGTGCCCTTATTGCAGCTACGTATTCTTGGTGCCAATTTATTAATAAAATCTCTGCAAAATCCATGCAAAAAAAATAAATGTTTGCAGTAAGTTTGTACTGACTGATAACTTACTACATGTCAATACAGAAACAAGAACTTTATCAATTTAAACATTGAGGAAAAAACACTAGTAGAGTATAAGGAGCTAAAAGAGACTGAAAATCCCTCCTACTAAAAAAAAAAAATAAAAAAAAAAAGTTATGCTAAATATAATTTTGCTATCTTAAAGAGACACTGTAACAAAATGTTCAGCCTTATTTCTTCTATCCTATAAGTTCCTATACTTGTTCTAATGTGGTCTGTCTTACTGCAGCCTTTCCTAGTTGCATAGTGGCTGTATTATCTCTGTTATATAATCTAATCTTCTTTCCTCTGAAGGCTTTGTCCGGCTCAGGAACTCAGGCAAGAATGTGCTGCTCTGTTTGTGATAGGATAGAAGCTATACACACCCTCTCCACGCCCCCTGCAGGCTCTGTGCGAGTCACAGACTAAGCTCCTCTCAGCCTATCACATGCCATGTCTTTTGTTTGTAAACACTGCCTAAAACTGGCAATTACAAGCCGGGACTGCAGCAGGGAGTGGCAGAAACAGCACAGAGGGGCACAGGAGAACATAATGAATAGAATGGTATGCTTTTTATTGTAAGAATTTTAGAGTACAGATTCTCTTTAAAACAGAAGTTATTTTCAATAATTCAGCTTTAAGTGAGCAAATACATTTTCCCATCATGGAAAACTGTACATGCTTACTTGAGGGCTTGTTTCCGTATGTGCGGTTTCAAGCCGCACTTATGGAAACGCGATTGCAGGGACATCAGAGATTGCATAGACTGCACTCTCTGATGTTTCTTTACATGCATTACGATTCCCCACTGAATCGCAGCACATGGTTGCACACATTGTGGGGCGATTTTGCTTGTAATCCCATTCATTATAATGAATGGGATCGCAAGAACCGCCTCAGGGGGAGTCACATGCAATGCAGAGCCACGTTGAAACATGTGTGATTCATTTTCAAACACATTTTTAATTTACTGATAATTTCCTTAGAAGGTTCAACTAAATGTTTTTGTGTTTTTTTTCTGCTTCTGAAAACTTATAGTGTCTTTGCCTCAGCCTAAATGAATTGCTTAAGGCTGTGTCTACATGTCTTGCTGTACTAGGAAAGATATGCAAGTTCCCCCAGAGTCTCCCAGAGTCTATTGTTCCACAAGGTGGCTCTATACTCTCTAACTAAATTGCAGGTAATAGTTCTATTTTGGACTTAAGTCTGCAGAACATTCAAATGTTTTGTTGCTGATAATTTTTGAAGGAAAAAACTGGGTATAAATTACATACAATGCTATTCCTATTTATTTCCCAATCCAATGACACCTGGGCTGTTCACATGTGTGGTTATGCTGTGAGCAATGTACCCTAAACTTTAATGCACACACAGTTATGCTAATGAGGCTTAAACACATTATTTCTTCTCTTCATCCACATTTTCTCTTCCTTCCTCCCTCAGTATTTCTGAATCATTTTAAACTTAAGAGGAAAAAAAATGCTATAGCAAAATGACTTTGTGACCTTTCCGCTTGGAAAGCAAATTAATTCATTAATATAGAACTATTTCGGAGTTATCCCTAATGGCCACTGCTGTTTTATGGCCTAATTTGCAAACATATTGTTGCTTTTAATTTTCAGAGAACATTTATATGGAATCCACCAAATGCGCCCTGGCGGTAATCTACAGACATCATCGCTATTTCTAAGTGCCATTTGGAAAATCTTTCAATGAATAATAAAAATGTCCTATTTGTTGTTATTGTTGTTCATAAGATTGCCATTTAATGCTCTTATTTCATGGCTGGGGCTTTGTTTTAAATGAAGCAGAATGTACAACTGTGCATGCACTATTAATCTCCTGGCTTCCTGCATTGGTGAGCTGGAAATCATTAATACAAACAATGTACACATTTGTGTGCCGTTTATGGAGCTAGAATAGACTTAAGAACACCTTCTGCATAATTTCATGGCTCTAGTCTAGATGACCATTTTTGTCTTAAAGGATACCCAAGGTGACATGATATGATGAGATAAACGTGTGTGTGTAGTACCACACTTTTTAATAACTAGGCTGTGTTCCTTTTTTCTGCCTGAAAGAGTTAACTTTCAGGTATCCAAATGACAGTTTTTCACTTTTCAAAACCTTGTTTGACTATAGCTTAAAGGACTTCCAATGCAAACATCAAAATCTATCTTTTACTCATCTGGCGCTTCTTCCAGCCCCAAGCAGCAGTGTCAGTCCCTGGTCCTCTTCAGTGTCCCTGCTGGCCGCCCTCAATGGTGGCGTCCTGCCGGGGGGTCGGCTCTTCTGCACCTCTGCTCGCACTGCACCTGCGCACAACTACTGTGCAGGCGCAGTACAGGTCAGATGACATGGACGCACAGGCACAGAAGAGCTGACCCCACCGGCGGGTCGCTATCATTGCGGGTGGCCACTGGGGACACAGGAGAAGACTGGGGCTGCAGCAAGGGACTGAGATGGCTGTTCGGGGCTGGAAGAAGCCCCAGGTGAGTAAAAAATAGATTTTGAGGTTTGCATAGGATGTCCTTTAGGAGACGGAAGATAGATACTATTGTTTAGCAGTTTGACTGCAGAAATCAGATGACAGATCAGAGATAGCGAAAACTTCACTAATCTTTCTGCAAACATGAGACTTCACAAAACCATGGTTTTCTTAAAAAGACAAAATTACTGTGAAAGTGGTTTTAAAAGCAAATTTTGGGAATACACGGTTCGTTTCTGGCGCTCGATTATCCTCTCAATCGTTTTTGCCGCTCAATTCTGCAGTTGATTATTTTATCTTCCGCTTGTTTTTCTTATCTTTTTCCATTCACTTCTATCAGAAATCGAGCAGCGAAAGGATCGAAAGGGAGATCGGACATGTCGGAAATTATTTATCAAACCATCTAATCACCTCAAAAACGAACCGTGTATTCCCAGCATAACAGAAAGAAGTGCTACCAGTCTAGAACAATAGGTAGGGGGAGCTGTGTACATGGTGGTGGTGGCAAGTTTAGTGTCTAAGGAGAGGTTGTATGCCTGCCTGAAGAGGTGAGTTTTAAGGTTGTGCATAAAGAGAGTAAGTGTGGGTGAATGACTACTAACAGATAGTGGAAAGGAGTTCCAGAAAAGTGCTGAAATTCTAGAGAAGTCTTTTATACGTGAATAAGAAGAGGTGGTGACCAGAGAGGACATGCAGAGTGGTATCTGGAGACAAGTGTAGTTAGGGATGGGCGAGACTAGAGAGTACTTTGCGGATGAGACTTGGGCGCTTATTCCATTCACTCTTCCTCCTGAGTTTTCTCCTAGGAGATACATTTTCATTGTCTGTTTACAATATATCGTATACTATTGTTTTCTGGTGGCTTAAAAGGCATTTTATTGATAAAGTGTGAAAATACCACCTAGAAGAAAACTAATGAATTGCATAGGGCTATTAGGGCCTGATGGACAAAATTGCAGTAATATTGTGGCGCACAGATAACGCCTGGCAATATTACCCATACTTCCGGCAGTTACGCTTATAACATGGCCTGCAGTACTCAAGTAGCACTACTGCTGATACGGTAAAGAGCGTTACTAATGTTAACACTCCTTAGTAATGTGCGTTACTGTAGCAACAGGCACTCTACTCAAGAACTACGGGTTGCGCTAATCGTGTAACTTACGGTACTTGCTGCCAGAAGTAAGGGTAACATTGCTGTGCACTATCTGTACACGGCAGCATTACAGCAATTTAATCCATCAGGCATTTAGTAATTTAGGATTATCATACGAGTCTTTTTTTGGAATGTAGGAGGACATCTACACAAAACACTGAGCACATAAAACTCCAAGCACATAGTGTCCTGGATGAGATCTGAACCTGGGAAACCAGCACTACAAAGTGAGAGTGCTATCCACTATGCCACCCTATGCCCTAATATGCATTTTCTTGTATTAAACTACTCTTCTCTATCCTTGACAGCATGGTGGCGTGGTGGTTAGTGCCCTCGCCTTGCAGCGCTGGGTATCTGGTTCGAATCCCAGCCAGGTCAACATCTGTAAGGAGTTTGTATGATCTCCCCGTGTCTGTGTGGGTTTCCTCCGGGCACTCCGGCTTCCTCCCACATTCCAAAAATACAGATAAGTTAATTGGCATCCCCCTAAATTGGCCCTAGACTATGATACATGCACTATACAATACACACATCATATGACTATGGTAGGGATTAAAGTGTGAACCCCTCTGAGGGACAGTTAGTGACAAGACAATACTCTGTACAGCGCTGTGGAATATGTTGGCGCTATATAAATACATCTAATCAATGTGCCCCCCCTTCTGTTTCTGCAACAGACTTATACTACAGTTTATTATTTTGAAGTGAGTCATCATTACAAGACAGCAATGGGCAGATAAAGGCAAAAAAATGTGTGTGAGTTGAAAAATGCTACTTCATTCCATAGAGAATGTAATATGTGCAGGCGTCTAGCAAAAGAACGCTTGTAGCCTTATTGGATACCCAGTCCCTCATTTGTTCTGTCACTGCTGCCCCATTACAGTTACACCATAAAACAGCTGAACAGATTCATACGGTGATATAAGTACAGCGCTTGCCACACAAAACGATAGAGTGGGATAAAACAGCACATTCCCTTAATGATCTTCCCTGCAGTTTTTTTTTTCTCTCTCGGAGAGATCGTTCAGGGACCAAAAGTCACTAGGGCTTCCCTGTACAAACAAACAAGCCCTCATGTAGCAGCAGAGTTATCACTGTGATCTTCAGGGTTAGAGAGGCAGGCAGCTGGCGCACTCTCGAGATGCTACTGTGCTTTATGGAAACCGGACTCTGGGGAGACCACTGAAGATATTAACTCCTAGCCGAGCTGATAAATGCAGCATCAGCCAGCCAGTTATGTATAAGAGCACATTTGCTTCTTATACCCTGTTGTACCATTTCACCCTGGCTTGTTTTATATCAGGCAGACTGAAAACCCCGGAATAAAATGCAGCGTTTGATTTAATTTTCTGAGGTCCTTTTTCTTTTTTTTTTCCCTTTATCCTACAAGGTGATGAATGACAAACCGCTTTAATTGTTGGCAGGACCAAATATAGCCTGTTGATGAATGACAGCAACAGATGGTTAACTGGGTACATTGTGCCAAAGTTAAAGTATGCAAATTGTCTCCGTTTTTATGAGAAGAGGTACAAGCACAGGTGGTGATCTGGTCTACAGAACTCACAGAGGTCATTTCACAGACTGAACAGGTTTAGAACATACTGGCTGCTAAAAGGTCCCAGATACAACACAGGCAAACATTATGGGGAGCGCAAGCGCTTAAAATCTCTCTCGTGATCAGAATTCTACTGAATACACTTCATCGGTGAAAATTCAAGGCTACCTTAGGAAGTCTGTTGCAGGGTACTCAAATACATTTTTTTAAAGGACACTGAGGCGAAAATAAACAAATGAAATAAATCATTTTATCTATCTTCCTTCTCCTAAAAATGACTTTTTTAAGATATTCCACAGTTTTAGTTTATGTTTAAATCTTTTTAAGTTTTAACTTTTTTATTGTTTTTGCTCAATGACACATTCATTGAAGTATGCCAGAGCTAAAATCTATGAACAAATGACCCTTTTTATCTCTTTCCTGCTCTCATAAGCCAATTTCTGCTAGGAAACTGGAGTCAGTACTGAGTCAGCCACTTAGATACCTGATATTTAACTCTTTCAGGCAGAGAAAGAAAAAAAGGAACACAGCCTAGTTATTTGTGTGCTAGGCACTGTACATACCCATGTCTATCTCATCGTGTCACATGTCACCTCGGGTATCCTTTAATCTGTAGCATACAGACCATTTACCTTGCTTAAAGGATACCCAAGGCTAACAAAAAGAGCATGCTTTTATTTACTTGGGGCTTCTTCCAGCTTGCGTAGGCTTGTAGGTCCCTCGCTGTCCTTCGGTCCTCTTTCTCGATAGCTCGGTACAATGCATGACTTAAAGCACATACGATGACCCAGTGGCACGCCACCTTGCGCACAACATTAAGACTTGTAGCTGCACATGCGCAGAATGCTTCTGGCGACAGCCGCGCAATCAAGAAGGTGCACATCCGGGCCAGCGTATGTGCTGTAGTGCCTGACTTCTCGCACTTTTCCAGGCCAAACAGCGGTTCAAGGAAGAGGGCAGGAAGGACAGCAAAGGACTAACAAGCAGTGTTGCTTGCAAATTTTTGCCAAAGTCATTTTCACATCGCAAATACTATTATTGATTTTGAGAATATATACACAAAAATACATTGTATTTTCACAAGATAGTCAAAGGAAATAAGTGTTTCTTTCCGATGTGAAAATTTGGAGAATTTTTTTTTTTAAAACATCACAAACGTATTACAAAATGATCATTAAAGGTGTTTTTGAACGAATGCTGAATTTTACATCATTTTCGAAAAATAAATGTAAAAAGAATATCTACATTTTCCCTCTTCACTGCTTACAAGACTACGAGTGATGGAAGAAGCCCAAGGTAAGTAAAAGAACAATTGTTATTTTTTTATCCTTTAGTGCAAGTTGCAACCTGTGACTCAAAGTTGTTAAGAAATCACAACTGTTCTATAATGTTATCACACTCAGGGCACATCGTATTCAAATCATTCAAAATCTGTTGGCCCTCATACTACATAGAGGTGGTGAAATTGGTCAGTGATTGCCAATTAAAATTGGATGTGTGTATGCACCTAAAGGTGGCCATACACTGGTGTATTTGCCATCAGATTCGACCAACAGATAGATCCCTCTCTGATCTAATCTGATAAGAGAGACATCGTATGGCCACCTTTACTGCAAACAGATTGTGAATCGATTTCAGCCTGAAACCGATCACAATCTGTGGAGCTGCCGCCCCCCCACCCCCCCACATACATTACCTGCTCCGGCCGGCATGAGTCCCCTGGTCTTCTTCTCCGCTCCAGCCCCGCCACACTCCGGCTACTGAACTTCCTGTCCAGGGGAAGTTTAAACAGTAGAGGGCGCTCTACTGTTTAAACTTCCTGCCGGGACAGGAAGTTCTGTGTAGCTCTGGAGCCCGAAGCGGAGAAGAAGACCAGGGGACTCACGTTGGCTGGAGCAGGTAATGTATTACCACTGTATTGCGTCGGTCGTCGGGCATTCGAACGCCGCTAACGATGCACTCCCGACCCGCCGGCGACCGAGAAAAAACTTCCGCACGGACGGGTCGACGGGAATCGACGGGTTCTGTCAGCGGTGTGCGCGGCGATTTCACAGCCGTTTCGATCACTGTGATCGAAATGGCTGTATATCGGCGGGAAAATCGTTAGGTGTATGGCCCCCTTAAAACTGGACCCTATCTCATTTGCAAAGCCCCCATCAGTGATACAAAACTTTTTTTTTTCTTTTTCATTTTTTAAAATAGCTGTCAGCTTCTATTAACTGCATTAAATAAACACAACAGAAAGTGATATTAAAATGTGCTTTATTGCCTCATTTTTATGGCTTTTTACTATTGAATCCATATAAGATTTTTTACGCTAATTTTCTTTTAACAGATTTGCTTTTAAGACGTTTGATGAATAATGCACTACATTCAAAAGAACAAACAAAGTCCAACCTCAGGAGACTCGGAGACCATTTTACCACACATGTATCAAGATGTATAGATGTCAGGAAGAAATAAAATAATTCATTCACCTAAAGGCTGCCTCTTCCTTCTTGATAATGTATTGTTAAATAATTTAAGATTTTCTGCAACAAAGCAAATACCAGGAATGATGAGGTCTGTTCTTGCTTGGGGATTACATGCGAGCAAAAACAGAACAGGCTGCCAGAACGCTGTGACACTTGTAGTAATGAAGAAACATGCTAATGGGAATCCAAATATAATCCCAGCATTGACCACAAAGCAGTATTTCCAGCTACTCAAAGTGGTTCATTTACAAAAGGATATATTCAGGGTAAAGCATTGTTTATGTTTAGCATATAGTCCAATATCCAGAACAAACCTTTTTTTTTTTTTTTTTTTTAAATAAGACACTCTAAAACAGAGATATCTTTTGTCTATTTAGCATACACTGATAAAGTCTTTGAATAAATTCTTCAGATAGCAATATAAAACAGTTATACAAATAGACATATTGTACATGAATTTTACCAGGCTGCTGTGCACCACAAGGAAAATTGCAACACACAAATAGACAAAACAGGCAGCAGAAATCAGCTACAGGTTCAAAAAATACTGCTAACAGTATGTCTGTTATTTCAAGATCGAGAAATGCATTGAGGACAGTTTTGCTTTAAACATCCAGACAGTAGCCCCCCCCCCCCCCCCTTCAAATGGAAAATACAAATTATGCTCTCAAAATTATACTACGGTTGTTTGTGTGGTCTAATCTACATAGGACCTATGATCAGTGTTACAACAATTCAAGTGAAAATAAGTGTTGAAAGGTGGTAAAGAGCTTCACCAACTGTCATTCAGTAGCACAAGTGGAAGTGAGTGAAGGTATACGTCAAACAAAGCTGTCTAGTGTTCATCACTCAAAGTTGTTTGAAAAGGCAATGCCTCAGGCATTACAGACAAATGTCACATGTGCATGACCTAGGTGTTGTGTCTTCTAACAATCCTGTCCCTGTCCAGCAACAGCTACCAGACAGGTAAGTATGACACATGCCTACACCCACCTCCTCCCATGCTGTCCATGGGTGTCTGCTCGAGTTCTACTTTAAATAACACTGGAACATGCTATACTGAAAGCATTAAAGGCGCGTACACACACCGTATTTTTACACACGAAGGGGCTGTTAGACCCTCCAGCAGAGCGGTCGTTCTGCCTACAGTAGCACGTGTGTACAACCTGTCGGCAGACTGATGAGACTGTTTTTGACTGATCCGCACTGCACAGTAATGGTTATCATAAAGGTGCATTTACATACTATTGGCGTGTTTAGAGTCCAACTAAAGCCAAGATTAGACCAAAAATGTAACAGTAATTGGGATGATAAGTGAATAGAAGTTAAGTTTTGGGCAGAACACCTTTTTATGTTCCAGGTATGCTTTGTGGTGTAAAATAGTTTATTTTCTGTGCTTCTGGATTCAGTGGGTTAATCAGGTGCACCCATATAACACCCAAAATAGAAAGAACATTAGATGTCAGACTGCATTTCCTAAAATGGTGGGACCTTTAGTTTGTAGGAAATAGACGGTAAGCAATTATAAGTCATTACCATCAGAATGTATTAATAAGTGTAGACCTGCAGGAAAGCATGGCTACTCAATGGGTTTTTCAATTAAAAGTTACATTCTAAAGATAATGCTAATAATTTACAGTAAACAAACATAATGGTTTTGAAAAGTTCCCTGAGTTTTGAGTGTGGTTGGGACTTTTTCTCAGTGTTCTGAGAATTAAATACTGTATATGTGCCCAAATAGCCAGTACTGTTATGGGTGCTTAAAGGTAACCTAAAGTGAAAAAAATGTGGCCAGCTTAACTTACCTGGGGCTTCTTCCAGCCACCTGTAGTCCTCCTGGTCCCTCACTGTCTTTCCACACTCTTCTATTTGACAGCTGTACCCTCCAAAAGCTGAATTTGCAGGCCCAAGCTTTGAGCCTCCCAATCGCACTCCCGTACTATTGCACATGTGCCAAATGCTCTCGGCCACAGGAGCGTGATCAAGGAGGCACGTGGCTGGAGAGCAGTAGGGACACACACTGGCTAAATAGATCAAAGCAAAGCAAGGAACCAGTATGACTACGGGTGGCTGGAAGAAGTCCCATGTAAGATAAAATGGCCAAGTTACTTTCACTTTAGGTTAACTTAAAGGGCTCATTCATACTAGGAGAGTGTGCTGACAATAGGTTGGATGCAATAAACTGTGTTAAGCAGAATAATGTGCGCAGTTTTACCACACAAGAGTGTGAGCAGAATGTAATACATTACATGAAATGCATTAGGCTGTACTCATTGTGCAGTTTATAGCATACACCACAATGCTGCATACACCCCAAGATCCTATACGCCAACACACAGCCACCTGCAGTGCCAAAATTTATGACGCTAACCCTACTGAATTACGCTGATTAGAGCAGTATACATGCAGCAGTGCACTTTTGGAGGGTGCTGCATCACAATGATAGGGTTTTTTCTTTGGTGATTTTTGTAAGGGCCAAGAAGGCAAGAATACCTAGGTGAGAAGTAGGGAAGAGACCGGGAGTATAGTTAGGTATAGGGAGGATAAACTTATATAGATATATAGTCACAAAGGTGGGTTGCAGTTCCAGCAACCACCGTATAGGCCTGCAAGGAATTAACCATCCAGCTCGGTACTCCAGGTCCTGCTGAATACTGAATGGTCGCTCTCCTGTAGTACGATAGACTTTCCAGAAAAACTGCAAAGCTATTACCTCCAAAGGAGGTCTGACTGGTAATGGGTAGGATGGAGGCGCCCAGTGTGTGCTCTGTTTCATTATTTTTAAACATAAATAAAAAATTATATAATAAAAAGAGAGGTCAATACTTACCTCTGCAGAAGATATAGACACCAGTTCAACTGGAAAAAAGTTTTCATTCAAAAGCAATCTCAGGTCAATACAAAATGCCTTGATAGCATAGGGGACAGCATGTAGGCACCTCTAATACCTCAATAATCAGCACAATGCATCCATATGAACGGTGTACATTGCTTTTCATGCAATAAGGTCTGAAGCGCATTCAAAATACCAAGTTCTCTAGAAAAAAATGCATTGCCCCAAAAAGCAAAGTAGTACATTTACAGATAAAGTCTGGCTAGAATACAAAATATATACCTACAGAATCATGACTGCATAATGTTTATCCTTATGCATTACTGCAGTTGCTTTTGAAAATATAAAAAGCAAACTTGCCAACACTTAAAGCTGCAAGTCTAAAATGAAAAAAAAAAAAAAAATCATCGACCTCTTTCTGTGGCTTTATAAATAGTAATAGTACTACCGGGAGAACCAAAAGTATTTCTGAGTGCTCTCAGGCACAAAGCCCTAGGCTTTTATGCCCAGACAAATAACGCAAAGCATGCTACTCTGATTTCCACACTAATACACATCTTCTATATATCCATTTCTGTTGCTGACATTCACCAATATGTTATTGTGCTGCTTTCTTTTTTTAACCTTAAAAACGCTGAAGAAAACAGGAAGGTCTGAAGAGCTTAAAAGCCATTACGAGTCAAATGAATGGAATAAAAGTTGAATCAGAATGTCCTTCATACGCTGCAGTCTTTTATTATAAAATGAATTTCCCAAAAGTATCCTTGTGTTAAAAATAACAAGTACTAATAACCATTTATTTTTGTAGTGGGAACTGGAAGTGATATGCCGCGAGACATATGCTGATTGCATGGAAAATAATATAATTAATGGTTCCAGATCTACAGGAATTGCTAATATTCTACTTCCAAAAACCTTGGACATCATATTGCTTGAAAATGAGTCAAACTTTCTTTTTAAGACAGTAATGGTCCCTCTGCTAGCGTATCTCGCAGTACTTCCGTGTGTAACTACAAGTTATATTGTCATGTGCTGCGCATGCAGGGTAATATTACAGTGTAATGAGGAATCAACACAATTGGAACTTAAGTTTAAATTCAAAGTATAGGTGGTCATACATCAGGCGACTTGGCAGCCAATTAACCATGCGATTCAATTATTATAATTGGATGAAAATTGGTGCCGCCAAGAGTATGCCCCATCGTTGCACGTATCAATTGGATATGCTGCAAGATGTAGGGCAGACATTTTGAAAAAGAAAGAGGAGATCCGGGCACCAAATGAATATGCAAATCCTCCACTATTTTATTTCATTCCCATCATAGACAAGATACACCTATACAAGCAACCATCTGACAGCTGTTTCGCAAGCTCCTGCTTGCTTCCTCAGAGATCAAGTGCTTTTAATCCGGAGGCACAGGGAGTAATCCATCATACCCCTGGCAGCCTGCCACGAAAGCATCTAGTGCTGATCAATCCTTATTTAACTGCAAATGTAGGTCAGACATGCTTGATCTGGTGCGCAGCAGTAGAGGCGTGCCATAGCGGGACAAGCGACGAACACGACAGAACCCCCAGTGCTGTCTCCCCTAGTGCAGTATACTTAACTTGTCTGTGTTTGCTAATGGGCTCCACGCTCCGTCCATATATGCGCCCCATGTAGTTGCCAGCATATATGTGGACGCGTGTGGACATAGGACTATTGTAGGGATTAGATTGTGAGCTCCTCTGATGGAGAGCTAGAGACATTACTATATATAATCTGTAAAGGGCTGCAGAAGATGTTGGTGCTATCTAAATAATAAATACAAATTAATATGTGATCACAGAGACCAATTCCACATCACAGTGGAGCAGTCCAACCACGACTCGTGCTAGAGTCACACCACCATAGCATGACTGTGGACCCACCACCCTTGCATGTGGAGCTGGCTGTTTGTGATCCACCCACCTGTACTTTGAAATTCTACAATACAAAGTATATATATATATATATATATATATATATATATATATATATATATATATATATATATATATATATATATATATATATATATATATATATATACAGGTAGTCCCTAACTTGGATTAAGTGTTTCCATGGGAACAAGCCAAAACATTTTTTCAAATTGGACTTGCAGTTTTTGAGAAAATCGATTTTAAACAATTATAACAAAAAATGGCTTTTAAACTTGTATAAGCAGGCACAGAGAGCAGAAGTGGCACAGAGGGGGACACTGGAGGCACAGGGGGGCACAGAAGAGGTACAGGGGACAGTGATAGCACATTGTTCCGACTTAAGAACAGATTCAGGTTAAGAACGAACCTACAGTCCCCATCTTGTTTGTTAACCGGGGACTACCTGTATTGCATTTTCATTGGCAATGAAAATGAACTAATCATGAATCAGCGTTTAGTAATTCCATGTGGTTTGGTTAACGAAAAAGTATTAGGATGAGTTTCTAAGGGTTTGTTCAGCTCTCAGTATTCTTAAAATTTCTGTTTTATGTTAATGTTTTTAGGACATCGGACATGTGCCTTCCTTTAGAATTTAACTGCACAAGTAAACCTTAAGGCCCCGTTCACACTGCACGCGTTTGTGTCCGTTTTTAAGGTACGCGTTTTGTGTGCGTTTTACGAGGGCCAGAAAAATCAATACAAAGGTATGGCCCTCGTTCACATATACGCGTGGCAAACGTATGCGTGTCAGAAACGCATAGTTGGATGCATTTCTGTGCGTCGCGCACAGAAACGCATTGCAATGAAAGTCAATGGGCGCGCACTAAAAACGCATGGCATGCGTTTTTGTATGCGTATTCGGGTGCGTTTCTCGTCGGAAGTGTAGCTGACATCCGGCGTGACGCACTTCCTTTGCAAGATGGCGGCGAGGAAGAAGAGAGGAGGGCGCGGCTCGGGCTCCGCACGCAATAGCGGGGGAACAGTCGTCCGGAAGCTAATTTGTACAGAGGAGCTGATAGTGAGGGTTCAGGAGCATCCTGAACTCTATGACAAGGGGCATCCCAGGTACAAAGAGGGGAACCGTGCCATGTACATCTGGATGCAGATAGCACAGACCTTCTATACTGAGGAATGGGATGATTTCACTGAATTACAGCGAGAGGAACTTGGTAAGTGCATGGGGACCACTGTTGGTGTATACTGGGGCCTATCTGCCTACCTATCACTGGGGACCACCTGCCTAGCTGTCACTGGGGACCACCTGCCTGCCTGTCACTGGGGTCTATCTGCCTAGCTGTCACTGGGGCCTATCTGCCTACCTATCACTGGGGACCACCTGCCTAGCTGTCACTGGGGACCACCTGCCTGCCTGTCACTGGGGCCTATCTGTCTAGCTGTCACTGGGGCCTATCTGCCTACCTATCACTGGGGACCACCTGCCTACCTATCACTGGGGCCTATCTGCCTACCTATCACTGGGGACCACCTGCCTGCCTGTCACTGGGGCCTATCTGCCTAGCTGTCACTGGGGCCTATCTGCCTACCTATCACTGGGGACCACCTGCCTGCCTATCACTGGGGACCACCTGCCTGCCTGTCACTGGGGCCTATCTGCCTAGCTGTCACTGGGGCCTATCTGCCTACCTATCACTGGGGACCACCTGCCTACCTATCACTGGGGACCACCTGCCTACCTATCACTGGGGACCACCTGCCTGCCTGTCACTGGGGCCTATCTGCCTAGCTGTCACTGGGGCCTATCTGCCTACCTATCACTGGGGACCACCTGCCTACCTATCACTGGGGACCACCTGCCTGCCTGTCACTGGGGCCTATCTGCCTAGCTGTCACTGGGGCCTATCTGCCTACCTATCACTGGGGACCACCTGCCTACCTATCACTGGGGACCACCTGCCTACCTATCACTGGGGACCACCTGCCTGCCTGTCACTGGGGCCTATCTGCCTAGCTGTCACTGGGGCCTATCTGCCTACCTATCACTGGGGACCACCTGCCTAGCTGTCACTGGGGACCACCTGCATGTGGCATTCAACCACTATTGATGATTGGGCTATGTGTAATATATTGAAATGAAATATGATGTTGTGTTCTTCTTTCAGGATTTGAAGCTAAAACAAGATGGAGATCTGTCAAGGACAGTTACATCAGAGATTTAAAGTTAGAAATCCAAGAAAGTAGAAGTGGTGCTGGAGCTTCAACTAGAACGCCTTATAAGTATCGGGAGAACATGCAGTTTCTTCGGCCATGCGTCGAGCTGAGAGAGTAAGTTTTTGTTTTTTTTATGGAAGGCTTATGCTTTGTATGCCCATTGTCACATACAGCATAGTACACATCATACATTTTTGGCAAGGAATGTAAGTTACATTCACCATTCCAATACGGTGGCCATACACTAATCACTTTGACATACAAGTTACCAACAGATACAATCCCTCTCTGATCTACAACTTATTGCAAGCCACCTTTAATCTGCAGTTTGTAGCCAAACTGTCCTTTAATGCATGTAATTGTACAACATCTGATACGACAAATGCATACAGACATTTGTACGGTGTCTACTTCGTACACATAACATCGCTGAAGAATTCGCATAAAACATGTAAAAAGGAGTGGACACACGCAGTACAGAAGGCAATGGCTTCTGTACTGTAGCTTTCTGTAGTGTGTGTGTACGCACCTTAATATCTAAACAATGTTTTTAAAAATTTTTGTTTTGTATTATGCTCCTTTGTACTTGCACTATCTTCATCACTTGTGGCCTCTTTATTTCTTATCATTTCGATGCCGGATAAGTACGTAAGTATACTGTGGAAGAGTTAACAATGAATATTTTCTCTTCTAGTTCCAGGACAGAACTACAAAACAGAATGCTTGTGTGTACATTTATTGAAATTTCTTTTCCCTTTGTCAGAGGTGTCATTTATGAAATCAAAAGTACTAAAATGTGTGCTATTGTGTTTTTCCAAACAGAACGCAGGATAATATACCGCTAGCTATTACCCTTGATGACAACAGCAATTCAAATCTGGATTGTGTGGGTGAGGCTGGAAGTGAGACACAAGAAAGGCCAACAACCTCAGAGGTGCAGGAATCTGAGGAGAACACTGCCTCGCGACGCCAGGTTGCTGGAGCGACTCGAGGAAATGCAAGAGAGCAAGCGAAAAATAAAAATAAAAGTAATGATAATGAACAACTCATGACTTCTTTGAAGTCTGTTGTGACTGTCATGGAACAGCAGAAAAGCAATGCTTATGTGTTGGCTATGAGTCTGATTCCTCTCATTGAGGAAGTTCCAAAAGAGCAAATGTTTAACTTGAGGCGTGTATTGATAGATGCCATACAGAGTTGTATTCCTAAACCTGCTTCAGAAGCTTCTAATCGTACACCAGCTGTCACACCACAACCGCGTGTCGAATTAGATTTGAATCAGATCAGGTACAGTCAAAGTAACGTGCAACATGTGCAAGTCCCAGGTGTTCCTGTTCATCGCCCACTTTGTGGCCCCCCTTCCAATGTAAGTACCAGAGGTACTGAACAGGTAGCTGGTAATTACTTGCAAGTGCCTGAAATCAATAACAACCCTTACATGCATCCCCGGGAAGGGCCCTTTTCACCTTACTCAAATGCAAATGTGCAAGGTGCTAGCAGTGGTCATATGCAACGACAAAGTGAAGGCCCTCGTTATCTGTCTCAAACTCCGGCAACGGCCCCGACACCACCCACTGGCCCCAATGCTGAAGGTAATGTGTTCACAGAATCTTTGAGGTCAACTTCATTTTCCTATCAAGAATCCCTGTACTTTGAGAATCTATAGGTCATAACGTTTTATGAAACAAGGTTTGGTTACAGTACAGTTAAGTTCTTTAATATTTAAAGGTTTGTAAAGGAAAGTTTGTTGTTACAAATGTTGTTTATTTTAAGGAGAGAATGTACTTTGGTACATGTTTGTTGAGACGCACTATTATGTTCATCCCAGTGTTATATGCAAGGTAACATTACCAGCAATGAAACGCCCCCCCAAAAAAAGTTGCTAAGTGCGTGGTTACACACACATGTCTTGTAACATGCCGCTACGGTTCATGACATGTGAACCTGAGGCTATACAGTGTTAACAATAGACCAATGCAGAAGAAACAAAAATTTGCACCTTTCTGTAACAATTTTATGTATGATGCAATGAAATGCAACATGCTCCATTGTTATTCCTTTCTTCAGTATTTCCATGTGCCATTGTGTTGCAGAGGTAAATGGAATGGAATAGCAAAAAACCTGAACCATGTACATTTCAATTATGATACATACCCTCGTTACATAGGCGTACAATGATTTGTTTTCTGTACATTGGTATTTAAAGAAAAAACTACCCTGTAATCTTTCTTCCTTGTTTATGCATTCGTGTAGCAAAGGCCTCAGAAGGACTCAGTGAGACCTCGGCTCATTTTGTACTTTCAATCTTGATTTTATCAACAATACAAAAAAGCTGAATCATTACAGCACAACCACAAGTACGCAGCCTTGCTCTTTAAAACCCTCATACAACTCTGACTCCACTATAATACTCCCATAAAGAAGGCAGACTGCATATTCACAAATTTGTTAACTCAGGACTGAGTACTGGAAAAGTGTACTGTACAGGATGAAAACAAAGCAGGGTAGTTTTTTTTTACTGGCCGCAGTACTGTATATGACGATCTATATGCAAGTGCTTCATTGTTGAGTCCACGTTTAGATAACACATGTTTTGCTATGTTACATCTTGGTTATGTTGATGGTAAATACAGTAAGCATACACAGAGGGAAGTCTTTAGTAGTGCACAAGCACATGACCTGACACGTTTAGTCACAGTACACTGGGGCGTATGAAGACCTAATAAAAGGTTAAGGTACTGATTTATGTACAAGACTTTGAAATAGTTGCTTATGTTGTATGTTACCTTCATGTTCAGTGCACCAAACAAGCAGCAACGTTAGTAGTATATTGTACACTGCAATTTATAAGAACAATGCTGTATTGGTGTATGATGTGTTGCGCACAACCAAATGGCGCTTTGCAAGAGATGTTGTCTTTAAAACAACAACAAATAAACATGTTAAATGTTCCCTATTGCTTTGTCACTATATTTCAGCTTTTCAGAATAACTATTCTTAAATCACTACAATTGCAGTAAATGTGTTTGTGCATTATAATCCTGTATTCCCATGGATCACATCCATGTCTAATGTTTCAAAGGACCACATCTGTTCACAATCTTCGGCCCCACCTTTGTCATATCAAGAATTTGGAGTTCACATGCTCTGCCACCTGGTGGACAGGGCTGAACTTGCTGTTGGAAAAATATAACCTTCTGAACACAGTCAACACCATTCCCGTGTGTAAATTAGAGGTGTACACGACATACACAAATAAACACGTGTGCATACATGGAATCCTTGGTGATGTGAGATTTCCAAGATGTACGTGTAAACTGGGAAGCATATAAGAATATGATATGTAATTAATACAACATTCAAAACCAGTAACAGTTGGTAGCAGGGGATGCAAATTTATTTAGTACACATTGGCACATGAAGTAAATTGTTAGGCTGCATTGCTATTGCTTGTACCAATGTTTCCATAGATAGTTAGCACATGTTAACACATAATGTGCAAGCTGATCTCTCAGACGAATAGCATTTATGGTTGCTCTTGGAGCTGCTCTGTGAGATGCCATGCTAATGGGGGTATCCGACTCGTCCAGATTAACCCCTTCTTTGTCCCTCACAAAATTATGTAATACACAAGCTGCCTTAATAACACACACGGCATTCTCAGGGGTCATTTGCAGAGACCCCTGAAAAATTTTCCATTTGGACGCCAATATACCAAAGGCACATTCTACCATGCGTCGTGCTCTACATAAGCGATAATTAAAGTTCCGCTTAGTATGATCTAGACCATGTTGCGAGTAGGGACGCATAATGTAACTTGACAGTCCAAACGCCTCATCACCGACCAAAAAAAAAGGTCGATTAGGGCCCGACTGTCCAGGCCATGGTTTGGGATTTGAAAGTTTAGTTGACCGCTTTCCAATAAACGTCCAAATTTGGAATTTTTGTAAATTGTAGAGTCAGCACTGCTTCCAAAGGACCCGACATCAACGTACAGGAATTTGTAATCTGCATCAACTATAGCCAACAACACCAAGGAGAAGTATTTTTTATAATTAAAAAATCTGCTTCCACTACATGGAGGGCTAACAATCCTGACGTGCTTCCCATCTATGGCGCCGATACAATGTGGAAAATTGCATCTACGCCAGTATAAATCAGCAACTTCTAACCATTTTCTGGTATCAGGAAATACCATATATGCAGGTTGCAACTTTTGCCATAAAACCCTGCAGGTACTAAGCACCACTGTCTGGACAGTGCTTTTTCCCAAACGGAACTCCAAGTGTAGTGAGCTGTATGAATGTCCCGATGCAAGAAATCTGAAAGAAATTAAAGGTAAGTAGACATTAGCCGCCAACAATTCCAAATTGTATATCAGATGATTACTACATAAGCACATACAAAAATAACACCACTAATATCATGATAAAGTGAGCTAAAGTGCCCCTCTCACCAATTCTAAATGCAACCACGGGGGTCACATGGTCTGGTAAACAGCATGTGAACGCTAATGCGCATGCAAAGTATGTCTGCGCCTACGCAGTAACGTCCATATAAAGTTAACACAACCACGTGACCCCTGCGGTGGAAATCACCAGAGGCCGGGATGGTACATGATCTGGCGAGGCTGCCATTCACCAACGAAGAGGTGGAGGAGACACAGGAACAGCAGTAGGGGCACAGGACTGCTGCCGTGGGCTATAGGAATCACCAGGTAAGTGAAAGTTTTTTTCTCTCTACACAGCATTCCTTACCACAGGGGATACCAGTACACCGGCACACTCTACTAACACATAAACAGTTGTGTGTGTCAACAGGGGATACATAGCAAAAGGAGGAGAGGACAATGGTGCTACAGATGTTATTACTATATGAATCCAGACAACTACTGCTTAACCAGTTGCCAACCACGCACTCAAAACACGCGTCGGCAAAGTGGTAGCTGCAGGACCAGCACATCTGCGTTGCCGGCTGCTGGGAAATTAATCAGGAAGCAGCCGCTCGCGCGAACAACTGCTTCCTGTCAATTCACGGTGGGGGGCTCCGTGAATAGCCTGCAGGCCGCCTATCGCGGCTCACAGGAAATGTAAACACAAGCAGAAATAATCCGCTTTGTTTACATTTTTACACCGTTGCTAACACTAGACGCGTTTTACTAGATCAGCGATCCCCGGCCAATCAGCGGCCGGGGATCGCTGTCACATGACCGTGGGGAGTGTGTTAGAGACTGCACAGGACAGATCCGTTCCTGTGCAGCCTCCGATCTCCGGGGCAGGGAAGGAGGAGAGGGAGAGGGAGAATCCTGCGATAGAGGGGACTTTGAGGTGCCCCCCCCCCCGCCAGCCACACGCAGGCAGGAGCGATCAGACCCCCCCCCCAGGCACATCATCCCCCTAGTGGGGAAAAAGGGGGCGATCTGGTCACTCTGCCTGTTCTTTGATCTGTGCTGTGGGCTGTAGAGCCTACCCAGCACAGATCAGCGAAACCAGCGCTGGTCCTTAAGGGGGGGTAAATGCTGGGTCCACAAGTGGTTAACATACTGTGAGTTCTAACACACATTACCTCAATGTCAGCAAAAGCCTTTCCGTTGGGGACACGGCCTGGCGAAACGTCGTATCTTGGTGTTTCAAATCATGATATACCACAGCTAAGATCTCATCAAAACTGCAACACAAATCAACACAATATGTTAACATGTTTCTGCTCATCACAATCTGTACATAATCTACCCAAATAAGCATCTGTTTTCAAACACCACTTACCTAGCAATGGACATTCTTGCGTACGCGAAAAACTTGTCTGGGTGCTTTCGTAGATCCGAATAGAGGGTGGCAAACTGCCCTTTATCGCTGCGATCCGTCAGCAGAGGATGTACCCAGAATCTCCTCACTCTCACAGTACGCCTCCTCATCAACAAAACAATTATAAGTAATGCCAATACAGCCAAAGCAGACATTTTTAGTTTCAACTCACACAAATCACTCCTTTCACCTTCAAAACTCCTTCAAACCCACACAGAAAGGAAGTGACATCAGAAGTTCTTCAAGAAAAAAAAAAAAAAAAACATTTGGTATACACCTCTTCCAGGTATGATCAAAAACGCATAAGGAAAAAACGCATACAAACGCATTACAAAAACGCGTACAAACGCGTACAAACGCATGCGTTTTTCCAGTGCGTTTACTACATGCGTTCTGCACGTTTTCCACACGCACATAATATGAACAGGGCCTAAATCTTAAGGGACAAGCGATGCAACAAAATAAAACTATTTTTACTTACCTGAGGCTTCTTCCAGCTCCTACAAGTCATGTGTGTCCCTCACCGCAGCTCTGCTCTTCACCCGTCTCCTGCTGGCAGCCTCTGAAAATTGCACGGCTGCCAGGCAACTGATATTGTTTGAAAGGAAATAAATATGGCAGCCTCCATATCCCTCTTCCCTCACTTCAGTTGTCTAACTGAAGTGAGAAGAATATACCAGTTGCCTGGCAGTCCTGCTGATCTATTTGGCTGCAGTAGTGTCTGAATCACATTAGAAAACCATTTCTGGTCAGATCTGACAATAATGTCTGACACACCTGATCTACATATGCTTGTCCAGGGCCTAGGGCTAAAAGTATTAGAAGCAGAGGATCAGCGAGATAGCCAGGCAACTGGTATTGCTTAAAAGGAGATAACTATGGCAGCCTCCATATACCTCTAACTTCAGCTGTCCTTTAAGTGGGAATCTATTTCACCACATGTGTGTGTGTGTGTGTACACACACACACACACACACACACACACACACACACACATATGCATACACACACATATACACACACACACATATACATACACACACACATATACATACACATATCCATATACACACACACACACGCACATATACATACACACACATATACATACACACATATACATACACACACATATACATACAAACACACACACACCAAAAAAAGAAGTTCTGTGCATTCAGCACCAGCAGACTAAACTAGACATTGTTTTGTTCAACAAAACCACCTTGGTACATTGTGGGAAGCTGGCATGACCTTTAAATCTCCTGAAATCTCTAGATATTAACTTTTAATACAATGGCTTATCCCTTTTCTGATGCTGCCATTCTATTAAATTCTAGTCCCAGGCTATAATAGTATTGCTTCCTTTTTATTGCAGACTATTAGCTGTAAAGCCAAATGAGGTCTAGTTTACAAGGACCAAAATGACCATGCCCTCCTTATCACGACCAACAAACATTTTTGTAGCCGATATACTGCAGGACTAGGGACCTGTAATTCTAAATCTAGCTGCACGCTTCAGGGTACTTCATAGGGATGTCTGATTGTATTGTACCAGCTCAAGGTCTGCATTTTGGCTGCCTCCAAGGTAAATAGACTATTTCATTGAAAACATATAAAGGAAATAGCTGTATATACTCGAGTATAAGTCTAGAAATTCAGGTCTGACTGACTGAATTAATAAAAAGTACAGGGTTCGACTTATACACGAGTCATGGGCAACACTGAGCACTCTGAGTAATATGTGTATTATTAGCAACATTTGCAGCAATTTATCCAGTGGTAAGTGACACTTTCTTGATAAAGGAAATGCCAAGAAAGCACAGGTCTTAAAGTCCTAGCCACAACAATCAACAAGGGGCAGGGGGAAAATACTGGGCTGCAGGAAGGGGGGTTAATAATTGCTGCACTTGGGGGCCTGGAGGTGTTAATGGCTGCAATACTGTATACCCTCCTGGCCCCCAAGTGCAGCTGTTAATTCTTCCTGGTCCCAAAGTGCAGTCATTAACTTTGCTGGGTAGACTTATACTTGAGTCCATAACAAATTTCAGTTTAAGAGGATCGAATATTGGAGTCGACTTATAAACGAGGTCGACTTGTATTAGAATATATACGGTACTATTTTTACTTTGTTTTTATTAGTAAATATTATCGGAAAGATAAAAAACTATTATTGTGTGGTCTAAAAGTCAGAATTTCTACTTTGCTCTAAAAGATTCCTTACAGCTTTAAAGCTACTATCACAGAATTTTTTTTTTAGCAGAACTTCACTGAAATGGTTAAACAACGCACTTTCTTCTGCTATTCAGCTTCAAATCTGCATCCAAACTGGAGATAACAGTATCTGTGTTTACATTCCTATGTTGATACACTTGTGTGTAACAAGTAAAAAGCACTCTCTGAGCAGCTGTCTGCTTCAGGTACATACACAGTTCAGAACAACTCATTAGAAAATGTTTATATATAATAAAAACAGTAAGAATAAAATGCAATGGCAGCTTTCAGGGCAAGAAAAACGACACTTTGGAAACTTGTAATTTGTAGACAGACAATATTACTTGTGAACAAAAGCAAATACGATAACTAAATGAATAATAAAAAGTAGAAAAACACATTTTTATTGAATGTTATGTCAGAGTTTCAGACCACATTAAAGGACAACTGAACCGTAAGTGATATGGAGGCTGCCATATTTATTACCTTTTAAGCTATACTCATAACCTGGCTGTCCTGCTGATCCAATGCCTGTAATACTTTTAGCCTATGACCCTGAACAAGCATGCAGCAGATCAGGTGTTTCTGGCATAATTGTCAGATCTGACAAGATTATCTGCATGTTTGTTTCAGGTGTGATCCAGGCACTACTGCAGCCAAATAGATCAGCAGCAAATAGTATTGTTTAACCACTTAAGGACCACAGTCTTTTCGCCCCTTAAGGACTTTTTCTCCATTCAGACCACCATTCAGACCACTGCAGCTTTCACGGTTTATTGCTCGGTCATACAACCTACCACCTAAAGGAATTTTACCTCCTTTTCTTGTCACTAATACAGCTTTCTTTTGCTGCTATTTGATTGCTGCTGCGAGTTTTAGTTTTTATTATATTCATCAAAAAAGACATGAATTTTGGCAAAAAAATGACTTTTTTAACTTGCTGTGCTGACATTTTTCAAATAAAGTAAAATTTCCTATACATTTGAGCGCGAAAGTTATTCTGCTACATGTCTTTGATAAAAAAAAAAAAAACATTCAGTGTATATTTATTGGATTGGGTAAAAGTTATAGCGTTTACAAACTATGGTGCCAAAAGTGAATTTTCCCATTTTCAAGCATCTCTGACTTTTCTGCGCACCTGTCAGGTTTCATGAGGGGCTAAAATTCCAGGATAGTACAAATACCCCCCAAATGACCCCATTTTGGAAAGAAAACTTCCTAAAGTATTCAGTGAGAGGCATGGTGAGTTCATAGAAGATTTTATTTTTTGTCACAAGTTAGCGGAAAATGACACTTTGTGACAACAACAAAAAAAAAAAAAAGTTTCCATTTCTTCTAACTTGCGACAAAAAAAAATTAAATCTGCCACGGACTCACTATGCTCCTCTCTGAATACCTTGAAGTGTCTACTTTCCAAAATGGGGTCATTTGTGGGGTGTGTTCACTGTCCTGGCATTTTGGGGGGTCACTTGTGGGGTTCCTATACTGCCCTGGCACTTTAGGGGCCCTAAACCGTGAGGAGTAGTCTTGAACCCAAATGTCTCAAAATGACCTGTGAAATCCTAAAGGTACTCATTGGACTTTGGGCCCCTTAGCACAGTTAGGCTGCAAAAAAGTGTCACACATGTGATATCGCCGTACTCAGAAGAAGTAGTATAATGTGTTTTGTGGTGTATTTTTACATATAACCATGCTGGGTGGGAGAAATATCTCTGTAAATGACACATTTTTGATTTTTTTTTTACACACAATTGTCCATTTACAGAGAGATTTCTCCCAACCAGCATGGGTATGTGTAAAAATACACCACAAAACACATTATACTACTTCTCCTGAGTATGGCGATACCACATGTGTGACACTTTTTTGCAGCCTAGGTGCGCTAAGGGGCCCAACGTCCTATTCACAGGTCATTTTGAGGCATTTGTTTTCTAGACTACTCCTCACGGTTTAGGGCCCCTAAAATGCCAGGGCAGTATAGGAACCCCACAAGTGACTCCATTTTAGAAAGAAGACACCCCAAGGTATTCCGTTAGGGGTATGGTGAGTTCATAGAAGATTTTATTTTTTGTCACAAGTTAGTGAAAAATGACACTTTGTGAAAAAAACAATAAAAATCCAATTTCCGCTAACTTTTGACAAAAAATAAAATCTTCTATGAACTCATCATACACCTAACAGAATACCTTGGGGTGTCTTCTTTCTAAAATGGGGTCACTTGTGGGGTTCCTATACTGCCCTGGCATTTTACGGGCCCAAAACTGTGAGTAGTCTGGAAACCAAATTTCTCAAAATGACTGTTCAGGGGTATAAGCATCTGCAAATTTTGATGACAGGTGGTCTATGAGGGGGCAAATTTTGTGGAACCGGTCATAAGCAGGGTGGCCTCTTAGATGACAGGATGTTTTGGGCCTGATCTGATGGATAGGAGTGCTAGGGGGGTGACAGGAGGTGATTGATGGGTGTCTCAGGGGGCGGTTAGAGGGGAAAATAGATGCAATCAATGCACTGGGGAGGTGATCGGAAGGGGGTCTGAGGGGGATCTGAGGGTTTGGCCGAGTGATCAGGAGCCCACACGGGGCAAATTAGGGCCTGATCTGATGGGTAGGTGTGCTAGGGGGGTGACAGGAGGTGATTGATGGGTGTCTCAAGGTGTGATTAGAGGGGGGAAATAGATGCAAGCAATGCACTAGCGAGGTGATCAGGGCTGGGGTCTGAGGGCGTTCTGAGGTGTGGGCGGGTGATTGGGTGCCCGCAAGGGGCAGATTAGGGTCTAATCTGATGGGTAACAGTGACAGGTGGTGATAGGGGGTGATTGATGGGTAATTAGTGGGTGTTTAGAGGAGAAAAGAGATGTAAACACTGCACTTGGGAGGTGATCTGATGTCGGATCTGCGGGCGATCTATTGGTGTAGGTGGGTGATCAGATTGCCCGCAAGGGGCAGGTTAGGGGCTGATTGATGGGTGGCAGTGACAGGGGGTGATTGATGGGTGGCAGTGACAGGGGGTGATTGATAGGTGATTGACAGGTGATCAGTGGGTTATTACAGGGAATAACAGATGTAAATATTGCACTGGCGAATTGATAAGGGGGGGGTCTGAGGGCAATCTGAGCGTGTGGGCGGGTGATTGGGTGCCCGCAAGGGGCAGATTAGGGTCTAATCTGATGGGTAACAGTGACAGGTGGTGATAGGGGGTGATTGATGGGTAATTAGTGGGTGTTTAGAGGAGAGAAGAGATGTAAACACTGCACTTGGGAGGTGATCTGATGTCGGATCTGCGGGCGATCTATTGGTGTGGGTGGGTGATCAGATTGCCCGCAAGGGGCAGGTTAGGGGCTGATTGATGGGTAGCAGTGACAGGGGGTGATTGACGGGTGATTGACAGGTGATCAGGGGGGATAGATGCATACAGTACACGGGGGGGGGGGGGGGTCTGGGGAGAATCTGAGGGGTGGGGGGGTGATCAGGAGGGAGTAGGGGGCAGATTAGGGACTAAAAAAAAAATAGCGTTGACAGATAGTGACAGGGAGTGATTGATGGGTGATTAGGGGGGTGACTGGGTGCAAACAGTGATCTGGGGGTTAGGCAGGGGGGGGTCTAAAGGGTTCTGTGGGCGATCAGGGGGCAGGGGGGGGAAATCAGTGTGCTTGGGTGCAGACTAGGGTGGCTGCAGCCTGCCCTGGTAGTCCCTCGGACACTGGGACCACCAGGGCAGGAGGCAGCCAGTATAATAGGCTTTGTATACATTACAAAGCCTATTATACATGCATGCAGCGGCGATCCGGGTGCTAGTAACCCTCCGGCGCTTCCGAACGGCCGGCGGGTTACAGCAAACGGTGGACGGAGCCAGTCCCTGGCGGCTGATCGCGTCACGAATGATGCGATCGCCGCATAGCCACTCCCGCAGCCGCCCCCGCCGATGGGCGTATTGCGGTCGTTTGGGCCCGGACTTTGCCGCCGCCCATCGGCTGGGGGCGGTCCTCAAGTGGTTAAAAGGAAACAAATATGGCAGCCTCCATATTCTTCTCACTTCAGTTGTGCTTTCAGGCAATAACAGCACACACCCTACCATAATCATTCCTCTGCCCTAGTAACATCTACAGAACAACACTACTTTTTGCACACCCCTGTCAATCAGGGGCGTAGCAATAGCCATAGCAACTGCTATGGGCCCTGGAGAGAAGGGGCCCCCTAGTGGTACTTGATGTTTTCACTTTGTTGCTCCAACCTCTGCCTTTGTCTCAGTGCCCATGGACTATACAAAGTGTACATTTCATGGAAATATAAATTGCCCACTCAACTCATATCCATAGGGTAGGGGCAGGTGGCATTGCAAAATTTTGCTATAGAGCCCCAAAGGCTCGGTCTGTGCCACTGGTGTCAATTACAGCCTCCGCATCCCAGGATGTCTGCTATTTAGTGGTGTTTTACTTGTAAGGGAGCATCAGCATGTAAAGAAAACAAAATTCATTTTTATGAAAAAATGTTAATTAAAGAGAAAAATAGTGGATGATAAGAAGTCTGTGAATGTCTATGTTGTTATTAAGCAGGTCTGCACAAGCCATTTGTAATCTGGGGCAGCTGCCACAACAATGTTCAAAAGTAGTGAGGGTTTAATGGCCACATTTTGTTTCAGCGGCATTGTGGGTTCACCATGTGATTACTACTGTGAAATGATATTGCTACCAGCAGCTTTATAGAGATACCCCATACCACCCAATGCCATGACAATGCCTTTGTTTGCTACTGGCGGATTGCTGCTCTGTCTTTCCCAGCCCTCTTCAGAACTTAGACCACGAGCAATGTGACTTCTTTTAAATGCCACCAATCTACTACTGTCTTTAAAGTGAACTTGGACTTTTGCAGAGGACTCAAGGAAAACAGAAAGAGATGCACCGTGTGTTTTTAGAGAGAAGCGCCTGTCTAATTCCCCCTCATCTGTATGTAATCACACGTGTAATTTGATCTCTCAGTTGTGTTAGCTTAGAAATTCGGCAGTCCACAGCAGACCCAGCTAATATGTAAACAAAGGATGTTAACCCTTTGTCAGCTTCCTTGAAAGCAGGGAGCAGACACACTGAAAATTTATATTGCAGGAGTTCTGGAAGCTGTATTAAAGAAATGTTTTTCTTTGAAGATTATTATGCTGTTGCTGATCTTTGAGAGCAGAGAGGAAGTTCTGAGTTCAGATCCGCTTTAACTCAGGAAACTATCACATGTTTCGAGTTTCAGTTGACACGCTAGATTAGTTGCACTTAGAATATGATAGACTGGCATTAGTTTGAGGTCTGGTATGGGCTAATCTTGTTAAAGGCAATACAAGATAATTTGGATAAAAAAAAAAAAAAAATCTTGTTGCTGGTGCATGCAAATGACTGTAATCATAGAAATGCTGACTCACTATAGCTTCAGCAACCCCTATTGTATGGTAGGGCCTAAGCGAGTCGATCTACTTGAAACAATCATACCATTTCCTGATTATGAGTATTTCTGAATCACTTTCAATTAAAAATAATGAATAAAACAACATTCCAGCAAGTAATTTTGAAAAGGGAAATCATCGTGAATTGACTAGAATATATAGCACAAAGAATAAGTAAAATCCACTATGATCTAAATATACAGGGACACCACATCACTGGGAGGCAGGAGGCGCCCCCAAAAATAAGCATGGATGCAAAATGACTTGCCTCTAAGAAGAAGGGGCAACGCCAATGTCAAAGAAATTTTAATAAGCAGACACAAACATGTTAAAAAACAAAACAAAAAAACATTTTTTTGTCTGATTATTCAAATTTCTTTCTAACATTGGCATTGCCCCTTCTTCTTAGAGGTAAGCCATTTTGCATTTATTATATCCATGGTTATTTTATCCATCCCAGTGATATTGTTTACAGCCCCCTAGCTATTGGAGATTGCTGTCATTTGTTTTGTGTACCCAAACAATCGTTTTTTCTGGAGTGCGTTACAAGACAAAGAACCCGAGTGAGGATGAGATTTCCTCACTCGATTTTATACTGTGGTTTCTGCTGGTCTTGCAGCCCACCTTTGTGTGTACCTCATCACTTTGTTTTTATCCAGAACCTGGCGTTAAAGTGACTCCGAGCACCTCTCATGGGCATGCCTTTAAGACTCTGACCAGTACTGCAAAGTACTTAAAGTTGCATACCTTCTGTAGCTTGCGCTCTCTTCTTTCATTTGATCCCGTTCTACACAAAATAGTTTTCGTTGGATTTCAATTTAAAAATTGTGGCTGCCATCTTCGCTATGTTATAACTTCTGGGTCACCACTGTCTTCTCTGTTAGAGAAGTGCATCACTGAATAAAGAGGGAAGAGGAAGTGACACGCATGGCCATTGCAAGAGGCTCCTCCAGAGCATGACTTTGTTGGAAGTCATCTGTCTTAAAGGCATGCCGATAAGAGATGCTCGGAGTCCCTTTAATATACTACACCAGAAGTGGCTCCTGGTCTCTCTCTTTCTCTGTTTTTCCTGTATCCATAGGAAGTCTCGAGACTCCTCTGGACTACACCCCCCCACCATAAATAAACCACCAGAGACCACCATATTCGTATAGTATCTCTGATCTTATGTGTTATGTACTGGTCACCAGAAAATACTAGACTCATTTCTGACACACTCAATTCCAACTTCTTCCAGAACACTTGACAATTTCACAAATCCTCCCGACGCATAAACTCCTAGCCTAGGATTTTAATTATGATCTGAGCAACCAGGTGAAATCTCTGTAAAGTGAAGCCCAACGCAAGTGGGATTTTCCAGATGAAGGAGATGATTAAACAGGACGCAGCACTGCAGAAAATAATTCACAATTTATAGCTACATATAGCTTTTTTATGTTTAGAAGTGGGATTTACTCTAGTACTGTCATTCTGATTTAATCTGCATAGTAACGATAACACGAAATATAACATTCCAGTTGGCTCAACATTTGGATGCAAAGCTTTTCCAGAACCAGGGAAAAGATTACATTAAAAACCTAGGTATAGAGAATTCACATGATGATCAGTTAATATGGCTGTCTCCAATGTAAAGTTTATAAGACAGGCAAGACCATATAAAATAGATAATTATGCGTTTAAAAAAAATTCATCTTTTTCAGGTTTACCATATATGTTTGATGTATGCATTACACAAGTGGAGAAATAGCTACAAGGCAGCTTTAGACAAAGTTAGACAGCTCTTTAATTCTTTTTGTTTTGTTTTTTAAAAAAGGTTTACATTTTTTTTATGAAAAAAATAGGGATTGCTGTTTTGGGGCTGATAGCACTGTTGCATGTTATATGGCAAACATTGTGTCATTATCAAAACTATTGGGAAACTTTATATGTTCGATTGCTCATTTCATTCATCTTTCTTCCAGCTCTTCCTCTGCTGCTCCTCTCTGCCAAGCTCTTTATTGGCTACCAAATAACTACAGGATCCAGTTCTATTGCTATTGTTCAAACAACTGATAAGATGTCAATCCAACAGTTGGATTGACGTTTTATCAGTTGTTCGAACAATAGCAAACAACTTTTTTTGGGCTGTTTCAACTTGTTTCACAACAAAAGTTATTTGATAATTGTGCTGCATAAAAGGCCGCTGTTAAGGGTGTATATGGGGCTTAATTTACAAAGCTCTCCACAATCTCTCTCCTCTGTACATCTCCTCAGTCCTCACTATTTTCCAGATACCAACACAATGACAATCTCAGATCTGCATATGACTTTCTATTGTCCCCCCCCTAGAATCACCTCCTCACATTCACGTATACAAGATTTTACACGCACTTCACCCCTCCTGTGGAATCCTTTGCTACAACACATCCGTCACTCCGCAACCTTTGACATCTTTAAACGTGCTCTCAAAAGTCACATTTTCCATCAAGCATGCGCTCTACCTTAGGTCAGAATCGAAGGGTTACTGATTTTTGCTAATTTTCTGGCCACATCCTCTTCAGCACCTCCCTTTCCTTAATAACTTATTTAATGTCCTAACTAGAGGCGATGTGCCTGGATATATGGTTTTCTTTCTTCCTACCTTAGGCCAGTTCATCTTTTGACCTTTGGCCAAGTTGTCCTTCTTACCAGACAACCTAAAACACACTGCCTCTAGGTATGCTTATTGTATACTACCCCATCTCTTGTCTCCCCCTTCCCCCCATTCCTTTAGATTGTAAGCTCGCAAGGCTCTCTCACCTTTTTGTGTTATGGATTTTGTTACACATTTATTCATATTAATTCTGTCACTGTAATTTCCGATTCTGTACTTTGTAACGAGTCTGTATTTTGTATACTGATGCGTACCATTTTCTGTATTATTATTTACCCCATGTTTGTTTCTTACTTTGTACAGTGCCGCGAAATATGTTGGTGCTTTATAAACCAATAATAATGCCATATAACAATACAATAATAATAGCGTGTCTTCTTTCAATTGGAATTACAGCCCAGAATAATATTAAGTATAAACTTATATTTCTACCCCTTATTTATCATACTGCATCGTTATCTGACATTACCCCAGCGTTATGTCATCTTAATAAAAATCACAGTTCTGCCCATAGCGCCCCCCCCCCCCCCCCCAGGGATTCAATACAGTTGGGACTGAAAACAGCCATAATGCACAGTTATGTCATACTCATTTCACAGCGTGCCTACTTCTGGCCTGCACTACACAGGAGCGAGCAAAGAATGGTGGGTGTGGTCAGGTGATGGCTCTATGCAGATTAGAAAACTCCTACTCTGCTGGCAGCTCTGTACTTTGTCCACAGATCTCTGTTCTTCCAGAATGCATTTCTCTGGAACAGCTGCCCCAAATATGAAAATGATGTGATTAGTGGTAAAGTCTCCTATACACCTTTATAACAAGGAAATATCCAGGAGGGCAAATTAGGGCTTTCAGAGATTATTTAGACTATTACACCACAGGTGATTCCGGATTTAACAAGAGGGAAGGGCAGACAAGGTGGAATTCACTTCTTCCTGTGAGGAAACTCAGTATTTCCCCCAGAGTCTGATTATGTGATGCTTTGTATAACTCATTCTCTTCTCAGTCTGACAGCAAAGGCGGAAGGTGATACCACTCTGCCCTCATACAGCTATGCTGTAGTGTACGGGCCTCACTGGCCACAATGCATTTTATAGAAGTAACAATTACATTGAAGAGTCAAAGAGAGAAAGTAATGAAAGCATTATGCTGGTAAGAAAAGAAAAAAAAAAGACATCAAATTTGAATTCCTTGAAGCAGATTCTGCCTGTGTGTGCACATTGCACACTAACCTGCTATTATACCTGAATAGCACATCAGTAGCAAAGAAGAGAGTCTCATATTGTTTACCAGCACAGGAAGAGTTAAAAAAAACTTTAACAAAGTTGTTATCTATGTAAAAGAGCTTCTCTGAGCTATTCAACCCAACTTGGGTCGAATACAGTCCTGTTTTCTGAAGCACCTAAACAGCCAAGAAACAGTGAGAGACAGCTTGAGCTAATGTCTTGCTGCAGGAAAGTGCAAAGGGTCATTATCTCTGCTTGTTTTATAGCTTAACATACAGAGTGTGAACGTTATAAAAAACAAAAAGCTATATAACGGAAAATAAAAATATGGGACTCAATTCATTATATCATAAGTTTCTTTTTCGCTTCAGGTTTGCTTTCAATGATTTTCATATTATTCCATCCGGGGTGATCAGAGAAATATAGCAGAATATTATAGCATGTATAACCTACAGCACACCAGTGTGGTGACCCTTTAGTTTACTCAGCCCAAGAGATCTGCCAACCTCAAAAAGAGGACTTTGGCCAGTCCTCATTAGGGATGGCCCTGCATAGGAGAACTCATGGAGAAGCATGTGATCAGTTTGATCAGCTGATAGATTTGTAAGGTTCTGATTTGTTGGTCCTGATCATGTGTTAAACCAGGAAGTCATCACTGCAAATCAGGACCTTACAAATATATCAGCTGATCAAACTGATCACATGCTTCTCCATGAGTTCTCCTATTCAGGGTCATCTCTAGTCCTAATCAGGAGACACATGATAGCTGACTTCAGAGACTGCTTATCAAGCTGAAGACACAGCCACCTCTGAAAATCCCGCCACACACCCACACAAGAGCACACTCTGTGCCCTGTGCCCTCAGTATACCACACCAAAGTTTCATTTTACCGGTTTATACATTTTTCCTTTGAATTTTCTTAAATCGATTTTATCAAAAACTACAAGGTACTTCCCACAAAATCAAATTTCCCATTTTCAGGCCATTCATATTAGTAAATTGGGTGTTCGTAAGTGGACAACTACCTGTATATTAATCCCAACAAAAATGTGAGAGGTGTGCTCACATGTGTGAAATACATGTAGAGCCGAGATTATCAGTTTTAGTAAAATTTCTACTGGAGAAGGGGTTCATGGGAAACACAAGATTGATCTATCAGGTGATTGATTTGTTGGTCCTCAGTCAACAGTATAAACAGTATAAAGGTGCATACACACGTCTAACATAACGCACAAGCAACTGCACAACATGACCAACCGCACAACAAGTTGTTTACATGACAAGTACGTACACAACCAACTAAACAACCAGCTCACTTAACTACCTGACGACTGCTCCATGCCGTTGGGCGTGGCCGCGGCGGCAGCCCCAGGACCGCCTAACGCCAACTGGCGTCAGGTACTGGAGCCAGCTACTGAAGGAGAGCTCCACCCCCTCTTCAGGCTTCGAGCAGCTATTGCCGCTCGGGAGACTATTAGACGGTGTGATCGCTGTCTATTTACACAGTACAGCGCTGCGATCAGCAGCAGTGCTGTACTGGGGACAGCCGTGTGACACGGCTGTCCCCCTTGGGGGACAAGAAAGCAATCGGCTCTTATAGGCAGAAGCCTATGACAGCCGATCACGTGATTGGCCGGCTGAGGGGAAGGAGGAAATTTCTAAAAAGAAAAAAAACAAACAGTAAAAAAATAAAATCACAAAAATATGAACAAGAATATTTATAAAAAAAAATAAACACAAGGGGGGGCGATCAGACCCCACCAACAGAGAGCTCTGTTGGTGGGGAGAAAAGGGGGAGGGGAAATCGCTCGTGTGCTGTGTTGTGCGGCCCTGCAGCTTGGCCTTAAAGCTGCAGCGGCCAATTATAAAGAAGACAGCCTGGTCTTTACTCTTTAGGGGGGTTTACCACTGTGGTCCTCAACTGGTTAAATACTATGTGCGCAAGCTAAATGACGAACAGCACAACATGTCCGCATTCAAAAACAAAAAAGTTGTTCAAAAAACTTGGACACACTTTGCCAACCTGCATGATAGTTGGGTAGATTGATCCACTGGTTGGATCTGGCAAACAACCTGTTATCAGCCATACACACGCCCAACTATCTTCCAACAGACCAAGTTTAGAAGATAGTTGGGCAGATTAGATGCGTGCATGAGCCTTAAGTAAAGCCTGATCACATGACTCTGATCAGCCAATCAGAAAAGTGCAAATCAGTGGTCTCCTCCATTGGCTACTAGTGTAGAAATATTTTTAGATGCAGAGGCTGCAGACAAACTGTATCAGGAATAGGAGCTTGCTTTCATTTTCATACAGTAACCCTGTGGGAATAATGAATACCTTTTAGTCAAAGATTCAATTATTGGGTGTAAATAGGATAAAGCCATTATGATTATTATGAATACACATTTAATAGCGCCTGTCTAGAATGTAACATACAATGTTACATTGAGTAGCTTTATGAGAATTCTAATTCCATTTCACACTATTCTATTTCTTTCCCCATTTTGTTATGAAGAAACAAGATAATTCTACATCTGAATAGGCTTGCCTACTATATTACTCAGTACACAAGGCCGTTAAATTATTCTACTGATTAACGAAGCAACTTGTTTTGTTAGAGAAATGTAATGGTTGTTTTCTGGGGGGAAAAATAGTTTTCTGTCTTCCATAGCATAATTATTATTTACATATAAAAACAAATGCAAAACAACTTTCTTAAAATAAATCCAGAACAGGCATGATTTCTCAACAGAAAATATATTGTCAGTATATTCCTACACACTACTGCAGTAGCACAAATGCTAATTCTCAAATGTTCCAGATCCCCTCACTGTGGAGTTGTCAGAATAAGAATAATTTATTCAGAATCAGAATTATTTATTTCGCCAACTACAACGGGTGTTGTACCCGGAATTATTTTTGGCACATAAAGGGTCGAGATGGTACAGTAATTACATACAATACAGTAGAATCTCACTAATATTATAAATGTGAAAGTTCGGATGTTTGTTAATCACGCAGCACTGGCTGAACGGATTTGAATGAAATTTGGCACACACATAGTACATTACATGGAACAGAGCCGGCCTTTGGGCGTGGCAAGTGGGGCAATCGCCCCAGGCCCCGCGTCTGAGGAGGCCCCGCACCCTCTGCAGTGCTGGGGAGAGCGGGCATAGTTGTTAAAACTCACGTGTCTCCGATGCTCCAGCTACCATCTATTTCCTCTCCCAGCATTTGTGTATTGGTAACAGCGCCCCCTATGATGATGTGACCGCATGTCACCACAGGGGGGCACTGTTACCAATACACAGATGCGATGCTGGGAGAGGAAATAGATGGTAGCTGGAGCATCGGAGACACGTGAGTTTTTGCTCTCCCCAGCACTGCAGCCACCTTGCTATCTAACCTGTACTGCAGGGCACCTACCTATCTAATCTATACTGCAGGGCACCTACCTATCTAAACTATACTGCAGGGCACCTACCTATATAATCTATACTGCAGGGCACCTACCTATATAATCTATACTGCAGGCTGGCACCTATCTAACCTATACTGCAGGCTGGCACCTATCTAACCTATACTGCAGGCACCTATCTAACCTATACTGCAGGCTGGCACCTATCTAACCTATACTGCAGGCTGGCACCTATCTAATCTATACTGCAGGCACCTATTTAACCTATTCTGCAGGCTGGCACCTATCTAATCTATACTGCAGGCACCTATCTAACCTATACTGCAGGCTGGCACCTATCTAATCTATACTGCAGGCTGGCACCTATCTAATCTATACTGCAGGCACCTATCTAATCTATACTGCAGGCTGGCACCTATCTAATCTATACTGCAGGCACCTATCTAACCTATACTGCAGGCTGGCACCTATCTAATCTATACTGCAGGCTGGCACCTATCTAACCTATACTGCAGGCACCTATCTAACCTATACTGCAGGTTGGCACCTATCTAATCTATACTGCAGGCTGGCACCTATCTAACCTATACTGCAGGCACCTATTTAACCTATACTGCAGGCTGGCACCTATCTAATCTATACTGCAGGCACCTATCTAATCTATACTGCAGGCACCTACCTATCTAATCTATACTGCAGGCACCTATCTAACCTATACTGCAGACACCTATATATCTAATCTATACTGCAGGCACCTATTTAATCTATACTGCAGGCACCTATTTAATCTATACTGCAGGCACCTATCTAATCTATACTACAGCCACCTTCCTATCTAATCTATACTGCAGGCTGGCACCTATCTATCTAATCTATACTGCAGGCACCTATCTAATCATCTACTGCAGGGCACCACCCTACCTACTCTATACTGCAGGCACCTATCTAATCTATACTGCGGGGTACCTACCTAACTAATCTATACTGCAGGCACCTTCCTATCTAATCTGTACTGCAGGGCACCTACCTACCTATCTAATCTGTACTGCAGGGCACATACCTGTCTAATCTATACTGCAGGGCACCTATCTATCTAATCTATAAGGCATGCACCTATCTAATATATACTGCGGGGTACCTACCTAACTAATCTATACTGCAGGCACCTTCCTATCTAATCTGTACTGCAGGGTACCTACCTACCTATCTATCTAATCTGTAATGCAGGGCACCTACCTGTCTAATCTGTACTGCAGGGTACCTACCTACCTATCTAATCTGTAATGCAGGGCACCTACCTGTCTAATCTATACTGCAGGGCACCTACCTATCTAATCTATACTTCGGGGCACCTACCTATCTAACCTATACTGGAGACACCTACCTATCTAACCTATACAGAGTGTGGGCTTTTACAACGTGTGTATCCACAGCATATATCTCTAGGCCCCGCATATGACACTTGCCCCAGGCCCCGCGTACTCTAAGGCCACGTCTGACATGGAATAACATATAGGGTAATTTATATCCCCATAACCAATGTTTTTCTTTAAAGGTTATTATGCTGTTGCTTATCTTTTAGCACAAAAAGGAAGTTCTGAGTTCAGGTCCACTTTAAAGTACCCCTGAACTAGGGACAAAAAAAAATAAAATAACTGAAACCCCTGGTAGGCTAGATGACCTTTTTAGAAGTGTCCTGGCACTGCTTTGTTGTCCTCTGGTCCCCTCTATTCCCAATCATCTTTCTATTCAACAGATTCCTACAGTCAAATATGAAAACAAGGAAGAACCCCCTAGCAGCAGTGTATGACTCAGAATTGCACAGGTGCAATGTCTAAACCGTGTGAGCACAGCGGAAGCAAGCGCTTATTCACTGACAAAAGGTACTGTAGCTTGTAGGGATCGAGACTCAATCCCTTGGGTAACAGTGCAGGACTGAGTGCTGCACCGATGTAGGGAACTGTTGCCAGAGCAGAAAGGAGGAACGATGCGCGGCACTCCACGAAGCAGGAAAAGGCTTGTGCTTAGCTGAGATGGTAACTAAAACCGGTAGTATGGAGGAACACTACTATAGGAATGAGGTGGGGTGCCATGATCCCTGCCCCTGTGTCCCAAGGGGCATGCACACATCAGACATCAGAAATGTATCCGTACCACTTAAAGCAGATCTGAGATGAAAAACGAACTATAACAAGTAACTTGTCTATATATCTTATCTAAAGTTTAGATAGTTTACACAGCAAATCTAGCTACAAACATATTTAATAGAAAATGATTATATCTTCCTGTGATACGACAGCAGCCATGTTGTTTGTAAACATTACACAGAGGCAGGCTTATCTGCACCATCAGCACTCAGCCTGTGAAAAAAAACCTAATCCCCCCTCCTCCCCTCTGCCTCTGAAATCCATGGCTAGTAACACCTCCTCCTTCCCCTGTCCAGACTGAGCTCCCATGAGCCCTTGCTACTGCCAAGGCTCTCTGAAAACCTGTAGGCATGGTTTATTTAGTTTATAGGGAATTAGAGTAATAAAACAAAAACAAAAAAGTATTTGGCTTGAGGAATGCCCTATAAACAATAGGAAAGGAACCCAATTATGCAATGAGTAAAAGTTCACTCGGATCCACTTTGAATAATTAAAGCTCTTTTATTGCATGTGAAAGAGCAGCAACGACAGAAGCGGTTTCAGGCTATAATGCCCTTTCTTAAATTGCATAAGCCATAAAAATGTGAGTGCGCAACACCCTAATAAAAACCACCAATCAGTGTCCTCCTGCTTGGGACATATGGAGGACCTGATAGGAGATAGGTTGCTTGAATATGTAAAATAGCAATAAGCAAAGTTTACCTTATAGCTGCGCTGAAAATGCCAGGGAACCGTCCCTCAGTAGCCTGCTGTTCCAATAAGCTGAGATGGTGTCTGGATTTCTTAGTGATGCATCAGGTGGGCACTGTACACACACTAGAAACTTGGCAGAGGTGGCCATCTGGCATGTGTATGAAGCATTAGTCTACTCTGCTGCAATGCGAGGGGGATAATTCCCCCAATGTTAAATGCTACAGGCAAATTTACTGGTACCTCAGTTATTCTAATGACATGTAGCCCAATAGCTCTATACATTTCCCCACGACTTCCTGTTTCATGCCTCATGACTTTAAAACAAGCTATGTACTGTAAATCCATATGCATGTTATGATGATATTGATAGATATGTGTCAAAACGAGCCTGGCATGGTAATATTAAAAGAAAAAAAAAGGTAAAAAAATGTATTAGATGTAACAGGAATATCAAACCCTTCTTTAATATGAACATTTACGGGCTAGTTTTGTGAGACCACCCCATGCAGTATGTATTTTTTCAATGCTTATTTACAGTAACAATACCATAAAATACGGATTCTGAAAATGGAAGTCAAGAGATTACCATAAACCATTTCAAGATCCTTCTTATATCATCTTTAAGCAATAAGTTCAATTTCACATTATGTTGTGTGCAGAGAGAGCCGAGCAGGATCCCTGACTGTCCTGAAGTGAAATAAAAGCCCTCTGCAGCCACTGAGAGAAGACAAGATTTATTAAAGCTGAAGTTAGACTATTTTGCAGGATTATTGCCAGTGATGTGTCTTTAGAAACAGGCCGTCACCCTCTCGTAGCATCACTTTAAAAGAAGATTCCAGGGCTGCATTGGGCTTTACAGAAACAATTACAGTCTGTGAACTGCAAATGGTAGATTTATCTTTACTGTTATGTGAGAGGCTAAATGGCGGGAAAGAGCAATAGAGTATTGGAGAAACACAGGCCAGGCTGTGTGAGAGGAGAAGAGGGGGAGTAGACCAGGAGAAGGGAATAGACTGTTCAGGCAGATGGAGATTAAATGCAGAGTGCTCATGTTCAGCCACACGCAGAACTCAGATTACCTCCCCAAGCCAGAGTGGGACAACTGGCTTGAGGACAATAATAGAATGAATACACACAAACTTTTATAGCATTCCAAAAATATATCAATTGTATTTCTGAATTAATATTCCATTTTTTTAATTTTATTTACAAATACCTATGTCCTTTTGGGGATCGTGTCTCCCAAAACATTAGTTAGGGCTTGTATTTTCATTTAAAGAGATTCTGTAATGAAAAAAAAGTTCCCCTGGGAGGTACTCACCTCGGGAGGGGAAAGTCTCTGGATCCTATTGAGGCTCCCCCTGTCCTCCTCCGTCCCCCGGTGGTCTCGCTGCAGCCCACTGAATGCACAGTCGGCAATTTGTCAGGCTGTGCAATATTTACTTTTTCCTGTTCCAGCAGGGGAGCTGTTGCAGCTTTTCGCTCAGAAAATAGGCGGAAATAGCCGATCTCAGTCGGTTCTGCTCCGCTGCAAGTTGCAAGAGACTTGCACCTGCGCAGTAGAGCGGACCCGACTGGGATACGCTATTTTCACCTATTTCGGAGCCGAGAGCCGCTACTGCGATTGCGCTGTAGCAGGGGAGGTAAATATTTACATGCTCGCTCTTCGGAGGGACAGCAAAAGACCACAATGGGACACAGGAGGACGGGGGAAGCCTCATTGGCTCTAGAGGCTTCCACCTTGAGATGAGTACCCTCGGGGGAATTTTTTATAGTTACAGATCCCTCTTTAATGCATGTCGTGAGCTATATAGCATAAAAACCCAATACGTTTTGAGGCTTTGTGGCCTCAAAGGTAGCTTGCTGCACACTTTTTGGTCCTTCACTATGCCGTCACGCTTCAGGTCAGGTTGTTTTTTTGGTTATTACAGTGTATTTGGTAAATCAGCATCTGATCGAGCAGTGATGCGGGCTGGTAGTCGGGTAATCCGAGGAATTTAGGCAACCTTTCTTTTTCCTTCTTCCTCTTTTTATTTTTATTTTATTTTTTCCTCTTGCGGTTTCTTTTCTAACTATTTATACTTAGTCTGTTTCCAGGTTTAGGCCAGCCATACATCAGCAATTCTGATTCAATCAACAACTTTATTAGAGCGGACCTGAAATCATGCACAGGACAGAAGGAAAACAGAGAGTTTAGCCTGTGTATTAGGGCTCGTTTCCATTATCGCGAATCTGCATGCGTCCAACGCATGCAGATCCGCACATGTAATACAAGTGGATGGGCCTGTTTCCACTGTAGCGTTGTTGAGGTGCGTTTTTTTCAGCGTGAAAAAAACGCACAAAAGAGCCAACGATTTCGCCTGCGTCGGGAATCCGTGCGAATCGCCGCTAATGTATTTAATAGTAAAAACGCATGCGTTTGTTACATGCGTTTTTACCCGCGATTTCGCGTGCGATTTCGCACCTTTTTCAATTTTATTTAGCCCTGGCAGTGTCATGGTTAATTTCGCATGGCACCCTGCCATGCGAAATCGCAGGCGAAATCGCGGGTAAAAACGCATGTGGAAACACATCCGCATGCGTTTTTACAAGCGTCGGAATGCGGCCGAAATCGCGTCGCAACAGTGGAAACAAGCCCTTAAGAGAGTTTAGCCTGTGTCAACTGACTGCCAAGGCAGAGAGGCTTATTTGAAAGCACAGGATGTTAACAATATCCATGAAAGCAGAAAGCAGATACAAGTCCAGAAATAAATCTGCAGTGTATCAGCTATAACAAAGAAATTCTGTTACGTATCTTTTAGAGCAGAGAGGAAGTTCTGAGTTCAGGTCTGCTTTAAGCGATCGACTTCAGTATGGTTGATTGAAAGTTTTTGCTATACTAGGTTATATTTAAAAATTCAAATAAACATTATGAAACAGTAAACAGACATTATTTCCCACAATGCAGCAAGTTTTATCAGGGCCATGGTCCTGACATCACACTGAGGGAGGGGTTTCACCACAGTATCAGCCATGCAGATGTCCCTGATCATCTAGTTGAGAAAAGGTAAAGGTGGTGGGGGAGGAGTATTGGTTACCAATTTGTATTATGTTTCAATCCTGGGTTAAAGTTCCTCTTTTGTTTTTTTTAGCAGTGGGAGGAGTTTGACTGCATCATATCTTCTGCTTTGTGCTGATGAAGGAACTTCCACTCACCTGACAATAAAGAGTGACTGGATGTTGCCTGTCAAATGCCGGACAGGTACTTTAATTATATATTTTGCTAAATATACAGTTGCGCAATACAGGAAAAAAAAATCATTGCTAATTAATGCAATTTTACTATCATGGGAGTCTGGGCTAGGGTTTAATGTATATCTTTAGTCACAGAAATGTTTTCAACATGGCCAAGCTGAAAGCCTGTTATCATTCAAAATTGTTATAATTAAATCCTAGGATTGTAGCAGAAAATTACTGTATTCCTATAGGTCCTGCGCTGCTTGAACCTGATACTTGTATGAATGTTTTCTCATTGAAATAAGTCAGCAGTAAGCTATCTTGATTAACATTTGACTGCATTATCTGCTTTGCCTGCTCTTATATATTCATTTGCCTAATTATCTTCTGAATAGGGCTGTTTAGTTTCTGTAAGTTTCCTGGTGATTGTGAGATGAGGTGATCTAGAAAGCAATCAAAGTGGGTTGAAAAAAGGGGGGGAGGGGGTAAATGAGGAGAGCGGTGACCATTCCAGAGATAGTTTCTGCTGCTAAGCTTTGCTGCGGTCACATAATAGTGGTTTTTAGACATAAATAAAACTATTAAGAGTGTTTTTCCTTGAATAGGATATACTCTATGTATTTTATTTCGTGAGTATAGGGGTAGAGGAGACAATGCACTCCAATCAGTGCAGTGATAGTAGGGTACACCAGTGGCCAAAGCAGAAAATTTGAGCATCAATGCCCATCTGATAGTATGGGCTCAGCATAGACCGCAATGTTAATAGCGGCAACCAGTGAATCATTTTGGTGTTGGAGTTTGTGAGTGGCGACTAATTGGCTGCAATGGTGTAATGGAAATGGGCACAGTTGGAGCAGAAAGGGGTTGATTAGCCAAGGATTTCATTTAACTACTTAAGACCGCTCCACGCCAATTGGGGTGGGCGTGGTGGGAGCCCATGGACCGCCTAACACCAATCGGCGTGCAGTCCTGGAGGCGTGTTTAACAGGAGATCGTGCACACATCTCCGCTTGAATGACTGAGCTCCACTCCGTCTTCAGTCTCCCAGCGGCGATTGCCGCTACGAGACTGTTAGACGACGGCCGTCTATTTACAGTGTACAGCGCTGCGATCTAAGGCAGCGCTGCACTGCGGACAGCCGTATGACACGGCTGTGCCCCTGGGAGGCACTTCAGTGATCAGCTGTCATAGGCTGATGCCTATGACAGACAATCGTGCTGATTGGCTGGCAGAGGGAGGGAGGTAGGAAAAAAAAAAGCACAAATTTATATAAAAAAATAATTACAAATAAATAAACATCCCTGCAGGGATCATAGCGCACCAACAGAAATCTCTGTTGGTGGGCAGAAAAGGGGGACGGGGATTACTTTTGTGCTAGGTTGTACGGCCCTGCAGCGAGGCCTTAAAGCTGCTGTGGCCTAATTAGCAAAAAATGGCCTAGTCACCTGGGGGGGGGGGGGGGGGGGCTTTGGGTTTAAGCCTGTGGTCCTTAAGTGGTTAAGAGCTGGCAATCAGCAATGGCAAGCATAGCGGAAATGAGCACTCGGCTATACCATAACTGAGTGTCAAGAATTTAACTTGCACACCGGAAGAACAGGTGGCCACTCGGCTAATATATCGGTGGACACAGAAGAGGAGGGTAGATTAGTGCTGTCTAGGGGCCTGAGGCAGACAGAGGCGCTTAGTACAGACCCGGACACGTAATAATATATGCTCCATTTTGAACTGTCTGATGAAGTAAAACGCATTGTACGTTTGGAGTGTATAAATAAACCTGTTGTTGCGTTACTTGAAAAAGTACTTCTCGCATTTGTCCTTTAGAGTGGCTAAGTTTCCACCTCCACCACATCCATGTTTTAAAACTTTTATAATATTGTTTTACACTTTTGGCGCCTCTGTTCACCTGTTCATATTGTCTTGGGGCCTGGTCATTATGTAACTCGACTTCGGTGGTGAGTTAATTTAGTGTTACTACTATTACTACCCATATATCCGATATTACTACCCATAATATCTGGTGACCAAATTATTAGGGCTTTTCTTAGATGTGTGCTTAGTGGCTGCACAACAGTGAAGGTTAGGAGGGAGATGCCATGCTGGTCACATGGAATCACACTGGTGGCAAGAGTGATGAGGAACCAATGTGTCGGCAACAATGAGAGCGTAAAAATGTTTTACCTGTTTTCCAAATGGATATGGGAGGTGCTCACTCAGCTTATAGTCAAATCAGTCTATATTTGTGGTAGCAGCCATCATGACATGTTCTGTAGACATGAATAGCTTGGATGGTCTCACAGTCTCATCCTAGTCATTTCTCAACAGGACATATAATGTTTTTACAGCAAAGGAAAATTGGGTTTGCAGGGGAATATTTGGAATTTAAAATGTGGTTGAAAGATCATCCCTGAAGATTAATACACTAAGCTGAAATGTAATTAAGTACACCATATTTAAATGTTATTATAGAACGTCAGCACATGCCATTGTGATTTACAGCTGCGGCTCCTCCACACGTCAGCTTCTTCTGCTTTTGTTCCAAACTTTCTTTTATGCTAATCTGTTTAGAGCTTTCAAAGAATTACCGTAGAAATCAGAAGTGTACGTATTTGGTATTAATTGGTATGCAGCACCGAATGCTAGAAACAGAAGATACATTACGTTGTCGAGTAAGTAATCCAGCTCTCTGTATTAATTGCTGATTGAATGTCAATTGGGGATTCTCTGCAAGTAGAGCTGCAGGATAAATTTTTGGAGATGGTCTCATAGCAGTATTAAATAAGAATTGCTATAAGAAAATGACACAAGCAGCATGTATCAATGTCGCGCTAACACTGTCTAAAACATAATAAAAATAATGTCTGGCTTCAACACTTCATTCATTTAAGTCAGCCAAAGTACTAAGTAGGTGATTTTAAAAGGAACAGCACACTTAAAATGCCATTAAGGCTAAATAAAATGGTCCTCATGACTTTTATGGATCTGTACGTAAATATCTCCTACCTTGTATGGCAACTTAAATATCTGATGCTGAATTGACAGTTCTGAACTGTTTTCTACAAACTAGTGTACAGTGCAGTTGAAGGGATTAGTTCCAATGTCCTTCAGTCTGTTTAGGATTTTTATGGGAGTACCTAGAGATCCAGGTCAAAAGCAGAAACATTGCAGAGGTAGTGTGTCTGCACCTTGTTTAATAGTGTGTGCATGTGTGTGGTTGTGTTTATGTGTGTGGTTGTGTTTATGTGAGCGTGAGCGTGTGTGTGTGTGTGGTTGTGTATGTCAGTATCTGGCTGTGTACATATATGTGTGTGGGTGTGAGTGTATGTGTGCATATGAACGTGTGCATGTGTTTGTCTATGTATCAAAATAAACACCACAAGACTGCTCGCAGTCTATGCAGGGGCAAGTCCATCAGGCCCCCAAGCAAAATGGTCACGGGTCCCCCTGACCCCTCTTCCCCACACATTGCCAGGCACACAAGTTAATCCCCACCCCACCCATGTGTTGCCAATCATAAATCTCATTTTGTCTCCTAACTTCTCTGCAGAGTAAGCACATGGAGCAGTGTAATAATGACCTTCTCAAGCTCTGCGTTGGGTCTACTCTTCCTCCCAGCAGCCACTCACTCTATGCTGCATCCTCTGGCTTCCGATGACGTTGAGAGCATGATGATGGCGGCATAGAGTATGCAGCTATCAGGAAGAGGAGAGCAGATGCAGCGCTTGCACACAGGTAAATATACACTGCTGCTCCACTGTGCTTACTCTGCAATGTGGGGAGAAGGAGTGGGGTCCCATAGACCTCACCTCTTACTCAACCTTTTCCATAGTTTGGGAAAGAGGCTATTGTTACCCCAATAAAGGGAACATCAAATGAGAAGGATATGTATTTTTCCTTTTAAAATAATACCAGTTGCCTGACTCTCCTGCTGATCCTGTATCTCTAATACGTTTAGCCACAGCCACCTCAACAAGCATGCAGATTCGGTGCTCTGACTGAAGTCAGACTGGATTAGCTGCATGCTTGTTTCAGGTGTGTGATTCAGCCACTACTGCAGCCAAAGAGATTAGCAGGACTGACATGCAACTGGTATTATTTAAAAGGGAACATCCATAGAGTTCTCAGTTAAGGTTCCCTTTAAGTATGTGAGTTATGTGCAGAGCAGGCATGGGCAAACTTGGCCCTCCAGCTGTTAAGGAACTACAAGTAGGGATGCTCACCGCATTCCACGGAATTCCGTTTTCCGCGATTCCGGTCATAAATTGCAGATTCCGTTCCGTCGCATCAGAACGGAATGGCTATACTGTTCCGACGGAATTCCGCAATTGCTATGCGTAATTCCGTCGTAATGCAGATTTTTTTACGTCAATCACAAGGAAGACCCTAGAAGAAGCTTAAAGTGAAAACAACAATTAGAGGCTTAACAAAAACCAACCAACAGGATTTCTGCATGAAAATCGGAATTATTTCAGCACCGCCGTGGAACCACCTCTAGGTCCCATAGCCTACGTGATAACTCCTGCTGCTCCAAACCAAACTTATAATAAGTGCCACGGAACCACCTCTAGGTCCCATGGCTTACGCGACAACTCCTGCTGCTCCAAACCAAACTTATAATGACCGTCGTGGACCCACCTCTAGGTCCCATGGCTTACGTGACAACTTCTTCTGCAAAAAAAAAAAGAAAAAAAAAAGAAAGAGAGACCGGTGGAACAGTCACTAGGTCCCATGGGCTACGATTTATCAAAAACGAGGTTTCAATTAAGATTACTGAAATTTTTACGTCGGAATGCGGAATTACGCAAAAATCCGACGAAATGTTATGGAAGTCAACGCGGACGAAATTCCGCCGAATCGGAAATTGCACTTTCCGATCATCCCTAACTACAAGTCCCATAATGCATTGCAGGAGTCTGGCAGCCACAGTCATGACTCATAAAGCAAATGCATTGTGGGACTTGTAGTTCCGTAACAGCTGGAGGGCCGAGTTTGCCCATGCCTGGTGTAGAGCATTCAATATCCATGATGACATGCGATTACAGAAGTAGGAATAGAAACTTATTTGGATTGATTATACTACTTTTAATTCCTCTGCACTCCTGAATCCTGCTATTACAACAGCATGCCCACCAGCTTAATATCCATTCATCACTCATGTAGGCTGTAATTCCCCTGGCAATTGGGAGAAGACACTCCAACCTGAGCTACACAAGCCCACATGGTTTTATGACATCAAGAGTGAGGCAAAGACTCCAACCCTCTGTAAAGCACAAGGAGGAGGGGCTTATCCTCAGAAGAGGGTGGAGGAAGTAGCATGTGGTGACATTTATGCTAATGTGATTCTTTCACACCTTACCACAAGAGTCGTTAGCTGCAAAAGGTACGAGACTTACTCACTCAAATTGACTACCTGCCCGTTTCTGGTCAGGGATGCTCATTTGGATTCCACGGGAAATGAAATGTCTGCATTTCCGACCAGAAATCAGCCTTTCCGATCGGAATTTGGAAACCGGAACTGGGAAATTGAATTCCGCAGAAATCTGATTTACTACAACTCGGTAACTTTAGCCCAATAACAGAACACAGAAGCATTGAACCAATCAGAGAATGCAGAATTTTTCCAAAAATTTTAATTTTAGACCAATCACAAGTTTTGCTTTTCTTTTTTTTTTTTAATTGTTTGTTCTCTCTGATGCAAAAAAAAAAAAAAAAAAAGACTAATAAAATACTCCTCGGAAATCGGAAAAATGGAACATCGGAAAATGGAAAAATGAAAATTGGAATTTCCGTGTAATCGGATAAGGGCATTTCCGACCATCCTTCTAAAAGCACTATTGTATGCTTCCATTTTATATGCACAAAACAAATAAAGCAATCAAGCTGAAAAAAAAAATCTTGCAATTTATTCTTGCAGTTAGTTTTGAAGTTTATTGTGTCACCTGACTGACTAGTGAACAGCAGAATGACATTGCTTATTCAGTGTCAATTGAGCACGCAGGTCCCATAGCAATTTGCAAGGCTAAAGTAATCATTATTGTCACTGCCCAGTATCTTATACAGTATGTAAGTCAACTGTTTAGATATTTGACTTTAAAAAATTGCGCTTCATTTAAGCTAGACTTTATTATCTTACGAAATCCTTACTGACAACAGTAGCAATGGTCGTAGGAGAATGTGATTTGTGTAGAGACTACTACAAATGCCAAAACATTACTCCAAGCCCAACTGTGGTATTTAATAACAGCAGCTGTTGCACACTTATAACACCTTCACACACTCACAGACTGGCCTTGGAATAGCTACATAAGTGGGAAACAGCTGTAGGCAGGCTGCTGGGAGTACACCCAAACGCAATCAGTGTTTGGCATCGGTGGGAAATGTATTATTCATGGTGTACTTTTAGATGTATAATGTCTTCTTCTGTACTGTTGTTATTCATTTTAGATGTTTGCTGATGCTGGAATGATGCCATGTTACTTATTTTCTTTACAGAAAATGAATTCCTATGTCCACAATCAGAAAGCAGCAGGGACAGAAATATACTACTGATCACATACGCGGATAAATCTGTTGCATAGCTGAACTGTAACTATGCAGATATAACATATAAGGAGTACTGCAACCCCTAAATAAAATAAAATAAAAAGCTGAACTTACCTGCGGCTTCTACTGGTTCCCTGCAGACATCCTGTGCTCGCGCCGGGACAAAACGGTCCTCCAGTCCCCGTCACCAGCTCACATCCACTTTTTGCGACTTTAATGTCGCAAACGACTGCGCCTGGCCGCGTGCGAGGGTCACAGTACTCCTTTAAGATGAACTATAAATATTAACTATTTATTAGTTAAGATTAACCTACTTATTTGCAAATTTTCTAAATAGAAAATTATTCACCCCTGCTGAGTACTATCTGCTCATCAGAGACATAAATGGGCATTGCTTCCCTCTGCCACAAAAGTGTGAGCTAAACGGTGATTTATAATAAGGCAACACAAAAATATTTGTGATTATGTATATAACATCTTCTACACCATTGCTAGGGGAACACAATGGGGTGACTACAGAAACACACGTAAAACGGGTGCCACGGTAAGTTGGGTGCTGGAGACAGCCACTGGAGCTCTGGAGATAGCTTAGATTACCAATAGATTACAGATATTCTAATATTAAGCTCTATGTAATTAAAATAGGCTAACCTAATTGTTACATGAACCCTCCCCACTATTGATACCTTACCCTAACCAACCCCCCCCCCCAACCACTGCCTAAGCCTAACTACCCCCCTCCTTGCCACAATACCCACCAATATCCGTGCCACCTTTGCCACTCTTTATACTGTATGTATGCTGCAGTGCCTACTCTTTTATTGTGCTGGAGGCCCTGGGGAAGTTGGGGCGCAGCCATAGGCATCCATGTTGATAGCTGCAAATCAGCAGTATGACACTGGGTCAGCACTGTACAGTATGTATAATCAGGGGCATAGCAATAGGGGTTGCAGAGGTTGCGACCGCATCGGGGCCCTCCCTCAACTACAGTATTAGCTCTCTATTGTTCTTGTGCTCATAATAATCACTTCTATAGATACTTTGAATAGTGGTAATTATTAACAAACTGTTCCCCATTCCCTTCTTACACTGTAGTTGCCATTGGCAGGTTGTGGTGCGCCATATCAACTGCTATGTATAGAGTGTTTGGGGGGCCCCAAATGTAAAACTTGCATCGGAGCCCACAACTCCTTAGCTACGCCACTGTGTGTAATCATGAAAAAGATGACTCTTTCATAGTTTCTCCAAGGACAATAACTTTGTGTGAAATGTCAGCAGGAGAAAGGGAATGGTTTGCTAACGTTTACTATTATTCAAAGCACATATTACCACTATAGCAGAAATATAGAGGTAATGGGGAAACTGGAGGACGACTCCATCAGTGGCCTCTGTTATTGCTATGCCACTGAATGTTCAGTTCCATGCTGATTCTATGTGGTTTAGATTGGTTTGATGATGGCAGCAAAAGTTTGCCAGCTAACGGTTCCTGGCGAACATGCAATACTCGCATGCTAGTAGCGTAAATGATGCGGGCCGTTCGCACCCGCCCTTTACTTTCCCATAGTGCCATTTTTTGACCCTTCACCCTGAAATCAGATGGGATATCTGACCATAAATAATCAACGTATAGGTTGGTTTGATACTGTCATTTAATCAATCACAAAATCACATGAAAATGAGTGTTCTTTGATAGTAAATATTTGCCAGATACGCGCCTGAGTAGCCCATTCCAAACCTCTGCTCGCTGTGCCCCACATCAAGTTCCAGCTCTCAGCAACAAGGTCTTTATACCTCCTGCCTCAGTATGCAGGAATAGGGATTCAGATCAGAAGAATTTGGAACAAGGCTCTGTATTCAAATATTCCAAACACGTCAACATTAGATAGAATCTGTGAAACATTTATGGTGTGTGTGTGTTGTGTGTTGTGTGTGGTGTGTGTGTGTGTGTGTGTGTGTGTGTGTGTGTGTGTGTAGTAGGGATTGATTCCTCTCTATCAATTAAATTCAGAGAGAAATCAGTAATTTTGCCATCTTAGGTGGCAATCGTTAAGTGTATGGGTACCGTAACAAAGGGAAATTCAACTTAATATTTTGTTTGTGGGAACATGTAATTGGTCATGAACTTTTGATAATTCAAATCAGAGAGGAGTCTCACTCAAGAAGCGTAGCTACACTATCTTCAAGAAAATTATTTCTTATCAATGTAACATTGACTCATTGCTTTTGTTCATGGAACAATAATGTATTATGGAGTGGTGGTGGTTCTTTTTCTTCTCTTATTGTTACGTGTATGCCCTGTATTTAAAAACATGGTTCTCATTTACTAAAACCATCAGAATTGTTATCACTATTCGTAAGGACTTTCCAGTGCTGGTGAACACACAGTCTAACTACTCTTTTGCATCCCTATACACCAAAGTGTTAGCTATAAACATGAGGTCATTGATGAGCAGACAACCAGATACAGATACCTAGCTATCTTCCTAACCTCTAACAAGCACATAGGCAAAGGGCCATATATCATGTAAGGCTACATGGGCTGTCAGTCGCTGCTTATGATTACAGTGACAGCTGAGAAATTCTCCTGAACCAGACAGTTGAACTTGTGTTAGATAGTATTAACCTAGGAATGCCTTCTGCGACTGCCAGAATTCAGTAAAAAACACCTGTACAGCTGCCTGTGAGTGTCACAAACAATGACTATGCAATTTACAGGACACAAAGCTCTCATTCAAACACATGCATTACATAATCACCATTTAACACAGCAATGTCCTCAATAAATATTCAAATTTGTTTTAATACAAATCCAGTGAAAGTGCCGGAGTCTTCCTTTGATGTTAGTTTACATGTCATCAATGCACAGTTTGCTCTCACAGTCTGTGAGATGCAGGGTTGCACTGCGAGTTGTATATAATACAATAACATTTGTAAAGTGAGGATATATACAGGATATACAGTAGGCAATATACAAGGTTATAAATTAGCAGATGACCTACCCTGTGCTATTAGAAGGCGTCGATAGCTGGTTAATTCATGATTTATTGTTAATTTGCATAGGATAGGTGTAAAGCAAACTGTGGTGGCTCCATAGGTGTAACCACATGGGGAAGGGGGGGAGGTACCTGCTGCAGCCCTATGGGGGGCCAATGGCAGCCCGGTTTCTTGCCCTATCTTCAATAGGGTGCCCTTCCACTATACAATGGTTATTATAGCCACACCTATTATGAATGGAAGGAGTCAGGTACCTGCCCCTGATGAGTTACTAATGTGAAGAAACTAGTAGAGCGGGGGTACGAACGTAGAAGAAAGGCAGCGTGGTGAGCTGGATCAAACGAAGGACCATTGAAAGCCGGCCAAGTGGCCAATGCATGGGATGTAGCCTGGTAAAAAAACACCATGCCTGATGACTGCTTTTATTATGTGACTGTGCCCTCATCTCATAATTGTTAATACATTTATTTGGTTTTACGCTATGGTGGAACACGTTTGCTGATATTTTGAGGTGTATACGCTTGTATGAAGATTCTGACTGCTGTGGACTTGAGAAGGTATCGTGACAGGCTGTAAATTGCCTTAGAATATCCCAGAGGTGCTGTTGAACCATCTGGCAGAGGGTCATTTAGAAAGGGTGAGTGGCCACTTCTGAGGGTGAGATGGTGGGTGTCACCCTGCTAAGGATTCCTTCTTGTCACATAATATTAGTCTGAAGATTCTGAGGACCATTGAAACAAGCAGTATTGGAACTTTTTCCTTGCTTGAAGCGCTTCTATGGTGTGAATATTAAGTGAGTTATTTAAAGTAGCACACCACCGATTTTATACACCCAGAGCAGTGAATGTGTGTTTTAAATACCACAACTTTGTTTGGGGGGTCCATAATTTGTAGTTACGTCTCTAGATGGCCCGGCCATGTTTCTGGGGTAACAGACAAAGTATGATATTTTACATACAGTCTATTTCTTCTTTAGTATTCCTGTCTGAGCCATTACATTGTATTTCATCTTGTTACATCTTAATATACAAATGCATTGTTAGGGTTACTGTTATTATTACTATTTTTGTTTTCCTTTTTATTGCAGCACTGCACAAAGCACTGTTGTGTTTCCAGCACTATCATTAGTCATGGTGTGTTCTTCACACATACCAGAAATGGTGGAGCTTACTGTAAATAGCTTTGCCTTCTCCACAGCTGAAATAAATGAGCACTAATCACCTGTATTCTGCCTTCTGTAACCTTTGTGACACAACGGCACCCTTCAGTAGTCTGCTTGCCAATATAGGAATATCAATACAAATACAGCTGACAAATGTATGCAAGGTGCAAAGCCCCACTGTTCTGAGAATGCTCGTTTCAATTTGCCTGAAATAATTACTGTGTACAGAAATAAGTTAGGATTAATTGATTTTAAACACAGTGTACAGGTTTAGATCAAATAATTGCTACATTGGACAGGATGTGAAAGTATTATGTACAGTACATGATTAATCAATTGGCATGCACTAAACATTTAATGAACCACTCCATCTATTGCTCCACCGTGTGTAAATATATAATTAGAGTGAAACATATTCTACACAAAGCAGAACGGTAAACAAAACATTTAAAGCAAACCTGAAGCAGAAATAAACTTAGTAGATAATGAATTGTATGTGTAGTACAGTTAAGAAATAGAACATTAGTGACAAAGAATTTAGACTCATACTGTTTTCCAGTACAGGAACAGTAAAATAACTTCACTTACTGTATATATTCGCATATAAGCCTAATTTTTCAGCATAAAAAATGTGCTGAAAAGTTACCCCCCTCGGCTTATATGCGAGTCAGTGGAGCAAAACAGATGGTGGAGCAGGTTTTGTTAATGGCAAAGGAGCATAAGGATTATGCACTAGTGATCCTGCTCTTACCAGCTTGTGCCCTGCTGTGTCTGTACCCCCATTCCCTGCATCACGGTGTGCACAGTGTGCTGCTCAAGACTACCTGTGTCCCATGGCTTGTGGAGCAGAGCATGCAAGCAACGTGTCAGCGGTGCAATGATCGGGGATTCTTCCTGTGTGGCAATCGCTATGTCTCATATTTATGACGGCATCTAGTGGCGTCTTGTGACACAGCTGTATCATCCTTGGGGCACATCTGGCTATGGGGAGGGGGGATGACTTGTACTGGGGGAACATCTGGCTTCTGTGGAGGGGCTATACTGGGGAGGGGGCTTATGTGCGAGTCAGGCAATAACAACGGAGCAATAGCATATGTGGTCAGTAGAAGAGCCAGGCACCTCTGATGAAGTGGGATCAAACCTGCGAAACGCGTTGCATATTTGGAGTTCATAAATAAAATATATTGACTGTGTTTACTACAGTCGTTGTGTGTCTACTTGGAGGAGGTAAGTCCACCACTACCTCCTCTATTTACCAAGAATTTGGTTTTTAAGCTCATTTAGCTTCCTTTTATCCTTTTGGCGCCTCTGTTCTCCTGCATAATATTGAGTCCACCCTGGGTGGAGGGTTGAACCCCTTTTTCTCATCTACAGAGAGCGACTTCTTATTCCTGAGTGGGGTCAGGAAAATCTCCCCACCTGCCTTTACAGTGGTTGCCTAATGATAACCCTGGTTTGTGAGTATTAATATTTACTCTATCTAGTTACCAGTACATATTACACTATTGGGGCTCTTGGTGTTCCTTGTTTTTATCTTTGCTAGTAATGTTTTCATTCATTATCCATAATACACATACAATTCATTATATCATAATGGGGTTTTTTTTTCGCTTCTGGTTTGCTTTAAGGGGAAAAAATGTAAAACATGCCAATTTCTATATATATTCATAAATAAATAAAAAAATAAAAAAAACATTGCAGTATTTTATTTAACTTCATTGAGGAACTCTCCAAGGGGTGTATGAAATAATCTGCCCTAAGCAGAATTACATGCGTAAAGTTTACGCAAGCTGTTTATCACTTCACATCCTAATTTAAGTATTTTTGCCATGGAGCTGTCCTTCAGCACCACAGGACTGCTGCCTCACTACCCCTGGAGATGAACGGCACCCCCAATGTCCACCCTGAGGACCAGCAGGCTCTCAACCACTTACCCGATGCTCGTAGCAGCATGTCATGCTCTGCTGGCATTGTTGCTCACCATCGTCTCCCATCGTTCTGCGTCTGCCGTGACCATCACTGCTGGTCTACTATTCTTTGCCTAACAACTGAGCCACAGAAAAGCATCTTTGAAGCTCTCGCTGGGGCTCCCCATTTGTCCACCACATGGACCAAATGAAGTACTTCGGGTGAGTGACAGGGACTGGAGATACCACCACCTCCTGCTGGGCAATGGAGGTGGGAAAAAGCCCCTTGTCCATGATATGAACAAGGGCTCTGTCACTCTCTCTTACATAGCCCCTCCATATCATGTGCTCTGGTAAGGCTAGTATTGCCGAGCCCCACACAGGCTGCCTTAGCCATCCTGGCTATAACAGCCTGCATGGGTGACAAAGAGTTCATGAAAGTTTAAAGAAGAGGGTCATGGCAATTTTTTGAGTAAGTTGCTGATGAGGAACTAGACAATATGATAAAAAACTAGAATGAATTTGGCTTGGTGGGTGGAAGCAGGGTTAGAAAGGTTAAACAGGATAAGTGTGTGTATGAGGAAAACAAGTAGTGTGTGGGATAGGTGGTAGGTGCGAGTGAGAACTAAAAAAAAAATAGTAAATTAAAAAGTAGTGATAGTAAAAATAGTAAAAAGGTCTAGGGTACAAAGGGATTTTAAGAATAATAATGTTTTGGATGAGGATGTCAGGGAGAGTAATGCTCCTATAATTTTTAACACTTCAGTTTTGTTACATGCTCTGTAAATTATAGAAAAAAGGAAACAAGGTGAAAATAAACTGATAAGCTAAACCAGCGGTAGGGAACCTTGGCTCTCCAGCTGTGATAAAACTACAAATCCCATCATGCATGTGCCTTTATTAATCATGACTGTGGCTGTCAGACTCCTGCACTGCATTGTGGGACTTGTAGTTCCTTAACAGCTGGAGAGCCAAGGTTCCCTACCCCTGAACTAAACAATAGTATATATTCCTTCTCCTAAAAATGACTTTTTAGATATCCCATAGAATTAAATTATTTTTAAATCTATGTTTTACGTTTTTTATTGTTTCATTGTCTCTGCTCAATGACACATTTATTGAAGTATGCCACAGCTAAAATCTATGAACTACTGACCCCTTTTTCTCTCTTTCCTGCTATAAGAAGCCATTTTCTGCCAGGAAAGTGTTTTATGGCTGTAATTCCTCATCAGCAAGGGTTATGCTTTAGTCTGACCCTGACAGAGACTGTCACTTGCATACTTGATTTTTAATTCTTTTAGGCAGAGAAAGAAAAAAGGAACACAGTATAGTTATTTGTGTGCTAGGCACCATACATACACATCCATCTCATGTCACATGTCATCTTGTGTACCCTTTCAATGGTATTTGGTTGAATTTATCAGTACAATTGTTAGTTGAATTTTGGATGGAGAAGTTGACAAATGTATTCCTCTTTAAATAGTCAGGTCTCCTTGTAACTGCGCCAATGATACTGCAATAAATATGAGCCATTACTTCTAAGCAGACCTATCCTATTCTATAGTCAGAAGTCTCCTCCTGTTCCCAATGTTTATTTGTAAATGCTTTATGTACAAATGCATACATACCGAAACCATGCTACTATTTGCACATGCTACTGCTTGCTACATTCGTTCTGTAATTGAACTTGAATCGCTGGGCATCAATTGCATAAAACTGACTCAGGATGCTTTTTATTTTTCGCTATCTCGTTACATAATCCAAAGGAAGCTACAAAGCTGCCTTAGAGTATAAATGTCTGATTATGTTTACCAGACGTATGCATCACAATACGATAATGTACCACTTCCTCCTCAGAGCGCAAAACCTCCAGTATCTTCTTGTTGATGCATAGTCCTCCTGGGGATCTCTAATTGGAGTGATGCCATAAATTCTGGGCAGGAGGCTTCAGACTTTGCTATGGACTCAGTAATTCAAACACATACAACACTCTCGTTCTGAATCAAGCAGAATTAATGAGGTGTAATTGTAAAACTTATCACTTTAATGATTGTGTGTCCAAATACTGGTTGAATAAAAGGGAAGTGAGGCTGGGAGTCTCAGAAACATAAAAGTGAACAGTAGCCAAGGGAATTACGTCTTTTGCTCATTTTGTGAGCTGAATGACTAAACGACTGGGAGTGAAATCTCGGCACAACACAGATAGAAACTGTTAGACACGGAGCTGTCCCTTATCACACACACTTCCTGACAGGTTCTGGGGAAAAGTCAGCCTTTATACTCAGACACTTTATATTGTCAATAGCAAGAACAATGAGCAAACCTACACAATGTAAGGTAAGGAAGCCAAAAGCTTTGGGCACAATGTCTACAGCGCATTCACAATGGGCAGGTATTATCCCTTTACATGATTATCACCAGAAAAGTATGATTGCTTTGCAAAGAAAGAGAATGAATTGCCATGATGAAGTGTATCATAGAACTACTCTGGAACGTATTTGAATCTTGACCACCAAGGCCATACATAACTATCACTGGTTTGTGAATTTGATGGCCATTCTTAAAGAGAAACTGCGACCAAAAATTGAACTTTATCCCAATCAGCAGCTGATATCCCCTTTTACATGAGAAATATATCCCTTTTCACCAACGGTTCATCAGGGGGCGTTGTATGGCTGATATTGTGGTGAAACCCCTCCCACAAAGAAATTCTGAGTTTGTACGCTTGGCAGTTTCCTGTCTGCATTGTGGGAAATGGCTGTTTGCAGCTGTTTCCAACTGCCAAAAAAACATGCAGCAGCTACATTACCTGCCAAAAGTAAAAATGTCACCAAATAAATGTCAGAATGTAAATCTGGGATTTAAAAGATTTTACAATGGGCAATCACTGACTAAATCATTTATACATTATTATTGTAAAAATGAAGCACTTTTTTATTACATTATTTTCACTGGAGTTCCTTTTTAAGTGTTTAATGCAAGCCTGTGATATCCACAGTTCTTACAATTTAGATACCTACCTCAGTAGAGTTTACCAGACGTATGCATCACAATACAATAATGTACCACTTCCTCCTCACAGCGCAAAACCTCCAGTATCTTCTTCTTGATGCATAGTGGTTAGGAGGAGACTTTGTACAGCCTCCTCCTGACCACCAATGCAGTGCTGGGACTCATAAGTTTGTGGCCGCACTGCACAGAACAACCTGCCCCAAGAAGCCATCATGGAAAAAGCTGAACCTGTGTGCCTCATTGCTTTTGCACAGGCGTGAGCCATCTGTGCAGTGCAGCGGAGCTCTGTCGACGACCTACTTGGAATGGCGAGGAGGGGGGGGGGCAGCCTCTAGATAATCCAAAAGCTTCCCTCTACTTAGACTGTACGCCTCATCTATGGATCTCTAACTCTGATGTGGCATAGATTCTACCGCGGTCCCGAGCCGATCGCTGCTCCTAGAGGAAGTAAACACGGCTGTCATGTGACAACTGAGCTTCCTCTTATTGGTCAGGCGCCATTTTCATTGGCTACTGACCTCCTGATCACTGTGAGCCAATCACAGTGATCAGAGCGTGAAAAAACATAAAAAGCCTCTGGTCCTTAAAGGACCCAAATTAGTTAAGGGCACACAAGACAAAGGCACCTCAGGAATGATAGATAGATAGATAGATAGATAGATAGATAGATAGATAGATAGATAGATAGATAGATAGATAGATAGATAGATAGAATCAAAAACTGCAGTATCCCTGAAGTGTCTCTGAAGAAGACAAGCATGTGGTTGTAACCAGCCTGTGGGCCCAAATTTCCCAGTTGCTGCACAACAAGCCAAAGTCCCCTGGGGTGCTGTTAAAAAACGGTTTGCATATTTTCTGCTCATAATCTAACCTGAATGACAAGCTGCTGTGATGTACATAAACTATCATCAGGATCCACCGCCTCAAAAAAATATATTTAGTATTTTATTTTACATATAAACAGGTTATAGATAGGAGAGAATACTTTTGGTTTACATTTAACATTAGGCTTGGATTATCAGTTTAAAGAAGTTGTAGGGTTAGGATAGAGGTAATGCGATTGAGCCAGAGGCCTGGGTTAAGTATCATTCAAGGGTTTAGGGTTAGGTTTAGGTAAAATGTTAGGTTTAGGCATCTGGAAAGAAGAAATAAGATTTAACGTACAATTAAAATTATAATGGGATTACTGTTATTAAGAGAAAAGAGATGGAGAATGTCAGGGTTAGGCATAATTCAGGGGGAGGAATAGGGTTAGGTGTGTCATGGAAAGAATTGGGAGAATCCTATTAAAAACATGTGAGCAGTTTATCAGCGACAAGATAAGGCACAGTGTGTGTGTGTGCGTGCGTGCGTGCGTGCGTGTGTGTGTCTAGTTTTTCCAGAGTTCCTAACCCCTTGCGTACCAGCAGTCTCTGACCCCTTAAGGGCTAGAGACTGCCAGTACCACAAAACGGTGTTTATCGACAAATCGCCCACACACCCGACGCAGGCCACTCTATCTGCTGTTGCTATGACGGCAGATCGCTGTGAGCCGGGCGGTCAGGAGCCGCTTTCATTGGCTCCTGACTCTGTCCATCAATGTAAGCCAATAGGATTGGCTCACAGTGGTCACACAGTAAGGAGTCAATAAAATCAGCTCCTGACTGGCTCCTAGGGCAAGGCAAGCGAACTGCGGCAGGGAGAGAGCAACGCGATCAGCGGAAGCGTGCGGTGGAGAAGGTGAAATCTATGTCCTGTCAGAGCCACGCAGCTAACTGCAGGACGAAGATTTCAACCAATGCGGTCTGGAAGCGGTTAATCTCAACAAGCAGATTGCAACCCTACAGTGATTGCAGTATAACAATTTGTATTTTGCATCCCCTGTGGATTTATTGTGTGTTTTTATAGTATATTATTATACAGTATTACAGTATATGTATATATTTATAAACAATTCATATAAGGAAAATTTTATCACTTTCAGCCCATTACATCTATTATAAGAATAGCATATAGCGAGCAAAACGAGTAGAAAGCATTGCAAGTCCTGCTGTTTTACACATCTATTCACCAATAAATTGAGCAGATCTACCCAACAATTTTTGCTGACAAAATGTCATATTAAACTCCTCCGAACAAGCACTTTCTTACCCAAGATGTTATTATACCGGCGTTCCTGGGCTGTGTTATTTCTATGTCATTGCCTGTCATCTAACATGTTCAGCGGGATGAGTTAACTCCTCGGAAGTACAGTATTGTTATTCAAGTTGTTTTTCTACAAACTGCTAATAAATATGCAGATAACAAATACATGTAAAAACTACAATGACAGCAGGAAAATGTAGTAGATAAGAATTCTGCTGCACCGATCTCAGGATAAAAGTCCAATTTTTATTGAGGCAATTGTGGACAAACAGCAATACAGCTCACGCGTTTCGGAGCAAACTCATGGCTCCTTAGTCATAGCTATGACTAAGTGCTATGACTAGTTTGCTCCGATACGCGTGAGTTGTATTGCTGTTTGTCCACAATTGCCTCAATAAAAATTGGACTTTTATCCTGAGATAGGTGCAGCGGAATTCTTATCTACTACATTTTCCTTGGTCTTTGATGTTCTGCTCCTGATCACAAGTGCAGTGGTTGCAGCGACCTGTTTCCTGGATACAATGACAGCAGTTGCAAATGCTTTCAATACTTATTCCAGCCTCTCAGTTAATTCTCTTAGTTTAGCTGAATACAGTTAAGAATCTCAGCCAGAAGTCAATCTGCATGGAGTTTGCAAGTTCTTTGCATGGGTCTCCTCCCACCTCCCAAAAACATGACTATGTTCATTGGTTTAAACCAAAATAGGCCTTAAACTAAGATAGAGACATTAAACTATCACTAGAAAATCAGATCATAAACCTCTGAGAGATAGTTACTAACATGTTGTTCAATGTACTCTGTGAAGGGTGGAAATATGCTAGGACTATATAAATAATATTATATTATAATAATAATAATAACAATAATAACAATAATAATTGGTTTAACCACAGTAAAGTGCATCTACAAACCCATTTAAAAAAAAATGATTGGAAGTTCAAAAAAATTCTCGCGAGGCTTTATCGCTCCCCTCTATTTGTAGGGCTTTAAACACAATAATTATGGTAATTGAAAATAGTACTAGAACATGTAAAATGTTTTAACAAGGAAAATGTTAATTTTTTTATTAAAATATATGCTCATTTTGAACATGGTGTCTGCAACACAGTTGAAAAGCGTACATAAAAAAAGGGCGTCTGGAAAAAAGGGCACGTGGTGTAGACGAAATTTAATGACATAGTCAATCATATTTTATCGTTTCTTCTTGTAATAAAAATCTGAAAATATAATTTATAACATTGAAAATTATAATATATGTATACCGTATATACTCGAGTATAAGCCGACCCGAGTATAAGCCGCCGACCCCCCAACTTTTACCTTAAAAATCGTGGTCAAATGATTGACTCGTGTATAGGCCGGGGACAGGAAATGCAGCAGCCACTAGTGACTTTTAGAGTGGATGTCTTGCAGTGGATAGAAGAAAAAAAGGGAAATGCCTCCCCCTCAACTGTCAGTTGACTGTCAGGGCAGAGCAGCTAATTAATAAATACAGGATGTTAACATGTCTGCTTCCCTGAAAGCAGGAAGTAGACACACTGCAGATGTATTGCAGGATATGTATTAGCTATACAAAGAAACAAAGAAATATTTTTTCTTTAAGGGTTATTATGCTTTTGCTTAACTTTTAGAGCTGAGATGAAGTTCTGTGGAGCTCGATTGTAAGCTGCTGTCCGAGCAGAGCAGCATGTATTGTGAGCAGCTTGCAGTGTGTAGTGTTCTGAGGAGGTGAGGTGAGGCTGCATTGCTCTCACCTGCTGGCTGCTGCCCGGGCATGTACTGTGCTTCTCCTGGTGGTTCGCTGGTTCTCCGCTGCCCTCTCATGCCAATTTTCCCCCGCTGTCAGTGGATCGGAGCACCGGAAACTTGCTACACGGCAACGAGTCCTCTCTTACCTCACCACTATGGTGCCCTCTAGTGGCGCCTATATTGCATTTCAGGAGTCATAGCAATGCAACTGGGAGGAACAGCAGAGGACTCCTTGCCGTGAAGAAAGTTCCGGAGCTCCGATTAACTGACAGCGGGGGAAATTGGCGTGAGAGCGGGCATCGGAGAAGCGGAGAACCGGCGGGAGAAGCACATTACGTGCCGACCGATGCCCGGGCCACAGCCAGCAGGTGAGAGCAATGCAGCCTCACCTCACCTCCTCAGAACACTACACGCTGCAAGCGGCTCTCAATACATGCTGCTCGGACAGCGGCTTGCAATCAAGCTCCACTCTTTCTGTGGCGGGTGGGGGTGCTCGCGGTGGGTTGCATTTTAATTAATCGAGTATATGACTCAAGTATAAACCGAGACCCCCACTTTTGGGCCACTTTTTTGGGCCCACAAACTCGGTTAATACTCGAGTATATAGGGTAATCTTTATGATTGTATAATATTGTGTATAACCTTTTATCATTTCTTCATCTAATAAAATCTGAAAATATTGTTTATAACAATATATATACATGCGGGATCTGAGAGGCAGAGAAGGAAGTATGGTAATTGGATACAAGGGTGAGCCAGAAGGGTGAAAGAGGCGTGTTTTATGGGCACAGCACAATCTATTCTTCCATAGCGCTTAGGGACAGATGACCAATCCAACTAGTCAATCGCCTGTATACTGTTATATACAGAGTACCACATACAGTACGGCACCAGTATCTTTTCATACATAGCACCAGTATAGTATATTTTTAATTTTTATTTGGTTTGCGTTGGAAGAGGGGTAGTCTTATACGGCGAGTGTATGCTAAACACTATACTTTAACTGGTAAAGTTGGGGGGTCATCTTGTACGCCCAGTCTTATACTCCGGATTATGTGATAACTAGAGTTGGGCCGAACGGTTCGCCTGCGAACGGTTCCATGCGAACTTCAGTGGTTCGCGTTCGCGTCCCGCAGGCGAACCTTTGCGGAAGTTCGGTTCGCCCCATAATGCACATGGAGGGTCAACTTTGACCCTCTACATCACAGTCAGCAGGCCCAGTGTAGCCAATTAGGCTACACTAGCCCCTGGAGCCCCACCCCCCCTTATATAAGGCAGGCAGCGGCGGCCATTACGGTCACTCGTGTGCTGCCTGCGTTAGTGAGAGTAGGGCGAGCTGCTGCAGACTGTCTCTCAGGGAAAGATTAGTTAGGCTTAACTTGTTCCTGTCTGGCTGCATACCTGTTCTGTGAACCCACCACTGCATACCTGTGCTGTGAACCCACCACTGCATACCTGTGCTGTGAACCCACCACTGCATACCTGTTCTGTGAACCCGCCACTGCATACCTGTTGTGTTCAGTGACCCCCCACTGCATACCTGTTCTGTTCAGTGGACCCGCCACTGTATACCTGTTTAGTGACCCCGCCACTGCATACCTGTTCAGTGAACCCACCACTGCATACCTGTTCAGTGAACCTGCCACTGCATACCTGTTCTGTGAACCCACCACTGCATACCTGTTCAGTGAACCCACCACTGCATACCTGTGCTGTGAACCCACCACTGCATACCTGTGCTGTGAACCCACCACTGCATACCTGTTCAGTGAACCCACCACTGCATACCTGTGCTGTGAACCCACCACTGCATACCTGTGCTGTGAACCCACCACTGCATACCTGTTCTGTGAACCCGCCACTGCATACCTGTTGTGTTCAGTGAACCCGCCACTGCATACCTGTTCTGTTCAGTGGACCCGCCACTGTATACCTGTTTAGTGACCCCGCCACTGCATACCTGTTGTGTTCAGTGAACCTGCCACTGCATACCTGTTCTGTGAACCCGCCACTGTATACCTGTTCTGTTCAGTGAACCAGCCACTGCATACCTGTTCTGTTCAGTGGACCCGCCACTGTATACCTGTTCAGTGAACCCACCACTGCATACCTGTGCTGTGAACCCACCACTGCATACCTGTTCTGTGAGCCCACCACTGCATACCTGTGCTGTGAACCCACCACTGCATACCTGTGCTGTGAACCCACCACTGCATACCTGTTCTGTGAACCCACCACTGCATACCTGTTCTGTGAACCCGCCACTGTATACCTGTTCTTAATTACACATGCAAGATGTTTTAAAGCACTTTAGGCCTGTCATTTAGCATTCAATGTGATTTCTGCCCTTAAAACGCTGCTTTGCGTCAAATCCAGATTTTTCCCCGGGACTTTTGGCATGTATCCCACCCCGCCATGCCCCCCTCCAGGTGTTAGACCCCTTGAAACATCTTTTCCATCACTTTTGTGGCCAGCATAATTATTGTTTTTTTTCAAAGTTCGCATCCCCATTGAAGTCTATTGCGGTTCGCGAACTTTAACGCGAACCGAACCTTCCGCGGAAGTTCGCGAACCTAAAATCGGAGGTTCAGCCCAACTCTAGTGATAACTGCAGTAAAACATTGGTAAATATTACCAACATTTTATAACAACTGAACCTAACCTCACTCTCACACAGAACCCTCCCTCTACCTATCCCTAAGACCCCCCTGATGGTGCCTAACCCTAACACCCCTCCCCCCCGCCTAACCATTAAAACTCCCCTAGTAGTGTCTAACCTTAACACTCCCATATCGTTTATCAAATTATTTTTTATTATAAATATATTTAGTTATTTGAGAAGTATTTGCATTTTCTAGAGGATATCGTTTTAGTTATGAAACTTTACGCAGATAGAAATGATAACTATGGTAAGTATGTTTGTAAATATTATTCACCGGGCACCCATTGTAAACATTATACATCGGACAACCAAATTTCCTGTTGCGTGCACGTCAAACGATATTTAACATGAGAGTCAATGGCGGTGCCCTTTTTGTTCACTTGCCTCATGCACCCTAATTTCCTGCTTCTGTTTAAAAAGTGGAAATGGGCCAACAAAGGTTCAAAAATAGTGCTTCTTAATGTCAATCTTGCACCAAATTTGGGGATGTCATGATCTACAGTACAGTCATTAAAAGAATCAGAATTTGGAGAAATCTCTGTACACAAGATACCAGGTCAGAGGGAATTATTGGATGGCTGTGAACTTCGGCCTATTAGGTAGCACTGCATTAAGAATTAATTTAATCCTGTAGTGGATATTGCTTCTTGGCCTTAGGAACACTTAACTATTGTCTGTGTACACAGTTTCTCACTGCTGCCACAAATGTAGGTTTAAACTCTAAAATAGATAATCATATTAGAATATGATCCAGTAACAGTGCCGCCTTCTCTGATTTCACATGGGCTAAAGCCCCATATAGATGTTGGATGAAACTCAGCCAAGCTGGGTGATAATGATGGTCTCTGCCAGAAATCCAGTGTTTGTACAATGGCCCCTGACCCCCTCAGCTGCTTGGTCACTGATCCACCAGGAGGATTGACTAGCCAAGCGACAGAGGGGGCATTATTCTTTCCACTCATCCCACTCCCACATGATGTCACTCCCACTCTCCTCCATTTGCCCCCTCCCCCCCAACACACATAGCTACAGAAGGCTAGTGGTGTGTCTGTACAGTGTCAGATCCCTGTTAGCGGACATGCATTTAGCAGCCTACATATGAGGCTTAAGTCTAAGTGAAACACTGTCCTGTTAAACAAAATTTGAAATGATGGAAATGATGTCAACTGGGCTAAAGAGGAGAAGAAATACATGATTTGTTATCAGCATTCAGCACACTGCAAGTGCATTAATACACATGGCATGGTAGGTGGTACATCTGGGAAGTCATCAATAATGCTGAAATATATGTTTTGGTTTTTTTTTGTAAGACATGTTGCCTTCTCTATGTCTTTTTCAGGAATGGTTATTTCAGCAGAGCAATGCCATACTCATTACGACAGCATGGCTCCGCTGTAAAAGAGTCTGGATGTTACATTGAGCTGCTTGCAGTTCAGGTCTTTCACCCATTGCATCGTGGAATAAACATATAACTAAAGTTGTTGAGTGGTTGAAATCTCATTTCAGGCAAAAATAGAACAAAACACTTTCAAAACTATAGAGTGTGGACTGCAGTTTACAAACATTTCCTGAGTGTCCTTAACAGAATAGATGATGCAACGAAATGGTAAACACTTTTGGAAAACTTGTTCCTAGAACCAAATTCATTCTCTCATACAGCTGTCTTATATATTTTTAGATTGTTATGTTGGTTTACAATATGAATGTGACCTTGTTTCAAAATGTATTGTTTTTCACTTTATACTCTGCTGCACTTGTCGAGGCTTTCTTTCTAATATCAAGTGTGGGAGGACCTGGTTTTAAAAATCCATAAAACAATATTCTCAAGCAATGAAACCCTCACAAAAGGTGCAGCAGGCAATCATTCCCAGAGTTATATACAATATTATGCTCGCCATTAGAAATCATTATTAGCTAAGCATATATAAATGGCCCACTCAAAGACCTAATTCACTTATTAATCCACAACAGATTTGCGCAGTTAAGTTTCCTAACTCAATCAGCCTTTTTCTCCAACTTCGCTGCAAAGAAAAGCTTTCCTCTGGGATTAGCAATAACATTTTGTATACCGTGTTAAATCTCAACACATCCAAGTAAAATTGATTTCCCAGATTCAAAGTGTAAAAGACAAATTAGCATATTAACTTATTTTTTTTTTATCGGTGGCAAAAGAGCTTCTGAGCAAGTGTTTAACTCTTCTAAAGATTCTGAATTTCACATAATTTTTTTCCTGCAAAGTGCTTGACCCAAACAACAGAGTAATTTGTATTTAGATTTCCCAGGCGCCTGAAAAATGGTTGGTAGAAGCGAAGGCATGGTGATTTAAAAATGTTCCCTCACCTTTGTAAGCCTTTCTGACCTTACCATCACTTTTTACAAACTTAAATGTCTGAGGTTTTTTTTTTTTGTTTTTTTTTAAGGACACGTTTATTTCCGAAGGTGAGAGAGTTAGATTGGTCTTCCTCCTGCCAAAAATATGCCAATTTCAATGTTATTTGTCAATCATGTACGATGAATAATGTGACATTAGATCAAAGACGCGCTGACTACATAATAGAGACAAAAAAATATATTTAATCAGATACAGAGGCAGCATATATCACCTGGCTGCCACATTATGCAATCAACTATGCCAAAACAGGTTGATCATCACACAATTCAGAAGTAATACTAATACAATGGTTTACAAAGAGAGTGAAACCTTAGACATAACTTTAGGGGTTCACCACTGAATGTACACCTGAAATGACATGTACCATGATTAGTTTTTTTTTTTTTTTTTTAATACTAATACTACTTAGGCTAGGATCACACTGAATCTCATGTGTTTTTCCTCAGTGCAGAAAACGCATGCAGAATCGAGCACAATGTTACTTTATGGACCACACAAAAAATGCTTATTTCTGGTGTGATTCAGACAATTACATAGTTACATCGTTATTTTGGTTGAAAAAGGACATACGTCCATCGAGTTCAACCAGTACAAAGTACAACTCCAGCCCGTCCCCCACATACCCCTGTTGATCCAGAGGAAGGCGAAAAAAACCCCACAAGGCATGGTCCAATTAGCCCCAAAAGGGATTACTGCAGCCAAATAAATCAGCAGGGCTACCAGGCAACTGGTATTGTTTAAAGGAAAATAAATATGGCAGTATTCATTTATTTCTCGCATCAAGTTCCCTTTAAAGGGAATACGTACCACACCAGTAATCCTAAAGTAAATATGCAAAAAAAAAAATTTTCATTCTACAACTGACCTTTATTCCCACTAGCATGGATAACAATAACAACATTATAATATATAATAGTAATTGTACCATCAAAAAATTCTCAAGTCATTTCTGAAAGGTTCAATTTTAAACCAATTCTTTGAGTAAACATTTTTTCCTGGACAGAAGGACTTTATTAGTATTTGTGTCCTTACAGAGATTACTGATTGTGTCTCTGTGAATGCTAGGGAAGCTGTGAAGGGCAAATTATTTATGAAGTGAACGAAAAAAATACCACCTTTATACATCTGTGAAGGACCAATTTCTTTAACAGATATATAAAGTAGCACAACTTTCTGTCATTTGGGCGCCTGCGACGCTATGGTGAAATGGGCACCCAATATCAGGATTAGGGGGCTGTTGCCCTATAAATAGAAGAGGGAAGGGAGTACGGTTTGTAGTGGTGAAGGTGGTGCAGATGTTAGTGTGGAGTGTGCGTGTGTGTGTGTGTGTGTGCATGAGGGGTGGGGGTGTAGGCTAGTTTTAGGCATTAATAGAGGGAGTTTAGTGTGAAAATAGGTTTAGGTTTGGCAATAGTAAAATACTGGTAACCTTTACCGATATTTTACTATCGGATTTACCACTGCCCAATAGTGGAATATCAAATTACCGCAACACCCTGTTTACATGTACTCTGTAAGGTGAGCTCTATCCAAAAGGGACACGTCAGCACAATCTATAGCACAGGTGTCAAAGTCAAGGCCCTCCTTGCCATTTTACATGGCCCTCAAGAGATTCAGAGGTTTATCATTGTAAGCCTTAAAAGAATGACAACACACTGCCTTCTTAAGCAGAAGAGCATACCAGGGACAGTATTTCTAGTTGAAACCATATTGTCAGTTACAGCCAGGGTGCAGCAACAGCCCACAGGACCCCATAGCAAAACTGCAATGGGGCATCCTCCTGGCATGTAAACCACCTCTTGTGTCTGGTAAAACCAAACACACACACCTTCCCCCACTCCCCACATTGCAGAGTAGCACAGCGGAGCAGTGTTACATCTATTTGCTCCAGCAATGCATCGGGTATCTTCTGATCTTCCCAGCAGCTGCACGCTTTATACTTCCATACCTCCAGCCTCTGATGGAGCACGTGGCTGTCGGGAAGATAAAAGGAGACCCAAAGCTGCACCGGAGCAATTCAATATTAAACTGCTCCACTGCACTGCTCTGCAAAAGGGGAGGGTGTCCTCCTTGATCACTATAGTTTCATCACTTAGTTTAAGACATTACATGTTGAGACATTAAATTAAGACATTAAATTAAACTTGTAATAACCAATTCATCCAAATACCATGAACATGGTGAGCAAGTTATACAGTGAGGAAATCTTTCTCATCTGCTAAGTTGGCTCTGTAAATGCACTGCCCTTCAACAGAGTGCAATGACATCCATTTCTTATTGAAATAGATGTGCAAAGGAGAAGGGTCTTGCAGTGCCCATACAGGACAGAGTTTTGTTAGTTCATTCCGCTATGTACTCTGTTTCCAATTCACGTAGCATGATTTACCCTTTACAAATAACGTGAATTAAAAAACACCTGAACTGCAAGGGATATGAAGTCTGACTTATTAATATCCATTTAAACAATGCAGATTGCCTGGCTGTCCTGCTGATCCTCTGCCTCTAATAATCATGCATACACACACTGTATACACTCTGTACACACACTGACACACACACACACACTGTACACACCCAGAGCTGTTTGATGTGATTCTCACACAATTGTCTGCCTCTTTCAAAAAGCCCCCTTCCCCCCCACCATACCTGATTTATCCCAGGCGTGACAACAAATGGTCTCTGTCCTGTCATCTAGGGCTGGCATTCACTACTGCCTGAGGGAGGGGTCTCTCCCCCGATCGGAGCGCTCCATGCCAGATAGGAGGAGGATATCAGGGGACTCTGGGAGATTAGTGGCAGGGGAGATCGCTGAGCAGGAGGGGAGAGGGCAAAGGAATGGGGAGGACGTGGAGAGTGCAGAGGAATGCACCCTCGAGGGGAAGCGCTCAGAGGCCTTTCCAGCCTCTGCTTCGACCAGACCCTGATTTAAGAAGTCTAGTTCATATTTATAAATAGGCCTCAAACTGAAATAAGATTACTGCTTATATTATATGCCTGAACAGGTTCAGTCATATTCTCACACAATTCCCAAAACAATGCAAAATACAACAAGACTGTCTTTAGAGGGATCCTGTTTTAAGAGGGATATGGAAGCTGCCATATTAATTTTTAAAAACGCCAATGGCTTGGCAGTCACGCTAATCCTTTTGGCTGCATTAGTGTCTGAATCACACATCTGAAATAAGCATGTGTTTAATATGGGCAGAGGTTAACAACAACTCCTGACGTTCATACTTGTTCTGGGTTAGTGCTGAAAGTATTAAGATGCAGGATCAGCAGGCTTGTAAGGCAAGTGGTGTATTATTAGAGATGAGCGTAGTGACGTAATTACGATTAGTGTAATTACGATTATGGCCGTAAGTACATAATCGTAATGAAGAAGGATTTCGCGAAATTTCGCGTAAGCGTAATTTTTCTTGTAATTTTCGCATTACAGTGGGTATTACGAAATTAATGCGTATGGCCATGCTCCCAAGCGGAAAAGTTGACGCATGGATCAATGTTAGGTAGCCGCCGACTTTAAGGGTTAATAGCAAAGCCCCCTTAAATGCTAAGAGCCTCAAATTTGGAGAATATATTAAGGAGATCAGGAGGAATAAGAGGAAAATTTTTTTTTTCAAAAAGACCTTATAGTTTTTGAGAAAATCGATGTTAAAGTTTCAAAGTAAAAATGTATACAGTTAAAAACCCGCTGACTTTAACGGTTAATAGCAAAGCCTGCTTAAAGTTTAGGAACACCAAATTCACAGGGTATATTAAGGGGATCAGTGGGAATAAGAGGAAAATTTTTTTTTTCAAAAAGACCTTATAGTTTTTGAGAAAATCGATTATTAAGTTTCAAGGGCAAAAATGTCTTTTAAATGCGGAAAATGTCAGTTTTTTTTTGCACAGGTAACAATAGTGTATTATTTTCATATATTCCCCCAAGTGGGAAGAGTTTTACTTACTTCGTTCTGAGTGTGGGAAATATAAAAAAAAAACGACGTGGGGTCCCCCCTCCCAGACCTCTTTAACCCCTTGTCCCCCATGCAGGCTGGGATAGCCAGAATGCGGAGCACCGGCCGCGTGGGGCCATGCTCCCAAGCGGAAAAGTTGACGCATGGATCAATGTTAGGTAGCCGCCGACTTTAAGGGTTAATAGCAAAGCCCCCTTAAATGCTAAGAGCCTTAAATTTGGAGAATATATTAAGGAGATCAGGAGGAATAAGAAGAAAACATTTTTTTTTCAAAAAGACCTTATAGTTTTTGAGAAAATCGATGTTAAAGTTTCAAAGTAAAAATGTATACAGTTAAAAACCCGCTGACTTTAACGGTTAATAGCAAAGCCTGCTTAAAGTTTAGGAACACCAAATTCACAAGGTATATTAAGGGGATCAGTGGGAATAGGAGGAAAAATTTTTTTTTCAAAAAGACCTTATAGTTTTTGAGAAAATCGATTTTTAAGCTTCAAGGGCAAAAATGTCTTTTAAATGCGGAAAATGTCAGTTTTTTTTTGCACAGGTAACAATAGTGTATTATTTTCATATATTCCCCCAAGTGGGAAGAGTTTTACTTACTTCGTTCTGAGTGTGGGAAATATAAAAAAAAACGACGTGGGGTCCCCCCTCCCAGACCTCTTTAACCCCTTGTCCCCCATGCAGGCTGGGATAGCCAGAATGCGGAGCACCGGCCGCGTGGGGCTCCGCACCCTGACTATACCAGCCCGCATGGTCCATGGATTGGGGGGTCTCGGAAGGGGAGGGGCAGCCAAGCTTTCCCCTCCCCCTCCGAGCCCTTGTCCAATCCAAGGACAAGGGGCTCTTCTCCACCTCCGATGGGCGGTGGAGGTGGAGGCCGCGATTTCCTGGGGGGGGGGGTTCATGGTGGCATCTGGGAGTCCCCTTTAAAAAGGGGTCCCCCAGATGCCCACCCCCCCTCCCAGGAGAAATGAGTATAGAGGTACTTGTACCCCTTACCCATTTCCTTTAAGAGTTAAAAGTAAATAAGCACACAAACACTTAGAAAAAGTATTTTAATTGAACAAAAAACATAACCACAAAAAAAGTCCTTTAATATTCTTAATTAACCAATAATACTTACCTGTCCCTTTAAATAAATGATCCCTCGCAATATCCTCGGAAATGTTCTATCAGTTACAATGTAACAAAGTTATTACAATGTAACAACTTTGTTACATTGTAACTACGCCGCACCCGACGTCACTCGCCGCATACGCGTCCGTGCAGGACGCTAAGTCCCCGCTGTCCACCCGCCCACATCTGTCACCCACATGTCACCCACATGTGGGTGACATGTGGGTGACATGTGGGAGAGGCGGGGAGGGCAGCGGAGCCGGCGGAACTTAGCGTCCTGCACGGAGCCCGGACCCGACAGAGCTCTGAGCTATATAGCTCAGAGCTCTCTAAGCATCTTTGTATTTGGGCTCCAAGGAGCCCCATTGGTCCTTATCAGACCAATGGGGCTCCTTCAAATCAGAAGGAACCCCATTGGTCTGCTAAGGACCAATGGGGCTCCTTGGAGCCCAAATACAAAGATGCTTAGAGAGCTCTGAGCTATATAGCTCAGAGCTCTGTCGGGTCCGTGCAGCATGGACGCGTATGCGGCGGCTGAGCGGCGAGTGACGTCGGGTGCGGCGTAGTTACAATGTAACAAAGTTGTTACATTGTAATAACTTTGTTACATTGTAACTGATAGAACATTTCCGAGGATATTGCGAGGGATCATTTATTTAAAGGGACAGGTAAGTATTAATGGTTAATTAAGAATATTAAAGGACTTTTTCGTGGTTATGTTTTTTGTTCAATTAAAATACTTTTTCTAAGTGTTTGTGTGTTTATTTACTTTTAACTCTTAAAGGAAATGGGTAAGGGGTACAAGTACCTCTATACTCATTTCTCCTGGGAGGGGGGGTGGGCATCTGGGGGACCCCTTTTTAAAGGGGACTCCCAGATGCCACCATGAACCAGCCCCCCCAGGAAATCGCAGCCTCCACCGCCCATCGGAGGTGGAGAAGAGCCTCTTGTCCTTGGATTGGACAAGGGCTCGGAGGGGGGGGGGGGAAAGCTTGGCTGCCCCTCCCCTTCTGAGACCCCCCAATCCATGGACCATGCGGGCTGGTATAGTCAGGGTGCGGAGCCCCACGCGGCCGGTGCTCCGCATTCTGGCTATCCCAGCCTGCATGGGGGACAAGGGGTTAAAGGGGTCTGGGAGGGGGGACCCCACGTCATTTTTTTTTATATTTCCCACACTCAGAACGAAGTAAGTAAAACTCTTCCCACTTGGGGGAATCTATGAAAATAATACACTATTGTTATCTGTGCAAAAAAAACTGACATTTTCCGCATTTAAAAGACATTTTTGCCCTTGAAACTTAAAAATCGATTTTCTCAAAAACTATAAGGTCTTTTTGAAAAAAAAATGTTCCTCTTATTCCTCCTGATCTCCTTAATATATTCTCCAAATTTGAGGCTCTTAGCATTTAAGGGGGCTTTGCTATTAACCCTTAAAGTCGGCGGCTTTTTTATATTATACGGAGCGTTGCGGTTTAACGCGAAATTACGGTAGCGTTTAATGCGAAATTACGGCATGAACGAAACGCGAAATTACGCGTTGAAAATTACGCTTACGGTATTTTTAATTACGATTTTAATGGCAATTACGCTACCGTAATTTCGCATCGTAATCGCAAATTTCGCATGCGTAATTATAGTAATGCGAAATTACGAAAATTTCGGCTCAACTCTATGTATTATAAAATGCCAGCACTCATATCTCTCTCATTAGAGGGCTACTTTAAGAATTACTAGCTACACAGATTATATATGGTCATATCATCACAACAAAGGAAATGGCTGGTCTGAATCTTATATTTACACATTTTGAGCAGGGCTTTAAAAATACAGCCTGAGGCAGTACCACAAAGCACAGAAGAGCAAATTAATTAATTAGGCTTATATTACACAGCAGCAAGGATATTTAATCGAAGGTCGAATTAGCCTCCACCGCCACCGGCTGATTGTGAACACAGAAAATATATCCTTTTAAATTAACTGAATGGAGAATTTTGTAATCTAAAGTTACACAAAGGAAGAAAAAAATATCCTTCAAGGAGAACTGTGTTAATTGCAGAGACTTCAACAGATTTGCAGGGAGCTTACCTAACTGTAGCACTTAGTATTTTACTGCACCCCGCTCCCTGCCTATGCTCCTGGATTGGCCCCTAGGCGAAATTTCTTGTTCTCTATCCATGTGCAACAGCGCCCCCTCCCCTTCCATGTGCTGCTCACTCTTCTGTGTCTAACATCCATGTACAGCAGCCCCTCTCTATCATGTACAGCTCCCTTGAAAAGCATCCTTCAAGCTGCATCCCTCTTTTTCCACCTTGCATTTCATGTGAAGCCATTGTTTTCCATCTGCAGTCTTCCCTCCAATTTTGAACAACCCCTTTTCCGTGTTCAGGTACTCCATTGGGAAGCAGCCAATCAAGACCCGGGCCCTAGTGGCTTTTCTGAAAATACAGCCCTGCTGCTAAGTCAACATGTCTTGTGCAGCACTGATGTATGCCATATTAATTTCCTAAAAAAAGAAGCTTAGACTCCTGGCTTCCTTCCTACAACCCTGTTTGGTTTTAGTCTGCTACTCCCCCACATACATGCTCCCAGCCTCTGTTTTGGCTGCCCTCAAGTGTCACATACTGAGCCACTTTGGCCCTTATTCAATGCATCTTTTCTCCCAAGTTGTCTCCTAGGAGATCATTTTTCATCTTCTGTTTAAAATAACCTTTCAGAAGACTGCAAATGAAAAAGTAGCAAAAACAGGTGGTGCCCACAACCAGTACACTATCCATCCACTTCAAATTTTTTTGGGGGGAGGCACATAGGGGGGCATGACAGCAGGCTGGTGGGCCCATCTAGGTGATCAAAATATATGTTTGTATGGCAAGCTTAAGATATATTTTGCCTAACTCAGGTGATCAAATTAAGGCCAACTCATTCAGCAATGATCGGAAACACATGTAAAATCACAGCCAGAACTCAAAGGCTTTTGAGCAAAGTAGGTTGTCCAAATAATGGTGCTATTATGAAAGAAAAGTTACCTACAGATGTACTTGGCTATTTAGCTGGCATGCTTTAATTCTCACTTGCTAGCAAGCTGCTCCTGTGTAGACAGATCACAGACAAATCATTCTAGCCCCCAGACGGTGTCTGATAACTCTACAAGCAAGGGGAGGGGGAAGAGGCAGGAGGGAGAGAAACACTGTTCATGTTATTCCTTTTCTTAGTAGCTAATCATTAATGCAGATTAGAGCTTGCATTTTACAGACAGGAAGTTTTGAATCAGGATAATACCATTTATTGAGTAATTTCAAAGAAAAACAGTATGCTGTCAGTTAGTAAGCCTTCTTCAAACTCTATTCCTGTTGACTAACAATGTTAGAACACACAAATAGAATCTGGTATAGAGATTTTTATTTTTTTTTGTAAATATAAGTGTCATTCAGATACGTTAATCACAAGGGCTCTTGCAAGGATTGTGAGGTATTTATGGCACATAGATAACACCCTTGGTTTTCTTAACACCTACATAGACTCAGACTGACATGAGTTTTTACACACCCTACCCTGTTCAGTGCACACTCCTGGTGCCTGGAAAATGTTAACTTTATGTTATTGAGAGGGGGCAGTCAAGGAGGCACAGTTGTTCCCAGGGGGCATGTGCTAATATAGCACTGCTAATATACCACTGTGCGTGCGTGTGTGTGCATGTGTGTAAGAAGGGTAGAAGGGATGTATCCATTCCAATTTAAGGCAATAAGCTGCATTACCTTAACTACATATTATTCATCTAGCAAGTGCATAGAAGACCATATGTCTGTCATTGTCATGGCAGATGGGCAAGTTTGGGAGTGTTTACCACTGCAGCTCCTTAGTAAAATGGGAAGGCTCAGACAAATGGGTAGAATATGTTTGTAATGTAGTGTGAATATTTCCTCACTAAAGGGCCCTAGTGATGTGTTCAGTGGCCCAGCTTCCCATTGTTCCTAGCAAACATTGTGAACATATCTCAGTTTCGTGCCTTTTTTATTTTAAATTCAACATTTTGTCATGTGTGTTCTTGTGGAAACAAGCAAGCAAACTCAGCCTGCCTGGAATGATCTACATTCACTCATTCCCTTTCCAATCAAAGGGCAGCAGCTATTACTTTTTCTTTAACATGTGCCTGAATAGAGAGTGTCAGAGCCGCTACAAGAAGGCTCTGGTAGCAATCAAGAGAAATCTGACCTACAGTTCACCCTCAAGTTTAGCCTGTCATTCACAATCCATTTGAAATATAGACCCTATTTAAACTCTGCTCATGACATTGCCCAAGTGAGTTGTTTAATTTCTGGCAAAGTCACTTAAGTCGATAGTAAATATAAGGTCAACCTTTTAATGCTGAAAATTCTAAAATGTGTTTTTCCAGCACTCCGAGGCTAATACCAAAGCAAAGACCCGCCGTCCTTCACACAAGTATAACTTTATCACTTTGTACAGGGGACTCGCTCTACTTACACCACACTAAAGGGAACCTGTCACATCACAAAATGAGCATTAACTAAAAGCTGGTTTGTGCTTTAGATGCTAGTCAGCCATGCACAACACAATCCATCTGCTATAGTTCTTGCTGCCCAGCAAACATCCTTATGTCATACACTTCAGAGAGGAAGGAGCAGAGGGAACACAGCATAGTATGTGGAAAAAGGAAATGTTGAATGCCTCTGATGGTTTGACTAGCATAACGGACCAGTGTCTCTTGGGATTATGCCGTCTCCATATCAAGACCTTGCATATAATAAGAACGTCATCCAATGTTAGTCATCCTTGTTAGAGGAAGGCAGCTGATGCGTGCATGGCAATTAGGTGTATGCTGTGGTGAATGGTAGTTTGTGTGGCCGGTTAGAGAATTGGTGAGCTAATACTACTTAGCTAGACACGGTAGTGGTGGATAAAGTGGTTAATGAACAGGAAGAGCTTAGATTCAAACCCTGGTCTCCTGTGTCAGAGGCAGAGCTCTTAACCAGTACACTATCCACCCACTGATCAACTATGTGTCAAATCATATATGTCATAAAATGAGTGTTGTGGACAGTACCATAAGTGGTGTGCGATACCAATTCATTTTTATAAATATTTTTTTTATAAATATTGTATCCTCAGAAGTGGTTGCACCAAAACGGACTGTCCAAATTAAACGCAATATTCATGTTTACGCTTCGAGGCAGCTGGATAAGAATTCATTCTTTTTAAGCAGAGTGAGACCTGCCTCTGTGATGTAATACAACAGTATTCAGCTATAGAAACTGGATAGACCAGCACCCGAATGGGGACAGACGTGTGCTAGAGTGGAAAGACCCAATAGCCCTCAGAGGGTCTGCAAAGTCCAACACGAGAAGTCCACAGCACCACGTCAGTAATGTATAGCTCTTTTATTAAAAGAAATACAAAGAGATAGCCATAGCAGCGACAGACGCTGTTTTGGACAAAGTCCTTCCTCAAGCTGTATCAGGCTCTCTCTGAAATACAATCCAATTGCTACTCCTATATATACTAGCTGTCAAAACGACATAACCAATCAGGATGCAGGGTATATGGAGGACCTGATGGGGAACTGCAAGAAAGCCAAGTAAGCTACACCCACTAAGATAAAGAGCCAATCGCTGTCAGACCCAAAAATTCAAATATTCCCTTACCTCCTCCTTCCAACTGACAAAAATGTAGAGGACCTGATGGGGAACTGCAGCTCACTCCCCGTGTGCCATGCCAAAACACTTCCTGGAACGTCATGGTATCATCATGACGTACGCATTGACGCATGCGTAAACGTAAATATACGCGTCAAAAAATCCGCATGATTACATGCGTACAAGTGTCTGCGCATGCGTAAAAATGTCCGCATGAATCCCAAAAGTGGGAAATAGAAAAAATGCAAAAAGGCACAATAAATATGTACACAAATATAGAGCGTACAATATGCAAAGTGATGATGGCATGACAATAGGGGATATCCCCTATTGTCATGCCATCATCACTTTGCATATTGTACGCTCTATAGTATATATAGGAGTAGCAATTGGATTGTATTTCAGAGAGAGCCTGATACAGCTTGAGGAAGGACTTTGTCCGAAACAGCGTCTGTCGCTGCTATGGCTATCTCTTTGTATTTCTTTTAATAAAAGAGCTATACATTACTGACGTGGTGCTGTGGACTTCTCGTGTTGAACAGTATTCAGCTGGGAGAATAATATATAGCCAGTCATTTGTCTCCTAAACGGGGTCTGCAGAAGGAGGTAAGCCACAACTATACCGATGTTAAGGAGCATGTACACACAATACGCCTGTTGCAATAAGGAGGACGTGACTGACTACTAGGGAGACGGTGAGCATATACAAACATTCTATAGAAATGTGTACTCTTTGTAGAAGAGGCTAAGAAAGGACTACAGTGTGGGTCATGATAGAGTAGCTGTCAGGGTAAGGAGGGGACTAATTCACTTGGCTGGGGACTAATGTTTGCCCATTGTAAAATCTTACCTCACCCCGATCTACAGTCTAAGGCCGGTTACACATCCAAAAGATGCAGTGATTGCGCGGCAGGGGAACCTGTCATCGCATCATGGTACCACATAAATCCGGCTCATGTGACCCTGCGCCATGATGCATCACTTTGCGTCCAGTATGCAAGTCTCCATAGCCTTGCATGTCCCTTGCAACACATGGTGTTCTGTGTGTGAGGGGCCTTAAGTTTAGTTAAGAGATGCTGGGATCTTTACTGCTGGCAAGGTGAACCAGTGTGGAATATTATGTTTTCCTCTGTGAATTAAAATTAAATGTAACTTGATCTCCCAGAGTGCTCTGCGTGAGAAGACTGCATCATAGCCTAGGCTAAATATCACTTGGAATGTGGGGTTACACACCAATATACAGCAATATATATTAATGTTTTCCTGACAATATGCTCCTGCGCTTCAACTGATGTTCCTTATGAGTATAACTGCTGTTAAATAACTTCTGCATAAAAGCTGCCTGAAATAGTTAATATTTACTTTCACAGTCCACTTAGATCCTGAAATTGTGCCTTTGCTCCTCTCTCTTGGCCATGGAGAGAAGAGTGTGACAACAGCAGACAGGACTTTTTACAAAACACACAGGGCAAGGATCTTCCCTGCATAGCTGGTGTGAGAGCTTCACTGGCTCCTCCTCCTTCAATGGCGCTACAGAACAATTTGAGCCTTCGTTTCCTTCAGATTTCACTGGCTCTGCTGTACCACATTATGTTAACTCCTCTCTTCCAGTTGAATAGCATTTTAGGCATACATGCAGATAGCCCCCAGCACTAATGACTCTCCACTATGTGATGTGTGGGGACTTTGTGATGTTTACACATTTGACATTACTTTGGGATAAAAGTTTGTAGAATAACTAGAGTTTTTACTGCATGTAACGGCAGACTGTAATTCCACTTTAAAAGTAACAGAGCTCCAGACATGCTGGCACGACATCTCCTTCTACACACAGATGACTTGTAAACTCGACGCCTACAAAACTTCTGTCCTGGAGATTAGCAGGCACTGGGATGTCATATGACTGACTACAGGCAGCTGATGTGGTGACTCATGTGCAAACTGCAGTACACGAACTGACATCTGAGGTGCTGAGAATAAAAAGAGCAGCACACATGCATCGAGGTAACTGCAAAATCAGGCCAAGGCTAAATTAAAAAGGAAAGGCTGACACAATCATTCACTAAATCTCTTTACCGTATATCTTCAAAGCAGAACTAAAAAAAGAAAAAAAAAAAAAGAATGCATCCCTAAATATACAGCAAAGTCAAAGTAACAATGTTCAAAGCAAATCTGTGCTAAGTTCCTCATCCTGCAATAATAGTAGTGGCTGGATAGTGTACTGATTAAGGGCACCACCTTTGACATGGGAGACCAGGGTTAGAATCCTGGCTAGGGTCAGTACCTATTCAGTAAGGAGTTCAAGGCAAGACTTCCTAAAACTGCTGGGTGGACTCTTGAACACGTCCTTAGCGGCTGCAGTTCTTGAGTGTTTTGAGTTCAGAAAGGAGAAAAGCGCTATACAACTGTTTAGACTATAATAATTGTTTTGCTGGTGCACCTTGTTGGCCAACATTGCACTATTAGCTGTATCTAAGGGGGAGGCTGCCAGATGAGACAAATGTCTGTGTATAGCTGTATGTTTTTTTACATTTTTGTTACATCAAAGAGCTATTTAAAGTAAACCTGGTGGTGAAAATAAACTTACGAGCTAATGAATTGTATGTGTAGTAGTGGTAATGGTAAGTGGAACTTTCCTGGAGTCTCATATTGTCATTTTCAATTTAAGGACTGACATTCTAACAAACAGAAATATGTTTTGAACTCTTCATCACTATCCTGGCATCAGCACTCATGTCTTAACTGTTGCAATGAAAAAAAAGACAGACAAGTTCTAAGTAGGATGGGTATTATACATACATATGCTTATTTCCTCATTCATGAGGTGTATTCACTGTATTCTGGTAAAATGTACATGTGCAAACAGTGCACCTTACGTAGTTCGCATAACTACACAAGACATACACTGCTTGTGTAATACGTGATGCAAATATAACGTGTTATACAAGCAAACTACATAATGTGTTATACGCTTTGCATAACGCACAGTAAAATCCCTGTGCATTGTCTGTGTATAGCATTTTAACCAATATTTAGTGAAGACACCCTCATGTCACTTCAGGTAAACTTTAAAGAATGATTGACAAGACACCAAACATTTATGTGATGACATTTTTCATCTTCTGTTTAGAAGACAAGACAAAGAACATTTATGTTGCGCTTTTCTCCTGACAGACTCATAGTGCCAGAGCTGCAGCCACTAGGATGTGCTCTAGCCAAATAGCAGTGTTTTGGAGTCTTGCCCAATGTCTCCTTACAGAACAGGAACTGGCTTTATTGAACAGGAAGAGCCGAGATTTGAAACCAGACCAGGTAGAGCCCTTAACCAGTACACTATCCAGTCACTGTGAAGTGGTCCAGCACTTTCACAAGCAGGGAATATAATTAGCGTATGCAACAAGCTTATTTCACAAATTCAAGGCTACATAAGTGCATATTCACTAAACAATGGTAAACTTACTGTGCACACATTGGGCTTGATTCACAAAGCCGGGATTAATGATATCATGGCTGATATGCTTTTACCGATATCAACGCAACTGATTTAGCGCACGTTGTGCAAACAGCACAGTTCAAGTGACATAGGTTGCATGCACATTGCTAGAAAAACATGACTTACCCTACTTGCATAACACATGTTATACTATAAGCATGCGCATTACTTAAAGGGAACCTTAACAGAGGGATATGGATGCTTCCGTTTAAACAATACCAGTTGCTTGGCAGTCCTGCTAATCTCTTTGGCTTGCAGTAGTGGCTGAATCACACACCTGAAACAAGCATGCAGCTAATCTAGTCTGACTTCAGTCAGAGCACCTGCTCTGCATGCTTGTTCAGGGGCTGTGGCTAAAAGTATTAGAGACACAGGATCAGTCAGGCACCTGGTATAATTTTAAAAGGAAAAATCCATATGCTTCTCAGTTTAGGTCCCCTTTAACGCAAGCTGCGCTATTTGCACAACCTTCAATCCTCGCTACCTGAATTGCATAAATACCAGTAAAATAGCCGTGTCCTGTGTGGATGCAGTCATTTTACAGTCGTTTAGTGAATAGGTCCCATTTATCTCTAGGTAACAATATAAATACACAGTGTATGTTTGAGATTTATAATATTTTATATAGTTGAACTAACAGCTAAAAAGCTGAAAATGAAAATAACTACTGTATATTATTTGACTATTTTAGTATTGCCGCCTCTTCGGTATATACTTTACATACCCTGAAAAGAGCAATCTATTTTTTTTTATCAAGTTATAAGATTAGCTTTTTGGATATTGACGCTGCTTGCTTTGACATGTGAAGCTGGAATATTGAAAGCTTAAAGAAAGATTGTATTTTTCCCCTTGCTGTCACATCAAAGCTGCTTCTGGAAAGGTTGGTGACCTGCTAGGCTGCCTATCTCTCCGCCTTAACTTTCTTCAATCTCTTCATTCCACAAAGACCGCTTTGAAAATCCAAAAGAGGTAGAGGAACAGTATTTCTTAAATCGTACAGCAGTCGATGGCATTATTTTCTTTTGTGCATTATTTTTGGAATATAATACACCAATAAGGAAGCACATTTTTAAGGTTTTATGGTTTGATATATCTAGGAACGAGTCTTTAAGACATGATACAGGTATACTCTTACTCTTATTTCAAGAGGGCAAGTGGCAGATCACTCTTACACAAGATGGTTTACACCAACTTTATTACTTATTCTCACTTGATAATAAGCTCATCCTTATAGATTTTTTTTTATTATAAGTTGTTTTATAATTATGTTCCTAGAATGTAAGGTGGCAATATATTTGTAAATAATGGTGCTTTTATTTTCTGGGGGTTTTTTTGTGTTTCTTTTTTTTTTTTTTCTCACTGTACCCAATCAAAAATTACAAGACCTGATTTGCTAAAATAACAGTAATATACCCTCATGACATACATGCATATTTAGTTACATGAAAGATAAAAGATAATTTTCTTTTCACAGAAGCCATGATCTTTCCCCTACAGGCTCTTTAATTGGCTCAGTGAACACATGTTCCTGTTCACTAATCACAGATATGTCAGTCTCGGCAGGTGCGAATGGCAGAAGCTTGCACAGCGGTGCAAGATTCAAGCAACGCATTAAAAGCAACTGGTTAAATGTACAAAAACTCAAGTGAACAAAAAAATCTCCTATACAGAGACATGATAATTTTTTGCACTTTTCACACTATCCTGCTATAAGGAGTGCTTGAACAGCCAGAAATAGTGGTTTGGCCTCTAATTACTTTTGAGAAGTGCTGCTAAAGTTTACCTTCTCCAACTACACAGAGAAAACACTGTTTTACTATCCCTTTGAATGAAAAATAAATACATAACTAAAAAGGTAACAAAGGAAAGTTCTAACTAGGATTGGTACAATAAGTCCATATGTTTATTTTATCATGTCAAATGACCTGCACCTAAGGACCTATTACTATTATATGCATTATCAGGAACAGCCCTATTGTTTTCCATAATTCCATCTGCTAACAAAGTGTTCCATTCATCAAAACCTCAATTTTCAAACTGTTTCTTGTATATATATCAGCTTTCCAGATGTGTTCTCCCCGGAATCATAAACCCGGCACGGCTCTGGTTTCCATTTTTTAGCTTTCATGCTACCGACTTTGACAAATCGCATTACTCTGTTGTAAATATTTAAGCAATGAAAGAAAAATATGTGCCCAGAACTAGTAAGACAGATTTGTAGCATCTGCTTGGTGGTAGCAATACGCACTTTCCGAGGGAGCTGGAAGCATAGATTGGATGCGGCAGATCTTAGCAATGTATGTCATTATACTGTATATCTCTGATCATCCATCTCATAACCAGCTTGTTAGATCTACAGTAAGCTTGGTACCCAACACACATAACAAATTAGTATAATCTGTCTTTCCCTTAAGTGGCAACTTGCTGTAAGACCCAATTTTGTAATTTTAATTGTATGTGATGACTAATTTATCCTGTCTTTTTCTGTGGTGCAGTAATATATAAATGTAGCTATCAAGCAAGGCAAAAACTGCAGGAAGCTTTATCTTAGAGGAGAAAAATAACTGCACTGATGAAACCAAATAGTGGCTGTAAATATTTTCTGGGAAGGAAACATACTCTGGCTAGTTGGAGAACATTGTGCTGTACGCTATTCTGTGTATTAATGTGGCAAACTGATCATTGTTAATACTGGCTGGTATATGCAGTCCAATGAATCCTTGCCATTGTAACAGACCAAAAAATGAGGTCTAGATAGAAAGACAGATCATTTTTTTTTCTTACAACAGTTCAAATACAGCCTTATTATACCGGGGGACTTGAGTTTTCCAGAATAACATAAAAGGAAACATCGCTATGATCCCTGTAGAGATAATGTAAAGGAAGGAACACTAATAGGGTGACGCACTTACGGCAGATGCTGGAAACTCATGGCAGATGCTGGAAACTCCTTTTATTTATATTCTGTGTAAGCGACTAAGCGTATACAGGTATGTGTATTTAGGTATGTCTATTTCTGGCACATGGTTTTTCTTGTTTCAGGTACTGGCTGTGAGGAGTTACATCTCAGCTTCTGGAAAGTGCTGTTGCGAGGATGCTACCTGGACGTTCAGCCAATAAAACGATGGACTGAGGGCAGGGTGTGGTGATTGGCTCAGGACTAGTTGTTCGGTCCCCAGGAGAGAATGGGTGATCTGATAACGGGCAGTATATAATTTGAGGTAGCCTGGAATTGACGAACACAGGGAATCTAGTGCAGGATATTTGGGCGTAACCGGCGCCACCATAGACCGTAATAGGATTTTCGGCTATAGCGGCACACAGAATGTAACGTCGGCGCTGTCAGAAGACGGAGCTGAAGTTACATTTAAAATACTGTAATTCAGCTTCCAACAATAGCTGGAAACCGAATTACATCATTCCCCACCATCCACATGGACCTAGAGGGGGAATAATTAACGCGGCCGAGACTTGTGCAGCAGCAGGATCAGCCATATACCAGCTGTATCCTGCTCCCAAGTCTCTCGGCGGCCACTTATCTCGTACGTTGGAATTGAATTTTCTTCAAGGTATTGGTCTGGTCTGGTCTACATATTGGGGGGTAGTGCTTCCCACTGATGGAGGTGGGCATATGGTATGTTGGTATGAACAATTGGTGCATTATTAGGGTCTACAGACCATGGAATATTCTGGTGAAGAAAAAAAATGTGCCCTCCCACGGGAAGACGTAGTCAGACATACTGCGTGCGCATGCACAGTATGTCCACTATGACATCTGGTGACTGTGCACCCCGGTTACAGCTTCCCGCGGGAGTGCATGCGTACTCCTGTGGACTTACTGTGCCTGGTTGATGCGACCAGGGCTTTAGAATGAAGTCAGTTAGGGATGAACGGAAGGAGATGCTGGCCACTGGAGGTGCGGTAAGCCAATGTATACACACACACACACACAAACGCACACACACGGCATCCATTTCCAATTCCATTTAGGACTAAGGTATACTTTGATAACATTAGCTTACAGAATAGCTTGAAAAACACATGCAAACATTTTTCAGAAAGTAGAATTTCACTCTCAATCTAGAAGTGGACTTGTACTGATTGGCTGTTGGGAACTAGTGTCTCCATTTTATTCCTATTTGCCTGTGCTCTGCCTTAGATAAGCTTTCTGTTCTGAGGTAGAGCTCTGCACATAGGATCACACAAATGATATTTAAACTAGAAAGCATCAGCACAGTTTCAATATGCACTTCCCATGTGTAATTGTGCTAGCGTACAAAATCACAGGAATCATTTTCCAGCAAAATTATAGCTTCCGATTATAAGAAATCTACAGGAACTCGGAGGTAGATCATTTAGTTAAACGCGTTCCATATCGTGTCACATTATGCCGTTTATTGCATATGTAAGAGCCGCTTTATCTAATGTGCGTGTCTTTGTGTCTGCTTTGAATGATGCCTTTAAGTCGTTGCCTCTGATTCCGAGACACCTACTATATACATTGTTCTATCAGACCAGAAGCCCCTGCATACAGTAAATAGAGCAGATTGGACAGCATGCTCCGAGATACGTTTTTATTGCTTATCATCATGACTTCAGCAGCGCGGTACAAAATGTGGCTTATTTGATGCGCTATAGTCTCTGCACGTTTTACAGTGCCGGCTATTATTATGGGATGCTGAAGTCATTCTTCAGGGTTGAGTTGGCAGCCCATTCTAAGAAAATCCACAGAAGCACAGATAATAAAAAAGGATAAAGAAAAAGAAATAGATCAGCATTTCTCCCCCAACACAAAAGACAAATTATAAGCATACACAGGCACATATTGCTAATCGTGTGTTACACAGAAGTAGGCCATTCTAATCCAGACAGGCATACTGATACAGTGTGGGCAAAACAATAGTCATTTTCTGGACACATTCTATCTCATGGACTGCAATAATTGGTCTGGCGGCTGCGGATGACCTGTGCTTGGCTCTCCTGTAGCCATAAATAGAATATTTCTAAGTGAAAAGGAAAGTTTCCATGATATTACCATGCACTAAAGTTTTACTCCCAACAGTGTGTTAATGGCAATCTTCCTGCTTAGTCACTGAAGGCCACCAGCACTGCTAATGGGATTATCCACATGGTGCTCGCTATCACTGTGCGTAATGTCTAATACACACAATTCATTTCCTGGCAGATTTCCTGCCTGACCGATTATTTCCAACAAGCCCGATCTGATTTCTGATTGATTTTTCGATCTATTCTCCATAGAAGTGAATGGAAGATCAATTGGAAATCAGATAGAATGTTGGAAATAATCAATCTGGCAGGAAATCTGCCTGAAAATCTCATTGTGTGTACATAGTATAGGCTCTGCCAGCAGAGGAAGAGGACATACATGAATGTCACTCAGTGATAGGCTCAGCGGTTTCCTTACAGCTGTTGGGGCTGCATTCTGGGAGCAGTGAGCATTGTATTCTGTGGGTAATGCATTCTGGGAGCAGTGAGCATTGTATTCTGTGGGTAATGCATTCTGGGAGCAGTGAGCATTGTATTCTGTGGGTAATGCATTCTGGGCAGGGAAGGATCTAGACCAAGTTGCCCCAAGTTGCGCCTGGGGCAAGGTCAGGTTTTGGTGCCTAAACTGCCATTCCCCATCCAAATTTTGCCGCCTTTTTAAGAATTCAACAAACTGCGCCTGGGGCAAGAGACCCGCCTGCCCCCCCTTAGATCCGTCCCTGATTCTGGGAGCAGTAAACACAGGATGCAGAGGAAAGTGGGCAATGTATTCTAGGGGCTTTGGGAAGTGTGCAGTGGGGGCAGTGGACATGTCTTTTTTTCCAGCTTGTGTACTCATCTCACTTCCTAATCAGAACTCCTCCTTTGATGTCTAGCCTAGCTAGGACCCTAAAACTCCTCTACTCTATCCCCTAACCTTCTTTATTACTGATGATTGATGCATACCTTTAATAATCTTTTCTCAAACACTGACCCTTAAACTGCCACGGTTATTGAGTATATCAGTTAAGTCATAAGTAATCACTCAATTAGCCAAAGAGCCAAATCCATTAGTGGGCACTGCATTATGCTGGTTGTAGGCACTGATGACAACTGCCAATATGCATTCTGGGACAGTAGGCATGTTCTACAGGTTACGGTAGTGGGTTCTGTTTTTTTTTGACATTGTGTCCAACTAGTAGAGGGCAACCTGTCTTCCGATAGTAATGAATGCTGTTTCAGTGGAGGTTGGCACTCTTTTTCAAAGGCGGCTTTGTTTTTGCATTCACCATGTACTCGTGGCTATTATTATTTATTTCTATAGCACTGACATCCTCCGCAGCGCTGTTAGGAGTATATTGTCTTGTCACTAACTGTCCCATAGAGGGGCTCACAACCTAATCCCTACCCCAGTCCTATGTCTATGTATGTATAATGCAGTGTATGTATCATAGTCTAGGGCCAATTTAGGGGGAAGCCAAATAACTTATCTGTATGTTTTTGGGATGTGGGAGGAAACTGGAGTGCCCGGTAAACCCACACAGATACGGGGAGAACATACAAACTCTGTGCAGATAGTGCCCTGGCTGGGATTTGAACCGAGGACCCAGTACTGCAAGGCAAGAGCGCTAACCGCTACGTCACCCTGTTGCCCCCGACGCCACCTTGTTGCCCATTAACCATTCATAAAAATACCATACATAAAAAACTGACCAGTCTACCAAAAATAATAATCCATATGTATAACTATGTATTTGACAGGCAGGGAGACCAATGTTGACTGTATCTTTAGCATATGTGTCTTTTAACCATTTACCGCCATCCTAACGTATTAAAACGTCATGCTTACCTCTATTAACAGCAACATGACGTTTTAATACGTCGCGCATTCCCGCCGCTGCTACCGCCGTGTGTCCGCCGCTACCGCCGCCATTACCGTCGGGATCCCGTGCTGGGCGATTGGGGAAGAGGACTGAACAGTCCTCTACCCAATCGCAGTGCCTGGAGTGAATGGACGTGACCGCGAACAGCGGCTACGTCCATTCACATAAACAGGAAATGTAACAGTTTAATAAAGTGTGCAAAAAAAAAAAAAAAAAAAGTGAACACGTCCTATGAGTGTTCACCAGCGCCATCTTGTGGCCAAAAAGTATATTACACTTACAAAATACATACATTTTCAAGTATATACACATCATTAATAAAATTACACTTCCAACCCTCCCCCCCAAAAAAAACACTTGTAAAAAAAAAAATCAGCTTAAAAAAAATAAATAAATAGTTGCCTTAGGGACTCAGCTTTTTTTATTCTATATTTTATGGGGGAAAATTAATTTTAATTTATTACATAGGGGCTTGTAGTTATGGCCAGAACAAACAGAAAAATAACCACTTATATTTCAAAATAATATACTGTCGCCATACATTGTGGTAGGGACATAATCTAAACGGTTTAATTATCGGGACCACTGGGCAAATAAAACGTGTTTGTTTTATCCACAGGAGAATGTTTAATTTTAAAACTATAAAGGCTGAACACTGAGAAATAATGATTTTTTTTCTTTTTTTTTCTGTTTTTCTCATTAAAATGCATTTAGAATAAAAAAATTCTTAGCAAAATGTACTATCCACAGAAAGCCTAATTGGTGGCGAAAAAAACGAGGTATAGATCATTTTCTTGTGATAAGTAGTAATAAAGTTATTAGGGAATAAAAGGGAGGAGCGCTGACAACTGAAAATTGCTCTGGTCCGTTAGGATAAAAACCCTTGGGGGTGAACTGGTTAAAAGTTCTACTTGGTGAAACTTTTATGGCTTACAAAAATAGCCAGGGTCTGTTCAGTGAGCAGCCAGGATATATCATTATGCAATGTGTACCAAACAGTATGCATAAGATCCGCATACACTTAACAACCACGGAAGGCTCTTTGTGCATATATTAGATGTACGCCGGTGACACCTGAAAATGATGTAGTACATATTCAGTCATTACTGAACAGTTTTAATTTTCACCCTGTCATTTATCTTCTGCCGTCTGCTACCTAAAACTTTCCTGCTGCTTCTGTGCTCCTGAAATAATGAAGGTCAGTGAGTTCAGTGGTGTCAGCAGCATCCTCCCTGCAAGGCTGCCTTACCCATGCATTAAACAGCAAACACTTTACACTGCACAAGCTCACCCACAAGTCTGCCAAGATAACCAGGAAAATGGGTGCAATGGATTTTATACACATAAAAGTGGCTACACGCGATCGATTAAAAGATTTGGTTTTACGGCAATTTGATAAAAATTTTGGTTGTACAGAAAAAGTGTTCTTATCTGTGTTAGCAAGAAATTGAATCAAATGTCCTATTTTGGGAGTGGGCGATATTCTGACATTTTTTATGAAAATTGAATGGTACAGTGATCTGCAAACTTGGCTCTCCAGCTGTTAAGGTACTACAAGTCCCACAATGCATTTGCCTTTATGAGTCATGACTGTGGCTGACTCCTGCAATACATTGTGGGACTTGTAGTTCCTTAACAGCTAGAGAGCCAAATTTGCAGATCACTAGTGTAGGATAAATTGTTAACTTCTTGATTTATAGACCCAAACAGTTTTTAATCTTTTTTTTTTCAGAATTGCGGAAAAATGAAACACAGGTGTGGGAAACATTGGACAGACTTTTCCAGTGTTACAATCAACCAGAAACATTTATTGTAAATCTCAAATTGAACAATTGTCTATTTATATAAATGTTCACCTTCTTCACAGCACTATAATTATGGCTGCTGACCTCTCACATTATTATTATTATTATTATTATATTATTGCTGTAGTGATTAGTTATATACCACTGACATCTTCTGTAGCTCTTTACAAAGTCTCTTCTCATGTCACTGACTGTCCTTGGAGAAGGTCACAATCTTCTGTATTATAGTCATAGTCTATTACATACCTCCCAACTTTTTGAGATAAGAAAGATAGACTCTTTAAGACACGCCCCTGCCATACCTCTAACCACGCCCCCACCACACCCCTCACCATGCATATCACAAAGTATTCAGAAGCAAAAGATGTAGTTTTATCATTTAAATCACACTGGTCTATTCTATTATCATTTTTCTTCATTTCATTTCAACATTTAAAAATGAGAAATATATACATTTATTTGATCGGAATAACGTTTAGAAACAGTTAAACCCAGTTTTCAGTAAAAAAAAAAAAAAAAAAAAAAAAAAACACATTTACACTGATCTGTATATCAGTCCTGAGAGAGGGTCAAATAAGGAAGAAAAAGAGACAGAGGAATTTGGTTCCCAAAGAGGCACTGTCCCTTCAAAAAAAGAGACATTTGAGAGCAACGCTATTATCCCTGTCATCATCCAAGGCCAATGTGCAGGATTGCCAATTAACTTACCAGTAGGTTTTGAGATGTGGGAGGAAACCAGAGTGCCTGGAGGAAACACAAGTGAACAGAGGGAGAACATACAAAACTCCATGCTAAGAAGCTAAGGGCCCCGGTGCGAGTTTCAAGTGAAAAGTGAAACCTGCCAGGGACAACCACAGTGTCAGAGGTGCAAGAAGGGGATGTGGAACAGTTTGTTAATCATTATTATCATTCAAAGTATCGATAGAAATGATCACAAGCACAGGACCAATGAGGAGCTACAGTATTTCTGCTGTTGAGGTAGGGCCCTATGGGGCCCCTCTGGCACAAGGGCCCTGGTGCAGTCACAACCTTTGCAACCCCTATTGCTACGCCACTGTTGCTACCTAATTGGCACGTTGCTGAACAAATGGAAATAATGATCATGTCATGGGTACTTATCTAGTTACTATATCTGTTTCTATACCTAATATTTGTCCCAGGGTCACCTAACATGAAATAACCTGGAAAAATTAGCATGTGAATGTCCAAGTGGGATCATCAGACTTCAGAGCAGTTATTGTGTTCCTCAATAGGAGTAGCAGGTAACTATTGGAGATAACTATTGATTTGGTCCTTTAAGCTACATAAACTCGGTATTCACTGGATTGAAACCAAATTCACATCAGACACAGTTACTCTTGTCAAATGCCAAATACAATTTTACTGTAAAATACAGAAGTCATTTGGACACATTCAGCTTCATATAATCAAGTAACTACTCCCATGATGCACCACTTTGGATCAGTCAATGAGCATGCAAATGATATCATAAAGAAATGATTTGCTTATTCACTGCCAGTCCTAGTCATTTCTATATGATATGATTTGTATATCCACTCACTGGCCCGAAGTGATGTACTATAGGAATAGATTCTTGCTGACATAAAGCTAAATATTTGCAAACACTTCCTGTTTTAGGAAGACAGGATTGCATGTAGCACATCATTTTCAATAGCCAACCGTTTTGGCTCATTTTGGTCTTCTACATAAAAAACAAAAGTAGGGTAAACATAGAAAGTGTTATTTCTGATTTTTTAAAGAATGCTGTCAGGTTATAGCACAGATCCTTTGTCTGCCATACTTTGAGTTGCTGATCCAGAACAACTGTGTACATCAGATGTCCCCTCACTCTGGCTCCACTGGCTGTGTGTTTGATGTGCATGAGTCCCTCAGACACTATTGAAGCAAAGAGACTAATAAAGCAGCTGTTACTTTTTAAAAGGGAATAATCATGGCAATGTTCATATTCCTCTCACTTCAAATTTCCTTAAAGTGATATCCACCTTTAAAGGATACCACAACTGAAATGTGACATAATGAGATAGACATGTGTATGTACAGTGCCTAACACACAGATAACTATGCTCTGTTCCTTTTTTTCTTTCTCTGCCTGAAAGAGGTAAATATCAGGTATGTAAGTGGCTGACTCAGTCCTGACTCAGACAGGAAGTGACTACAGTGTGACCCTCACTGATAAGAAATTCCCCTTTTTTACCTCTTTCTTGCTCTCAGAAGCCATTTTCTGCTAGGAAAGTGTTTTATAGTTGTAATTTCTTATCAGTGAGGGTCACACTGTAGTCACTTCCTGTCTGAGTCAGGACTGAGTCAGCCACTTACATACCTGATATTTAACTCTTTCAGGCAGATAAAGAAAAAAAGGAACACAGCATAGTTATCTGTGTGCTAGGCACTGTACATACACATGTCTATCTCATTATGTCACATTTCAGTTGTGGTATCCTTTAATGGAAATGTCAGCTTTTAATCAGTTGAGGGCCACAGGCTTACCGCCCCCTCCCCCCAGTGACTAAGCTATTTTCTACAATTCAGCACACTGCAGCTTTAACAGTGTTGCTGCACGGCAATACAACTTAGCAGCTAAATGAGCCTGCCCCCCTTTTCTGCCCACCAACAGAGCTTTCTGTTGGTTTGCTCTGGTTGCTGCTGCAGTGTTTTTCCGTTTTTTTAATTAAATTTTTTTAAATTAAATTTCCCTATTTTTTTAATTTTATTTACATCTCTCCCTCCCCCCCCCCCCCCCCCCGAGATCAATTCAGTAATCACCTCTAATAGACATCGGGCTAGCAGGCTATTTTTGGAGCGGAGCTCTGTAACTAAAGCGGGGATGGGCACAATCTCCGCTAATCTCCTCCCCCAGGATTTGACTGAATGGCAAGCCCCAAAAGTCTTGTGACCATAGTAGCTGCCACTTGCACTGGACACTAGACACTGTTGCTAAGTAGTAAAAGTATACCACCTCTCCATTAATTTAAATGGAGAGTTGCTTTACTACCGTGTTTTCACAAAAATAATCCCTAGCAGAAATCTCAGCGAGTGCAGTGAATGGCCAATAATGGAGCCATGGTCCCACCCATGACACCATCCGTTCCAATAGAAACATAAGCTGAAGCTGCTCTAGGGACACAGCGTGGCAGGGAACTGGAGGACATGCTTACAGCAGAAGACACAAAAGACAGCGGAAGACACAGAGGACATAGGGGCACAGAGGACAGAGGAGGACACAGGGACACCATGAGGACACAGGGACACCATGAGGACACAGGGACACCATGAGGACACAGGGACACCATGAGGACACATGGACAGAGGACGGCAGGTGGAGCCAGCAGAGGAAGAGGCGGAACAGTGGGGAAGGCAGGAGGAATATAAGACAACATGGAAAATAAGTCCTATCACATCTTGTGGGACAAAAATTAATAAGACACGGTATATAATAAAAGATAGAGCAGCCAGGATGCTAGATCAGGTAAACACATGGATGGTAGATCAGGTAAACAAAAGCGAGCCTTTGGGGATGTTAGGGCACATGCTAAGCAATGCACACCATGTGGACCCACTGCCTTACAGTGTACCAGAGATGACATATACTTTCCTTCTTATACATACCTGGGGCTTTCTTAGCCCCATGGGCATGGATCGCTCCCATGCCGCTGTCCTCCACTGCCTGCCGCTTCGGTACTGGCTCCCATAACTTCCTCCAGTTGCAGCCAGTCTGACGCAAGTGATTTGCGCTATTTGCATATCTCTCCAGCAGCCACTGGAAAGATACGTAGAGGGCGCTCTTCTGGCCGCGACTGGAGGAAGTTACGGGACCTGCTACCAGAGCTGCAGGCAGCGGAGGACGGTGGCGTGGGAGCAATCTAAGCGCACGGGACTAGAGGAAGCCCCAGGTATGTATAAAAAGGTAAGCATATGTCGCCTCAAGTTTCCTTTAATGCAAAGCTGGCTATGCTGTGCTGTGTGCTATAGTGCCATTCCAGACAGTGCAGCTCACTGAAATGTTATTAGCATCCTATGCTATACCAGCCACTGAGCAGTTAATGGGCAATCCAATCAGAAAAAACAGACACACAGCTTAAATACAGTCATCTATTCATCCTACACGTATCAGTAAAGTGTACAATGACCAACCATACATTACAAATATCACATTATTTTTCTGAAAGAAAGTCGTATACAATACATTCATTAATACTCATTGTGAAGGAAAGAGTGCTCCACATACACAGCTATTGATAACTGCATTTGAAGGTTACAGCGTGTGTTATTCAAGAAGCAGCCATGCAGGCTCTGTGATTATTTAAATAGGTAGGCGTAAAATAAGACACAATTGCCCCATTATTTCATAGTTTATTTCTAAATGGCTTGAGATCGCTACCTGCCGGGCCCTGAATACTGTTTAGCCATATCTGCATGAAAATAATTTCTCTGCACATAATTAGCATGACCATTTTTTCCCTCAAATTCGCACTCAAAACAGCAATCCATTATAATGTTTTTCTGCTTTCGCAGCAGTGGGTAATACACAACTGAATTATTTTAGCATAATTGTAATTAAGAAAGTACTTAAGCTATTGCTGCGCACTTCTGATGTAAGTGAAAATAAGGCAGATCAAACCGGTTTGGGTTCAGACCTCAAGAGCCGCCAGCTTATCATGGCTTCATAGTCTGCTGCCTTATGACTGAAGATAGGTTAATTGGTCAATTACTGCAAATTTTAATTGGATGCCTCCTGCAAGCTCCCTAGTAAAAATAGACTTACTTAAGTAAATGCTGGGGATCTCTGAATTAAGTCCTACAGTACAGAAGAGATGTGTCTGCAGCTTCCCATTACATTGTTTTACCTTGCATACTTTACACATTACATTTCTTTTTATTTTGAAGTCAATCAACATCAACTACTTCTACTGAGTAATTGCCCTAACCTTACTCCAAGTGAGTAGATGGTAATAATGGATTGTTACTTTTCCATGACCAGGTTTACAGAGGCGCTGATCGTGACCTTGAGACTGTACTGCATGTACTCCTATTTGCTATTTCCTGAGGAAGCAGGAATATACCTGTGAAACGCGTTGCATGGTTGTCTGGAGTATATAAATAAACCTGTTGTTGTTAAAAAGCTGACAGTATTATGTCTACTTCAAGGAGACGAGTCCACCACCACCTCCCGAGGAATTTTAAACTTTTTAGTACCTTTTATCCTGCTGGTGCCTCTGTTCACTCTCAGATTTACAACAGTTTTTAGTGCCAATCAGATTGAGAATTTTTTCCTGTGGTGTTGCTACCAGTGTGTGAAGAGTGGGAGAAGAGGTTTGCATTGACAATTCAACACAATGGGCAGCACAATGAACACATTTTTATGCGTGGTCAGAAACTTGTAAATAACTCATGAAAGAATAAAGTTACGTTAAAACCAAGCACACCATTGTTTTTCTTGTGAAATTCCCAATAAGTTTGAGGTGTCACATGATCCTCTTCCTATTGAAAAAACAAAAGTTGGATTAAAAATGGCTGACTTCAAAATGGCCACCACCAATCTTGAAAAGTTTCCCCCCTCACATATACTAATGTGCCACACACAGGAAGTTAATACCACCAACCATTCCCACTTTATTAAGGTGTATCCATATAAATGGCCCACCCTGTATGTATTACATATACACACTATATTGTATGTATATATATATGTATGTATATATATATATATATATATATATATATATATATATATACACACACACACACACACACACACAGTTGTGTTCAAAATTATTCAACCCTGACAATGTCGTGACAGACAAATAGAACATAACACTTATAACGAAATGACCGCAAATGTCTTTTCTGTGCTCACATCATTATCAGTTTTATTCAACCCCCGAGTAACATTCATTCTTAGTACTTAGTACAACATCCTTTTCCAGTTATAACAGCTTTTAAACGTGAAGCATAGCTTGACACAAGTGTCTTGCAGCAATCTACGGGTATCTTAGCCCATTCTTCATGGGCAAAAGCCTCCAGTTCAGTCACATTCTTAGGCTTGCACGCTGCAACTGCTTCTTTAAGTCCCACCAGAGGTTCTCAATCGGATTTAAGTCTGGTGACTGCGATGGCCACTCCAAAATGTTCCAGCCTTTAATCTGCAACCATACTCTAGTGGACTTGGAGGTATGTTTGGGATCATTGTCCTGTTGAAAGGTCCAACGTCTCCCAAGCCATAGGCCTTTTTCTCCCTACTCCAAACATAGCGTTGATCCATGGGCCCAAACAGTTCTATTTTTGTTTCATCAGTCCACAGAACACTACCACAAAAGTTTTGTATACCACCCTCTCATTGTGTGCTCTCTTTTTTTGTTTTTCTTCACTATAGAAACTTAAAAAGGGTTATGCTAGTAATTGAAAATAGGGCTCAAACCAGTAATTCCACTACACTGCATTATTGATCAAAGCTTATTTTCAAACTATTACTATTTTATTTACACTTAAGTATACATAAACTAAGGCTTTAAAGTAATCCTGTAAATAAAAATTGCCTTGGGGATTACTTACCTTGGGAGGGTGAAGCCTCTGGATCCTAATGAGACTTTTCCTGCCCTCTTCAGCCTCAGGGATCCAGCACCTAGCAAGTCCCCCGAACAGTGTGTGGCAACATTTACCTATCTGCACTCCTATGCAGCTGCAGTACAAGCTTCCCTCGGGCTCAGGCTGCAATAGCCGAGCCTGATCGAGTCCACTTTACTGCACGGGCGTGATCAGCCATAACTGCATAGCACTTTTAGGGCTGCCAACGCTGGATCCATGAGGCTGAAGAGGACTGAGAAAGACTCATTAGGATCCAGATGCTTCCCCCTTCTAAAGTACCCCATAGGGGCACTTTTTATTCCTTACAGTTCCTCTTTAAGTTCTTAACAGCCCAGTGTCAAACAACTAATATAAAATGAAGAGGGTTTTTTTTTTTATATATGAGCCCACAATGAAGAGCTTGCAGATTATACCACAAGCATTACCAGCATCCAAAACAGCAATGTACTAAACAATTAGAAGCTTACAATATGTATTTATGCACTTCTTACAGTGTAAAGCATCTGTAGTGCTACAGTAGTGCATTTTTTTATTATAGCAGAGATTCTACATTAAAAAAAGCACTTGGCATCTAACATAGTATTATTTATTACAAACCGAGGAGTAATATAAAGCCGAGTATAAAAATAATAAAATCACTTATCACATTTTGCCTGGCTGGAATTCCCTCTGCTCCCATGTCTTGTTCATTTGCTCAGCTGGCGTTCGCTCACTTTCAGTTTTTAATTTAGAGAATGCTGGGAAGAAGCCGTATAGGTGCAGGGGTGGATTTAAAGGGCCAATAAAATATGTACTTTATATATGCATTGGAGAGAAAATATGGAGGAAAGCATTGCACTTTCATTTGGCAAATGCTTTGCAGCTCGCATGTACCCTTATAAAAGTTTAAACAGCTTAACAAATTGTGTAAATCTTCATTATTTTTTGTTCCAGAATCCTCGTGTTTTTTTTTATAGAATGAAAAATCTCAGCAGGCTCACTCAATGCAAGTCTGATATTTTCAAACACTTTGCATTTCATTTTAATAAGGTTTTTAGTCATTGGTGTCATACGATATTTAATAATAGTAAGGCATTTAAATAAATGAACTGTGCGGTGTTGGCCCCGACCTGGCTGATGAACGGTCTTTTTATTAGGTTTAGCATTAACCCTCAGAGGGTATTCTACTGGAACCAAAACATTTGGCACTGGAGGCACCATGGAAGTTTTGGAAGCAGAATCTTAGGCCCACAATTTTTGGCCAAAGTTTACATAGTGGGCAGCCCCAGCACCTGCTATCTCTCACCTCTGGTTCCAAAATTTCACATGATAGCCAATATTACTAAGGGTGCCTATGGCTGCACCCAAACTTCTACAACACTCAGTATTTTTTGGGTTTTCCGACATGTTTGCAAGGTTAAGGTTAGCTGTTAGTGAAGTGGGTTTTAAAGGACACGCTAGAGTGTAAAAAAATATATACTGTACATACTTGGGGCTTCCTCCAGCCCCCTTCATGCTCACTGGTCCCTGGGAGTCTTCCCACGCCACCTGGATCTTTCGCTGGACAGGACAGTTATTCCATCCACCACGGGGTACTGCGCATTCCTGCCCGCGCCCCGTCTCACTAGTGTTCTGTCCCTGCACAGTACTATTACACAGACGCAGAATGCTCCTGACTACAGGAGTGCAACGGGGAGAACGTGTGGCCAGACTGCACCTGTGCCAATCAGAGGCCACTGGAAGACTTACCAGGCCGCCTAGCTGATGATCCAGATGGCATGGGAAGATTACATTAAAGATTGTAATCTGGTTAATGGATCTTCCTGACTAGGTGTGAATCCTTGTGCAGGTGAATATTCCATTTAACACTATCAAACAAACAAAACAAACAAACACAGAACATTTATATCGCGCTTTTCTCCTGGCGGACTCAAAGCGCCAGAGCTGCAGCCACTAGGGCACGCTCTATAGGCAGTAGCAGTGTTAGGTAGACTTACCCAAGGTCTCCTACTGAATAGGTGCTGGCTTACTGAACAGGCAGATGTTGCCTCACTCCTATAAGTAGCTTCTCTAGTTCATTAGAATAAGTCAAAACAAAAAAGTAAAATGACTCGGTATTAGTGATGGCTACATTTAAGTTTTTATTTTTTTCCATAATTTTCACCAAAATGTAAAATGTTTGCACAGATATGAATATTCATGAAAACCCTATGGACATGACAAAACACATATTTGCACTGATTAGAATATGCCCAAAATATATGGGATGGCAAAAATACGTTTTCACTAACTGCTTTGAAGTCAATCGATATGAGAAAACACCCTTTGAAGACGATACATATCTCGGGAAAATCCATTTTATTTTCGTGAAGCATTTGCCTCAGGAGAAAAAAGTAACGGTCCATTTTGCTGTGAAAATGACGGGAAAAAAATGTAAGCTTATCCCTAATAGTGATGCACTGTTCATTCCATCTCTACTGGTGGACTACTGATGTCATCACCTGTGATAAAGTTCAGAATTGGTAGACATAGTAATTACAGTGACAAATGTAACCTGATGAATAAAAAGTGTAACAAATTCCAAGACACAAAATGTAATAAATTCCAAGGCACAAAAGGGTGAGAAAAGGCACACCCAATTCCAAAAGGCACAAAAGGCCAGTGTCGTGTACGGAGAGCCGCCCGGTGGTTACATTCACCACGTGGAGGCTGACACGGGACAGGTAATGTGTAATGTACACACGGAGGGAAGGTTACAGTCATACATTAGAGGGGGAAGCAGTGGGGGGCGGACACAGCAGGGTCAGCTGATTTCCTGAAGATTTCATCCTCAAATCGGATGGGAATCGGCCTGCAATCAGATTCAATTAGAGATAAATTTGTCTTTTTTTTTAATCTGCCCATAATTTTATCATGTATGAGCACTATTAGAGCTGCAACTGACAGGACTATTGATGTTCCCACCTGTGATTAAGTTCAGAATGTAAATCAGGGTGAAGAAATATCTTACAATGGGCAAACTCTGACTAAATGATTTATAATAAATGAATATTGTAAAAAGCAAATGTTTTCATTTCATTAAGTTATATTCTCTAAAGTTCCTCTTTAATTTCAGCCTGTTATTGCACACTTTACAGGAATGATCCAGAGTTGCCTCACTGTTATAAAAACGCCAGTGAAAAGGAAGACCTTAAATGACACTGTGTCCTTTACATCGGTAAAGTGTAAATACAAGCTGACAGATTGACCAGGCAGTGCTATGACCAACTGGCAATTATCTGAAGAAATTCCAGTAAGGTACGAAACTATGGTGCTTCTTACGTGTCACGTCAGGTTTTTTCTGTGCTACAACGTTTTATTTTATTTTCTACATGAACCTTCCCTGGAAGCCAAGTCTGTAGCAGTTCGGCTGTCTCTCTCGTGTCTAGACTATTACTCAGGTCATCATTAATGCAGTTGGCTCGGCATATAGCTTTGGTACATGTTGTTCATATCACCTCTAGTAGATGTTTTTGCACCTGTATATGGACTCTGATTTTAGAAGTCTTATCTGACTGATATTATTTTTCCCTGCAGAGCCACTATAGCTTGCATGCCCTTCACAAGCTCTTAAGAGCAAAGAGGATTTAAAATGCTTCACTGCAAAGTTCTCCCTTTGTTAAGAGTAAAGATCTGCAAAAAGCCAAGGCTGGTTTGACATTTGCATCGCTGAAAAGTGCAAATGGACTCACATTTTAACACCACTTTTGCTTTAAATAATAGAGTAGCAGTCACACGGGAAACAGCTGCACAGCTCCTTAGCAGAAAAGCTTTCCGGAGGGAAAAGAAAGGTTGTCATGGTTAAAGCGCGAATTAGCCTGACGCTCCGGGCACAGAACTGACTGAAAAATGATTAAATCTTGCCATATAATCAGAGGCGGGACAAGGTCCTCCAGCACCCAAGGCTGAGACACCAAAGTGCGCCCCTTCATCCCTGCCACCCCAGCTGTCACTCACTGATTGCTATTAGACTAAGAGGTGCCACAGGGCCCACAACCTCCCCAACACCTTAATATCTAGTTATATGGCTTGCAGTCACTGCCATGTATCCCCTTTTCTTATTTCTTTCTGCTTCAAACACAATTAGGAATGACAGCAGAATGAATTGTGCGCCCCCTCCTACACTGCGCCCTGAGGCTGGAGCCTCTCCAGCCTATGCCTCGGCCCGGCCCTGCATATAATTTGTTCATGTTGTTTGATCCACCCTGTGCCTGCGGGTAAACATCTTCACTACTGGCAGACATGAAAAAAACAGACAGCACCAACTGTCATTATGTATGAAGACACTCACTAACAATGTGATAGGCTAAAAGGTTGAAGGGGTGTGGCCAGGTGGCCCCACCCACCCCACAAGCACTTATGGATCCAGTGATGTGCACCTTCTCCTCTGTCCCTCTCAGCCACTCTATACAGAAGATGCCACCGCTGTATAAACTTATAATCCATGGCTTCCGTGCGGATGATGCACTTGCGCCATCAGGTCACGCATGACGCGTGCAGCTAGAGGGCACCAGTGATCCCAGAAGTACAGAGGCCATAGAGGACAAGTGTATACAGCAGCATCTTCCATATTCAGTGGGTGAGACAAACTGAGGATGCAGACAGAGGACTTTAAGCCCATCACTGGATAGGTAAAAGCATGCAGTTACAGTTGTGTTCAAAATTATTCAACCCCCACTGAAATTGAGTGTTTTGACCAATTTGACATTGATTTTGATCATTTCAGTCATCTTGTTTACAATTAAAGCAAGGAGGCTCTTGTAAGTCAGACAAATATTACATAACATTTATAATGAAATAACCACAAATGTCTTTTCTGTGCTCACATCATTATCAGTTTTATTCAACCCTCAAGAGACATTCATTCTTAGTACTTCGTACAACATCCTTTTCCAGTTATAACAGCTTTTAAACGTGAAGCATAGCTTGGCACAAGTGTCTTGCAGCGATCTACGGGTATCTTAGCCCATTCTTCATGGGCAAAAGCCTCCAGTTTAGTCACATTCTTAGGCTTGCGCACTGCAACTGCTTTCTTTAAGTCCCACCAGAGGTTCTCAATCAGATTTAAGTCTGGCGACTGCGATGGCCACTCCAAAATGTTCCAGCCTTTAATCTGCAACCATGCTCTAGTGGACTTGGAGATATGCTTGGGATCATTGTCCTGTTGAAAGGTCCAACGTCTCCCAAGCCTCAGGGTTGTGACGGACTGCATTACATTTTCATCCAATATCTCCTGGTACTGAAGAGAATGCATGGTACCTTGCACACGCTGAAGCTTCCCTGTACCTGCAGAAGCAAAACAGCCTCAAAGCATGATTGACCCCCCGCCATGCTTCACAGTAGGCAAGGTGTTCTTTTCTTCATATGCCTTGTTCTTCCTCCTCCAAACATCCATGGGCCCAAACAGTTTTAATTTTGTTTCATCAGTCCACAGAACACTATCCCAAAACGTTTGTGGTTTGTTCACAGGACTTTTGGCATACTGTAGTCGATTCTTCTTATTCTTTAGAGACAGTGTGTGCCTTATAGTCTGAGCTGAAACTTCAGTACCCGCATCTGACAAATCTTTTTTCAGTTCCTCAGAAGTCACACGGGGGACTTTTCTTCACTTTGCGCTTCAGGTAGCGCACAGCAGTCGAAATCAGCATCTTCTTTCTGCCACGACCAGGTAGCGTTTCAACAGTGCCCTTTGCCTTGAATTTGTGAATGATGATTCCTATGGTGTCTCTTGGTATATTTAACATCTTTGCAATCTTCTTATAGCCATTGCCCTTCCTGTGAAGAGAAATCACCTCTTCTCTTGTCTTCCTGGACCATTCTCTTGACTTCACCATGTTTGTAAACACACCAGTAAATGTCTAGAAGGAGCTGAGTATCACAGTCATTTTAAATTTGCCTAATTGATGCTTATTATTGTTGATTGCTGCTCGTTAACATCCACAGGTGTTTTCAATACCTGATCGAAAACACTTGAATGAACCTCTGTTCTTAAGAGTGGTATTCTTTAAGGCTGGTTTCACAGTGGGACGTTACAGGCGCACGTTAGAGCAGCCTGTAACGCACCCCACCGCACAGCAATGAAAAATCAATGGGCTATTCACAGTGCCACGTTGCGTTACATAGTAACGCTGCGCCACCAGACAACGTACTGCATGCAGTACTTTCTAAGACTGCTTGCACATGCTCAGTAACGTTGGGGAGGAGCGGAGAGCGGCCAGGCACATGGCTAATTAATATTCACTGCACTCAGTGACATGCAGTGTTTACTTCCTGGAGCGGCTGCTCTGTGCAGCGATTGGCCGGCGGGACCACGTGATGCCGCATGCGCACAAGAGTACGCATCACGGACGCCAGAGTGAGCTGCACAACGCGGCTCACTCTGACGTCCAAAGCAGGGAGCACCAGGCGTTGCGTTAGGGGCACGTTATGCGACCATAACGTCCCCTAAAACGCAACGTCCTGGTGTGAAACCAGCCTAAGGGGTTGAATAATTGTGTCAATGAAGAAATCGCAAAAAAAAAAATATGTAATACTGTATTACAAAAACAGTTGATGTCATTTTAGTTGCATTTGGTTCTTTAAAAAGTCCTTGTAAGATTTCATTCTGAACACAATTACATATGTACACTAAATTCCCTAAATTCCTTTACAGCATTGGGGGTTGAATAATTATGAACACATCTGTAGCTGTGAGTGTAGACCAGGCATGGGCAAACTCGGCCCTCCAGCTGTTACGGAACTACAAGTCCCGCAATGCATTTGCCTTTATGAGTCATGACTGCGGCTGTCAGACTTCTGCAATGCATTGTGGGGCTTGTAGTTCCTTAACAGCTGGAGGGCCAAGTTTGCCCATGCCTGGTGTAGACAGTGTATGTGGCAGTGCAGCTAGTGTAAGCTGTGACTGTAGCCAGTGTAGCTGGTAGTGATGACCACAAACTTCACAGAGGCACAATTTTTTAAGTCGCAATTGCGATGCAAAAGCATAATGCGAAAATTCTAGAAAATCAATTAATTTTATCTGTAATTGTAATCATTTGTAATTTCATGTAATCCTCTATAATAAAACCCTAACTCTCGCTTCGCCCAGCAGCTGTCCCTGTGTCCTAGGTTTTTTGTTACTGCGCATGTGCACAGTAATGGACAACTGGACGGGACCAGGGAGCGAGGCAGGCGAGCGAGGTGGTGGGTGGGTGCGGGCGAGCGAGCTGGTGGGCGGGTGCGGGCGTGGATGCAGGCGCGTGGCGGTTGCGTGCGAGGCGGGTGCAGTGCCGGAAAAAGACCTGGAGCCCGTTTTTAAACGGGCTTGGGTCTACTAGTTTTCACATAATTTTCACATAATTTTCTGCCGACTTTAGCATTTAATGGTTGTTTATTGCTTCTAAGTTCAGTGCCATGTTAAGAACATTTCACTAATGTAAATTTTAGGTTTTAATTTTAAGTTAAAATGTTTAGATTGGATAATTTTTTTTATTTACTTGTTATTGTCTCCCCCCTCCTTAAAGAGGAACTCCAGTGAAAATAATGTAATAAAAAGTGCTTCATTTTTACAATAATTATGTATAAATATCTTAGTCAGTGTTTGCCCATTGTAAAATTTTTCCTCTCCCTGAGTTACATTTATTACATGGTGACATTTTTACTGCTGGCAGGGGATGTCAGTGGAAGTAGCTGCTGCTTGCTTTTTTGGCAAATGGAAACAGCTGTAAACAGCTATTTCCCACAATGCAACAAGGTTCACAGACAGGAAACTGCCAGGACCATGGTCCTCACAGTTTCCTGTGGGAGGGGTTTCACCACAATATCAGCCATAAAGAGCCCCCTGCTGATCTGTTTGTGAAAAGGAATAGATTTCTCATGGGAAAGGGGGTTTCAGCTACTGATTGGGATGAAGTTCAATTCTTGGTCACAGTTTCTCTTTAAAGTTCTGTGGAACAGAAATAAACAAGCTTGCATTTGCACTGTACATACCAAATTCTGCAATTTATATCTATATGGAGTACCTAAAGGACATTACATTTATTCTATTTTTCTGCATCCAAACTGGGGTTTGACTAAAGCTATGTCTCATTTGTTTTGTCTTAGATTCTTCTAAGGTTCTTTCCACTGAACAGTACATCGACAAGCTACGTTATTGTATCTCTATGAATAATAAAAAAAAAAATATATTAACCACCCTGGCGTTCTGATTAAATCGCCAGGGTGGCTGCGGGAGGGTTTTTTTTTAAATAAAAAAAAAACTATTTCATGCAGCCAACTGAAAGTTGGCTGCATGAAAGCCCACTAGAGGGCGCTCCGGAGGCGATCTTCCGATCGCCTCCGGCGCCCAGAATAAACAAGGAAGGCCGCAATGAGCGGCCTTCCTTGTTTCGCTTATATCGTCGCCATAGCGACGAGCGGAGTGACGTCATCGACGTCAGCCGACGTCCTGACGTCAGCCGCCTCCGATCCAGCCCTTAGCGCTGGCCGGAACTTTTTGTTCCGGCTACGCTGGGCTCAGGCGGCTAGGGGGGCCCTCTTTCGCCGCTGCTCGCGGCGAATCGCCGCAGAGCGGCGGCGATCAGGCAGCACACGCGGCTGGCAAAGTGCCGGCTGCGTGTGCTGCTTTTTATTTCGTTAAAATCGGCCCAGCAGGGCCTGAGCGGCAGCCGCTGGCGGTGTTGGACGAGCTGAGCTCGTCCAGACCGCTCAGCTGGTTAAAGGCGATGTTTTGCATCGGCCAAAAGAGAAAAATTGAACTCATCACCTTATGTACTGAAAAACGCAGTAGTCAATCAACCAAATGTGCGAACATTTCTACTACCTAACCTGACAGAAAAAAAAATACACAAGAAAATTGTATCCAGGATAGAAAATGTATCTGAGAAGCGGCTGTGTCAGTCGTACACGGAATGTATCTTCATTAGCATACATTTCCTGGACTCCGCAGTCCTATGGTCATCGCAGACTTCATTTATCATCATTATGATGCACACTGGGTAATCCCCACTGACTTCCACTATTTCATTTATTTACTTCACTTCGACTATATGTCCATGTGGGAGTGAATTCATCTTAAAGCAGCAGTCTATGTTCATAGGGGAACGTATTACTCTCTGCAGGAGCCAGGCGGACGCCCCGTTCCCGTGGAGGAGGTGTCGCGATTGGATTACAACTTTGTGCATATATAAAGGAGGCTGTAATGATCTGAAAATAGACACGTATGATTGATGGGGACATTGAATATCAACCCGATAAACGGTTCCCCTGAGAACGACGCCAGCAGGAATGAAATAAAATTGAAATTCAAATATGTGACCAGGCCAGATAGGGATATGATGAGTAAATTGAGCTTCTGTGCTGTCCCATGGAGCTGCTGACAGAGTGTCTGCCAACAGGATCTATAGGAAGGCTGCAAGCATCCAGCTGATCACAATATCACTTAAAGGACACTCAAGGCCCACACAGATCTCAGTCACCTCCATAAAGTGACACAATGACATGGAGTTTATCCAGTCACTGCTTGCTTTGGTGGAAATCACAGCACGGTTGGATGGGATTAGGTTTTGGCTTTATGGTGTTTCAAACAAATCCATAATGATGTTACAAAAGGAATGTTTAGGATATTTACTACACTATAAACACTATAGCTACAGTCTATACCCCAAATTCCATTGAACAAATCAATTAATGCTTAAGAAGGGTCAGGGGCGTAACTAGAAATCACTAGGCCCACCTGCAAAAATGTATATGCCCCCCCCCCGGCCCGCTCAGGGCCATTTTGGGGGGCAGGAGTGGTCGCAGCATGAGGGGAGAGCATTGGCCCCCACATCGGCAGGGAGGGGGCCCACACCCACCCTCATCTCAGGTTCTCCCCTGCATTAAATAGGTGGCAGCAGCAGCGGCGGCAGGAACACAGGCATACCTCTGTGTTCCACCGCTGATGTCCGATCTCTAAGTGCTACATGCTACTTCCTGTTTATCAGGGGCCTATTGTTACGCCACTGAGAAGGGGTACATGCAACATGCCATGCAAATCTTAAGTTTTATAATAATGTAACAGTAAAAATGTTTCTGTAATGGGTTATCCAAACAAATTATGTATTAATTAAGTAGAAAAAAAACAAAGTCTTGTAAAAGTAATACCTTTTAATGGCTAACTGATAAAGTTAAAAGTATAACTAACATCAGCTAACATCTGGAAATATGCCTGAAGAAGGGGACTCGATCCCCAAAAGCTTGCATACGTTTAACTTTATCAGTTAGCCATTAAAAGGTATTACTTTAACAAGACTTTATTTTTTTCTACTTACATAATAATTTAACCAATTCCGGGCCGCGGTAATTGAAATCTACACCCTGCTTGTGGCTGCTTATTCCTGCCAGGGAGTAGATTTCTATTAACGAACCGCACAGACCCGCTGTTCTCTCCCTCGTTGCAGGCCCCTCCCCTCTGCCATTGCTATGATTACAGAGCTCTGTGAGTGGGTCAGGAGCCGATTTCATTGGCTAATTAAAATTTTGATTAGAGTGGTTATGTACTCGTAGCTACTTGTAGTGCACAACACTAGCATAGACATAGCCACATTTTTAGAAATGTCACAAAGGCCTGGGTCTTGGGCTCTGCAGCCTAGAAGGGTGACTGAACATGGAACTGGGCTAATACATAAGGAAAAGAAGCTTGGACATGGAAAAAAGGAGGCTGCAAATGGAGAGCAAGAGCAATAAGTGGATGAGGGGAGCTGGTGCCCAAGGAGATATATATGAAAGAGAGAAGTTGTTGTACTTGGATGGTACACATGGCGGAGGGGCTGCACGTAGAACGGAAATGGGGCTGCACATGGAAGGGAAGGAGCAAAAATAGTTTGCCTAAGGAAGCAAAAAATGTGGCTTTGAGCATATTCAATAAACAGCATCGGTATGCGCTTCTGCGTACTTTTCCCATTTACAAACGTTTTTCAGCTGGATCTGAGCGCTGTATGTCAATCTTTACTTTGACTGCGTTCAAAATGCTCAGGTGTATATTGCAAAAGTCATATGAATTTCACAGGAGGATATTTAAAGGTCTTTTAACCTTTTATACAACAGCCATGCAAAACAAGGCATTATGCTTCATAGACAGATAGGGAAGGCGTGGAAGTGGGGAAAAAAACCCTGAAAAATGAATGACACCAATTTCACAGTTTAATCATTTGTAGATAAAAACATTTAATATCAACATCCATAATTTGGGCTTTCACAGCACAGTCTATAGTATAATTTTCACATGCACAAATAGCAAGGCAGTGTAATCTATATTCCGTATATATGCTATCGCAGAAAAATGCATGTATTACTCTCCCGCCTCCATATATCTGACTTTAATTATACAATAAAACAGAACAGTGATTGTTAATTACATTACATCCTAATACATCGTAAATGCTGAAAATTGATATTCAAATGCCACACTCATATAAATATTGCCCTATTTTAATAACTCCTTCCAGTAACAAGAATATTTTAAAGACAACCATTTTTTTTAAAAGCAGCATAATTCAATTAAATAAGTAGTAAATTAAATGTAATTACATTTTAGAAAGTGTGAGCAGAAACAAGCCTGTCCAAACCCAGCCAGTTATATGTGCCGTTTTGTCTAACTGTATTAGTGAGATTTATACAAGAAAGAACATTTTGTTTTGATGTATTTTCGTAACTGTGGTCAACAGTAAATATAAAAATGCTGCACACAAATGATTAATGAAAATGAAAGTGTCCTATCTTGTGTCAACATTATGTATGAATACAACATAAAAAAAAATTATTGCCAAACACAAATACATTGAAACCAGTGGCATAGTGAAGCACCAGTGTGAGTTTTACATTGGGCCCCACTCAAGCACTGTAGTGGCTGGATAGTGTAATGGTTAAGGGCTCTGCCTCTGACACAGGAGACCTGGGTTTGAAGTTCCGCTCTTCCTTATCAGTTGGCTAGCACCTATTCAGTAAGGAGACCTTGGGCTAGTCTCACTAACACTGCTAGTGTATACTGAGCACGCCCTAGTGGCTGCAGCTCAAGCTCTCTGAGGCTAGATTTCCACTGCTGCAAATACAGGCTGATTCCCCACCCACAAATTCAGATGGGATTTGGCAGCCTATTGAAGTCAATAGGAAGCATCTGCATTATTGGGCGGGGAAAAATCTAACAACCTGCAGCATATTCTCATGTTACCCGTCCGAATCCCATAGACTTGCATAGCATGGCTAGAGGGATTCAGCTGTGAGACGCTGGACAGCTGTGCCGGCATCACATCTCACAAGAAGTATGCCAAGCACAGTGGAAACATAGCCTGAATCTGCCAGGAGAAAAGTGCAATATAAATGGTATTTGGCTTGTCTTCTTACCCAACTATTGATATTGAGCTCAAACCCTGCCATAACCAGCTGCAGACTTAGAGATGACTAATGAGGCAAAGGAACAGCTAGTTAATGGTTACCACTATTCAAACCACATATTGAAATTATTTTTATCAGCACAGTGGTTGCAGGAGAGCTCCTCGGGTCCAAGGGGGCCCACTGCGGTTGCAACCTGTGCATCCCCTATTGCTACACCACTGTTGCAGAATACCCTTCAGTCAGTGTAATACTATGGGACCAATACTAGCAGGAAGCACCACATCATTCCTTAACCCCCTTGGCATTATGATTCTTTCCGAATTTTAGGGTCTAAAAGCAGTGCAATTTTTTTTGCACCCATTCAGACCCTAAAACCTGGAAAAAATCATGCTGCCAGGGAGATCTGCAGAAGTTTTTCAATCACTCACCTCCCTGGCTCCAGCGCTGCAGTTATGCCTCTATCCTCCAGGTGGTGCTGCAACTCTAAAGTTAAGTCATGACGACAGCCGGCGATCTTACCAGCAGGAAGCAGAGCCCGAAGGAGAGGAAGAAGAATGCCAGCCAACATCGGGATCCTCGGAAGGTATGTAGAAACGCTGCCGCAGCGCGCACTGCTCTGCATAGAGCCTCCAGCGGCTACCCCAAGCAGAGGTCGGGATTACGGCTCTTAGCTGCGGTTTTCCAACCCTAGCTCGGGATTACCGCCAAGGATGTTAATAAAGAAATGACATGCTGTGGCCCAAGCAACTTTCAAGGTACTAAGGTGTTTTGAGCATTTTTTTTTTACTATTAAAAAAATAAACAAAAACGGAAACTGTAACCTGTTTCTGGGTTAATTACACAGTTTCTACAATCACAAAGAAAGTAGTTAACATCTGTTCTTCATAAAGAAGAAGTGGGAAGCAATAAAAACGAATGAAAGATTCCTTTTATAACAAGATACTCTGAAAGATTACATGTAATAACTACTGGCATTCAGTAATCTATAGATAAATTCAGTCTTCTTTTACAGTCCCTCATTTATTTCCTTTTTTTACAACACAAATATATCCTGTACCTTGCTTCTCTGTAAACATGTGAGGAGCAATGCAGGCTCCTTCGCTTATAATCAATGTGTTATTTCAGTTATACATAATGCATTAGCTAAAGGAAAATTAAGAATCTTCAGCGCCCTGCCAAGATGACTCAGTTGCCAAAGCATAGATTATCAGATGATTTTGTAAATAAAGTAAATAAAAAGAAAAAATGTAGCATTTAAAAACTTGAAAAACATTCATGTCCACAGACATATGACTGATCAGCCACTGCAGAAAAAAATAGTTCACACAAACATGCAGTTCTAGAAGCAAAGCCAGAGTACAACATTCCATTGACAAACGGAAAAAAGGTGTGTGTGTGGTGGTGGGTGTGGTGGTGGTGGAGGGGGGTAATGAAGACACAACAGCCTCTTAGTCTTCATGGATGGTTCCCTGAAATGACAGACATCTCCCACATGACTGTACATAGAAGATAAGTACGTAGGGGATTTAAAACTAGGGATGTTTTCTACACCTATTTAAAAGTTATCTTTAGAGTTGGACATTTCCTCAATCACTTTAACAAACTTAATGGTTTCCCTCCTTGCCCTTCCCCCACCCCTATATTCACCAGCACCCCCTAAAGCTCCAGAGTTAATGTCACACTGGGGAAAGAGGTGGACATAGGCCCGTGCAGAGGGGCCTTATGCCCTCTAGGGTCCATGCTGCAGCACCACAGTTAGGGCATGATTATTCTGTAGGCTCTACTTTGTATTTGCATGTGGCCCAGTCATACACAAGTATGAAATGTGAACTACATTAACGCAATGCCTACAGAATGTAACCTAGATTCATGTACTTTTATGTTATCAACATTATTTTGATCCAACTGTAATCTGTTGGACACAGTGGCATAGTGGTTAGCTCTCTTGCCTTGCAGCGACCGGGTCCCTGGTTCAATACCAGCTGGGGCACTATCTGCATGGAGTTTGTATGTTCTCCTTGTGTCTGTGTGGATTTCTACGAGCACTCCAGTTTCCTCCCACATGCAAAAAAACGTACTGATAAGTTAATTGGCTTCGCCCTAAATTGGCCCTAGACTATGATGCATATACCATATGATACATACATAGACAAATGACTATGTAATAAATCAAAGTCCATAAATCAAAGATGCTCTGACCATAAAATCAAAGTTCCACTGTAATTACTTCCTGTCCCTGTGATGTACATAAAGCATATGTTAAAAAAGGGCGCTGGGAAAAAAGGGCGCAGGGTTTTAAACGATAAGCATGAATAACATTTAAAAAAATTGTGCTATATTTCGTTTAAAAATAATGTTTTATAAAGTTATAAATCATTAAATAATGTGTATGAAATCGGCAATTGTAAAAACGTTAATCTTCCCTGTTTAAAAAGTGAAATGTATAATAACGTTTTATAAAACATTAATAAGAATGTTACTAAAACTATACTTAACCCTACTCTCACACAGAACCCTCCCTGTACCTATCCCTAACCCCTAGACCCCCCTGGTGGTGCCTAAACCTAAGACCCCCCTGGTGGTGCCTAAACCTAAGACCCCCCCGTGATAAGCATTAATAACGTTTACAAAAAATATTGTGCTGTTTTTCATTTAAAAATAATGTTTTAAAAAAATATTGTACTGTTTTTTGTTTAAAAATAATGTTTAAAAAATTATAAATCATTAATGTGTAATCATGAGAAGCAGTTATAAAACATTAAAAGTCTCCGGGCGCCGCTTTTAAAACGTTATTTTTCTCCGGCGCCCTTTTTTCCTGTTGGGCGCCCATTAAACGATATTTATTATGGGAGTGAATGGCGGCGCCCTTTTTGTCCACCTGCCTCACGTGCCCAAATTTCCTGCCTCCGTACATAAACCTTCCTGCAGCACAATCCCCAGGCAGGAGGCTCCCTATTATAGCTCGGTAAGAGGCATTTTTGAAAATGCAATAAAAATGGCACACTCCATATAACTCTTTCCTTCCTTTCAAGCAATAAGCAGCAACAAGAACAAGACCACAAAGAAGTGATTGCCTGCTTCCGAATTGGTGTGCAGTGTGGGAATTTTTCTACTTTTCCTCTTGAAGTTTATTTTTTTTCAATCTCTTGATGCGAAGCTCCACATGCCACGCTAAAACAAGCCTTGTTTGGCAGATTTTCAGAAGTGGTGTCAGATTTTTCAACATCGGACTGTTTTCTTAACATGAACGGAAAAATGTACATGTAACAACCTGCTTATTTCTGTATTTCCTTTGTTGGAAACAAAAACAAAACATTTATAAAGAGCTTTTCTCCTGGAGGACCCAATGCGCATAAGCTTGTCTCACATCAGTACATAGAGATGTGTACTGGGACAAAAGTTACGTTATCATAATTGCCAGACAAAACAGATGGCTTTTCAGTTTTGATTTAAACCTCCGTCCAGGGTAGGAGCGGTCTTGATTAAGTTTGGCAATGCATTCCAGAGGTTAGAGGTTGCATGACAGAAAGCTGTGGCTTCAAAGGTTTTTAGTTGGACTTTTGGGGTGGTCAAGTTATTGGATCCATTTGATCTGAGGTTGTGGGAGGTGTGATGCAGTTGCTATTCAGGTATCTGGAACATTGGTCTTGTAGGGATGCCAATTTTGAAAAGGATTCTTCATTTTATGGGTAGCCAGTGTAGTAAGCAAAGGATTGGTGTTATGTGGCGATGGAGGGGTTGGATTGGTAACAGTCTTGCGGCAGCATTCTCTACTAGCTGCAGGCAAGGTAGGTCTTTATTTGGAAGGCTTGCATAGAGGGCATTGAAAAAGTCCAGCCCTGATGTGATGAAGGCGTGAACTAGGGTTGGAAGATCCTCTGAAGGAATGAGGTGCTTAATGTTTCCAATATTCCTCAGGTGAAAAAAAGGAAAGTTTCACAACAGCTAAAATCTGTATAGTTTCAGCCTAGTAAACCCTGCCTACTATATGCATTGGGGAAGGTTTGCCCAGCACCCAGCAGAGTGATTCCTTCTAGTACCAAAGCAGGAGAACACTAAGGGCTCATTCACACTACAAGAGCTTTGTAAGCGCTTTGTGATTTTAAAAGCTCTTGCTAATGTTATCCTATGTATGTGCTCACAATGGAGCAATGTGATTTTGTAAAAATACCCCCTTGTAGTGTGAACAAGCCGTAAAGGAAGCCTATAAGTTACTTAAATTGCTTGTCCAAACCGCTGTGCTGCTATATACATTATGGCGACACCTCATTGGAGTCTGTGGTGCTTTATGAGCTTGGCTATACTACAGTTCGCTGGTCTCTGCTAGCTGCCATGTGAACTCTGCTAAGCTACAACCTGCTTGTCTCAACTAGCTGCTTTGTGAACTTTGCCATGCTACAGTCTGTTTACTATGCCGACACTACCTTGAAGCTTGTTAAATTATGTGATTTAAATCAGTCATTTTGCATATCTTGAGTGCTTCGCTGTTGTAAGGACATTGTGTTCTGTTGTATGGACAGACTGTCCATGTCTATATTACCCTGAATATCAGGATATGATGAACAACTGTAAGATGGACACCATCTCAGTGATCAATGAGAGCACTGGCTCTATTTGCTATCTTAAAGCTGATCACCCACCTTATGAGACTTGATTCTGTTTAGTATGATTGTGAGTAAGGGTGAATGTGGCTTGGCAGTGTGGGAAACCTTAACTTTGGTAATATCAATAAAACAAATGTTGTACCATAGATTTTGGTTGTTTTTGTGATCAATTAGGACATACATCTCATTATATACCAGTTTGTCTAAATAAATACTGCTTATTTCTCTGAATTATCTCTGAATTATGGGTAGGAGAGTATAAAGAGGAAAATTACCATTACCTGACCCACATTGGCCCCATTTCTGCTACTCTAGTGAGGGCTAAGATAACTTATTAACTTACACTAATTGCTGTAAGAATATGCTGTAATATCGGTATATTGGCATTTCATTGAAATCTGACCTGATCTGCCCTTGCCACTAATGTCACCAGTTGCTAGCTCGAAGTCTACAAACATAAAGGTTACAAAATCTATAACTAAACTTACATGGATTATGCAGCATCACTGAACATGAATAAATCTTATAAGTACAAATTGCCAAAGATGAAAGCATGTCATGAGCAGGCTTGAAAGACAACAGGAGTAGGTACAATTTTCTTGTTCTATGGGAAATCATACAGTTAAATTGCAGATGTCAAGATTTGGAATGGATATATAAAAGAGCACATTAACAAGCCTGCTGATCAAAGATATGATTGGGTGGGAGCGAATTTACATACGCATTCTCATTCCTTTGACACGGGTCTCCGCCAAAGGCTGCACACTGCTCTGCCAGGAGCTGCTTACATCCATGTGCAGAAATAAAAAGATTAAACTTAGAATTTACTAAAATAAACAAAAACTAGCATTCTTTTTTTAAGGTTTTGGGAACTTGAGCCTTATAACTTACTTGCTTTCTAGAGCTCCAGAAATGTAAGCGTTTGCCTTACTTAAAATAGTGTAACCTGCTGCTGTTGTAAATGCATATATTAACCCATTCAGGTTCCGTGGTTTTCACGTGAGAAATGTTCACCTCCCATTCATTAGCCTATAACTTTATCACTACTTATCACAATGAACTGATCTATATCTTGTTTTTTCCGCCACCAATTAGGCTTTCTTTGGGGGTACATTTTGCTAAGAGCCACTTTACTGTAAATGCATTTTAACAGGAAGAATAAGAAAAAAATGGAAAAAATCATTATTTCTCAGTTTTCAGCCATTATAGTTTTAAAATAATACATGCCTCCATAATTAAAACTCACGTATTGTATTTGCCCATATGTCCCGGTTATTACACCGTTAAAATTATGTCCCTATCACAATGTATGGCGACAATATTTTATTTGGAAATAAAGGTGCATTTTTTCCATTTTTCATCTATCACTATTAACAAGTTTAAAATAAAAAAAATATAGAAATATTTCATCTTTACATTGATATTTAAAAAGTTTAGACCCTTAGGTAAATATTTACATGTTTTTTGTTTTTTTATTGTAATGTTTTTTTTTTTTTTATAGTAAACATTTTATTTGGGTAGTTTTGGGAGGGTGGGAGGTAAACAATAGATTTATAATGTAAATGTGTGTTCATTTTTATTTATTTTTACTTTCAGTTGTAGTATTACTTTTTGGCCACATGATGGCGGCCATGAGTTTGTTTACATGACGTCACTCTAAGCGTAACACACGCTTAGAGTGACGCATCGGGGAGGGAACAGCCAGAAAAAGCACAGCTTCTGAGAGAAGCTGACGCTTTTTCAGCGGGGGAGAGGAATCAGTGATCGGGCACCATAGCCCGATACATTGATTCCCTGGCTACCAAATCCGCGGCCAGGAGTGCGCGTGCACGCGCGATCGGCCGCGGTAGCGCGCATGGTTCCTGGACGTAGTTTCTACGTCCAGGAACCAAAATAGGTTAAATACCAAATAATAAAAAAATATATATATTTATTGAAGTTCACCTGAAGCAAAACTACAAATTCATATTAGGTATATAATGCCCATACTCTTGAAAATCTTCATGAAGCTTGTCTTCAGAGTCTCTCACTGACTTGGGCAAGCACTGACTGGCCATTCACTGACTATGGCAAGCAATAAAGGCCCCTTCACACCAGCTGCATTCCTTTTTTCAAGACTTGTCATTTTCCAAATGCAAGTAGAGTAAAGTTACAATTGGATTCATTGGAATGCACTCATACTGAATACATTTGTGATTCTCTAAAAAGGCAATTGTAGTTCTGCTGCATTTTTCCTGCTTTTTGATTTAGGCCAACAGAGTGAAAACATTTTTTTTGCATGCTTGCGATTACGATACAGACTTCTGATTTCAATAGGCACTAAGGTACAAACCACTTTTGTACAGCAGAGCACTGCTACGCAGTAACCAAAGCTTTTATGGCTGTGGTACGTGTACATTTTTGCATTATTACCTTGGGTTGATTCACATCAGTGAAAAATCATCAGCTGCCTTAGCTTACTAACGGTGTATTGTTAGTATGGAGCTGTGTAAAAAGGTTATCCAGCTTTTTCATCAGTTGTTTATTCAAAATTTGACAAATGTCCGTCAGGTGCATACAACAGTGGTTATTAAGATATGGAGAATAAAAATGAACCATGAATTATAACAGTTCATAGATGGAGTAGATATAGTGAGATTCATAAAAACACAAAAACAGCATGAACTGGGTACTTTCAAAGAATCAATAAAAACCAAGAGGCAAATGAATATTACCGTGTAGACTAGTGATCCGTGGTGCCTGAGGAAGGCCCAGCGAGTAATGGCTAGGTGATGTAACGGAGGTTATTAGAAAGATGGGAATAAGAAACTGGGTGACTGACTGGTCGGAAGGGAATAATATTGTGAAGATTAATAAAACTGATTTCCATGTTGTAAAACTGCTAGAAATGTCAGTTCTCATTTTAGACTGTACTTACATTGCTACAAATGGTCATCCAAAGGCACTGTCCTAAGATTTACTAAAGTAAGAATTTGCTTCTATGAACACCTAAAAACAATTAAAAATGTATAAATGCCTTAATTGAAAACAGGGAATATGGGCAGGAGCGGCACCATGGAAGCTTGGGCACTGCCATAAGCGCCCATAGATATTTTAGTTATAGAAGGAAATTTCAGTGCCATGGGCGTCTGTTAAGGTTGACCACCAGGAAAGGTAATTTTAAGGTTAGGTGAGGGGGTGGTAGTTTACAGAGAAACTCCAGTGAAAACTCAAGTCTGATTTGACATTTATCACATGGTGACATTTTTACTACTGGCAGGTAATGCCAATGGAAAGATATGCTGCTTGCTTTTTTGGCAGATGGAAACAGCTGTTATTTCCTACAATGCAACAAGGCTCCCACAGTCTGATGTCAGGACTCAGAGCCGTGAGGCACTGACATAATAAGTGGGAGTTGTTTCACCACAAAATCAGCCATACAGAACCTCCTGATGATCCGTTTGAGAAAAGGAATACATTTTGAATGGGAAAGGGGATATCAGCTAATGATTGGGTTGAAGTTCAATTCTTGGTTATAGTTTCTCTTCAAGGTTAGGCATCAGTGTGTGTGGGGAGGGGGGGGGGGCATTGGCCAGGGGTTGGTTACGGGTAGGCATTGGCAGGTGTGGGGGGGGGGGGTTAGGGTTATACATTGGAGGGTGGAGGGTTCTGTCTGAGAGTAGGTTAGGTTTAGCATTAGTAAAATATCAGTAACATTTACCAATATTTTACTATGGAAATTATCAGAAAATTATGTTATATTGACATACCCATTAAGCATTTCCGTACATTCATAACAATGGCTTGTGTTCTGTACAGTATACAGTACAAAATCTAGACTTGAATAAAGCTGACCTGCATAGAACTTCACAATAAAGTACATCTTTCCCTACAGCAGAAGAATAGCCCATAATTACTTGTAATAATGAGCTACTGGATTTGAGCCTGAAATATATTGCTTGCTTATACACATCTCATTCTGTTACTGGAGATGTACTTTACACGAATAAACGTTGACAAAAGATCTGAAAAAATCATTCTGTGGCAAAATGCTTATCTAAGCACATGGCCACATAATGAAAACCTACATTTAGAAGTTTGCAATAATAGCTTGTGCCAAATATGCATAACAACACAAAGAAAAAAAAATAACAAAAAAAACCTCTTGAAATAAATGTTTGCTAAAATTCTTGCAAAGCATCTAGCTGACTAGGATAGGATTCAATCTGAAGCACATCTTTCTCTTGAGCAGAACATTTCTAATAAAGCATCAGATATAATTCACAAATGTCAAGCTTATTATTCCTGAAAGGTTTTTGCAAAAACAGTGAGCTAAAAAGAACATACAGCCACTTGCAAGGGAATGATTCAGGAATGTGGGTTTGATTTTGGGTACTTATTGGGTCATTGTGTTGCCATGGACAATATAATCACATAGCAATCAAATGTGATTATATAATATAAGGGTGCATTCACACTGTAGTCATTGCATTTCAGAATAATTGTGCATGTCAATTCATACACTGCATATACTGAGCCTGTTCACACCTGTGCATTGTAACCAGTGGCGTACTTAGAAGGGTACAGGCATGGCGCATGCCATGGGGGCCAAGCCTGCCCCCATGCTGCACAGCCAACGAGCTATGCCAAGAAAACGCCCTTAGGTGTGCAGTGCTCCACACAGCCGGTCTGCCAAACCCACCATCCATGTGTACCTGCACTTGGGTTTCTGTGTACCTATCATAAATCCCGCAAATAAATTAACTGTCTATCTCACCCTTCTGCTTCAAATTCCCACACTATCACATTCAATAGGGGTGGTCACAATAACGTTAATGACTTGTATCAATTTTAATAATTTGTGTCCACCCTGGGGATACTGATTTATATATAAGCCTTTATTCAGCACAAATACAAAAGATATGCAATTCCGCCCTAAAAACAATTAAAAACGAGGGACCTGTGGAGCGCTCCTCACTCATACAACCTAGCACGCCACACTCATCCCATCCACACTGGTACCGGTACCAATCCGACGTAACTCAGAGCGGGGAGACAGAGGCAGCCAGGCTGTAGCAGAAGCCCATCCGTCCAGCTTTACTAAGGTTCTCGGGCACAGGTACAGTCACTTTCACCTTGCTGTATCAATCCGGCCAGTATCTCACCAGTCCTGAACGATTCCGGTCCCGTTTCCCGGATTACCGTACTAGCAGGGTATTCACCTGTCCACCTCTCTACCCAGCCGCGCGTCCGCAGCGGGGAGTGGTGGCGTGCTGGTCCACTAGAGAGAGTCCTTCCAGCTGGGAGCTTCAAACTTCGGAGCGCACAGATCACATCACGGGTTATGCCCCGCCCACTGACGCGTTGCGTCCGCCCACCGCGGACTTCATCAGAGTGTATGACGTATGGGCCAGGCGGTGCTGCGATACTTATGTATTTTATTGCTGGGTCGAAGCCCATCCCCTCACAGGCTACCATGGCAACATCCACAGCCTTCTAGGAACGGCACCTGTTCGTCAGCCGTTCATTAGTGCTGCATACATCTAGGTTGAGTTCGCCTATATAAAGTGTGGGAAGAAACTGAATGGGGAATACAGGAGTTCCCTAGCAGAGCATTTCTGCACTAACCACAATGGGTCAATTGCTGGCTTCAAATTTAAGGGGTTCTACAGGTTAAATAATAACAGGAGGGGCGGAGACAGAGAGCAGGTATTATTACAGCAGGAATGCAGGTGGATCTACCTATTGAATACGCTGTCTCCAAATGGCCTCAACCAGGAGTTGGACTATAAAGTGTTTCTATAAGAAATACACGAAGAAATCTTAGCTGGCATGGGATGTAGAGGATCGGCAGTGTTGAGTCAAAGAAATGCTAAATAAATGCTGAGCAAATGTAAAATAAATGCCAGGAAAACGTGCTCTGAAAGCTCATAAGGCTAAAAAGACTTTACTGGCCTGGAAGGCGAACTCAACCTAGATGTATGCAGCACTAATGAACGGCTGACGAACAGGTGCCGTTCCTAGAAGGCTGTGGATGTTGCCATGGTAGCCTGTGAGGGGATGGGCTTCGACCCAGCAATAAAATACATAAGTATCGCAGCACCGCCTGGCCCATACGTCATACACTCTGATGAAGTCCGCGGTGGGCGGACGCAACGCGTCAGTGGGCGGGGCATAACCCGTGATGTGATCTGTGCGCTCCGAAGTTTGAAGCTCCCAGCTGGAAGGACTCTCTCTAGTGGACCAGCACGCCACCACTCCCCGCTGCGGACGCGCGGCTGGGTAGAGAGGTGGACAGGTGAATACCCTGCTAGTACGGTAATCCGGGAAACGGGACCGGAATCGTTCAGGACTGGTGAGATACTGGCCGGATTGATACAGCAAGGTGAAAGTGACTGTACCTGTGCCCGAGAACCTTAGTAAAGCTGGACGGATGGGCTTCTGCTACAGCCTGGCTGCCTCTGTCTCCCCGCTCTGAGTTACGTCGGATTGGTACCGGTACCAGTGTGGATGGGATGAGTGTGGCGTGCTAGGTTGTATGAGTGAGGAGCGCTCCACAGGTCCCTCGTTTTTAATTGTTTTTAGGGCGGAATTGCATATCTTTTGTATTTGTGCTGAATAAAGGCTTATATATAAATCAGTATCCCCAGGGTGGACACAAATTATTAAAATTGATACCTATCATAAATCCACCTGAATAAAATGATTGAGGTGGCAAAATCTAAAGGGCAGTTCCAGCTATATCTTAATATGCAGAGTGACTGCAGTAGAGAACAAATTACCTGGTCCATAGTTGGTCCCTCTCCATTTCAGCAGTCTACCACTGTGTCAAAGCATATATCTGCAGGCTCTTGATGCAAGTCATGTGACATCTGGAGCCTATGGAGTGATGCTTCTGCACAGTGATAGGCTGCTGCAGTAAGGAAGAGGAGAGGACTCATAATAACCCAGACAATTTGTGCTCCACTATGGCTCTGAATAATCAAAGGAGGCGGGAGTATGTCGGGACACTGAATCTGGCCGATTATGGGGAGGGGGTGGGGGGAGGGGAATAGGTGTCAAAAGGTTAAGAACCAGCCCTGCCACTGTCACCTTATAAATAGTGACTTTACAGTACGCTCCAGTAAGAAAAATCAGCCATTGGCTAAACAATTTATATCACCATTCCCTATAGATCCTCAGTAATGTACTGTACTAGCACATGAATGTCTTATAATTCGTAACATTTGAGGTAAATTTGGGCTAGTTATTTTATGCAAATTAGTTTTTTTTTCCTCCAACATAATCCAAAATTATATTCCAGAAACTGATTAACTTTTTTTTTTTTAATTTTAAATACTGTGATGAAAATGCTAGCTGCCAAGTTTAATTAAATCCCCGCTATTAAATTCTGGCTCCTATTGTGACATTTTTATTTCATTCAGAGAAAACTAGAGTGCTCTAATTAGGAAACAGAATCCCACTGAAAGTGTAATAATGGGGAAGGCTGAACTTGTGCACTAGCAAGGTGTGTTTTTCCCTCACTGAGCATGGCTGATGCCAGTGGCTGAGCATGGCCTCACTGTTAGTGGGCGTCAGGCATGGCTTCCTAAAGCAAGCTTATTATTTCATGTGGTCCAAATTATCAGTTCTAGCTGAATTCTAGTGTGGCAGTGTTTCAAAAATAAGAACTTTATTAAAATGTACATAGGACAATGGACTGTATGCAATAAACTGCGTTAACCACTTGAGGACCACAGTGGTAAACCCCCCTAAAGACTAGGCTGTTATTTTCATAATTAGCCACTGCAGCTTTAAGGCCAAGCTGCAGGCCCACACAACACAGCACACGAGTGATCCCCCCCTTTTCTCCCCCCAACAGAGCTCTCTGTTGGTGGGGGCTTCACCCTATGAGAGCCGATCACTCTCTTGTCCCCCAAGGGGACAGCCGTGTCGCCCGGCTGTCCCCAGTACAGCACTGCTGCTGATCGCAGCGCTGTACATGTAAATAGATGGCGATTACGCCATCTAACAGTCTCCTGAGTGGCAATAGCTGCTCGGAGACTGAAGAGGGGGGTGGACCTCCGCCCCCGGAGGAGATGCGCATGCACCCTGCACGCGATCTCCTTCAATAGCCAGCTCCAGGACCTGACACCAATTGGCGTTAGGTGGTCCTGAGGCTGCGTCCACGCCCATTGGCGTGGATCAGTCTTAGAGTAGTTAAAGCAAATGGAAAGTTAAACTGTCCCCAGTTAAACTACTTACCACCAGCCCATAGGTGGTGTAAAGTGTGTACATGCCCCAGCGGCCCCGGCAACAACAGCCCATTCCTCCAAAACAGATCCTTTTAAAACATCTCTTTTGCACTAAAAAGTGGAAAAAATGGATGTTTAAAACTATCCCCTTTGCAGGAAGAGGTTAACTTACCTAAGGCTTCTCTTCTAGCCCCCTGTAGTTGTTCTGGTCCCTTCCGGTCATCCCACGCGGCTCTCTTCAGCAGCTGTGCATATCCACAGCTCAGATCATGCTCACCTTGCTGGGAGCATTTTGCACTTGCACAGTGTGTAAAACTTGCCTCAGCCACAAGAGCATGATCAAGGAGGCGGAGCCAGTGCCACCCACGTGCAGTAGCTTGTGAATGGCATAGCCACCAAGCTTTCGGAGGGGTACAGTTAAAGGGAGCAGCAGTGGATGACATTGAGGGACCAAAACTACTGCAAGGGGCTAGAAGAAGCCCTAGGGAAGTTAAACTGGGCATTTTTTTTCTTACTTAAAGGATTACTATCGCAAAATGTCTAAAAAATAAAAAAAAAGATTTATACTGGAAAGAATGCTAGTATAAGGGATAGTGAAGGGTTAAGAATTAGTTAAAAAATAAACCGCACTGCTGTTTATACATTCATGACAGCGTGAATGTGACAGCTCTTTACCGATGGATGACAAAAAGGGAAAAACGAGAGCCCCAATAGTGTGGTATTGTTATTATATTATGGGATTAAGTTAGAAGGAATATTACTCACAAGTTTGCTGGTTTAGGCAACCACTGTTCTCGCAGTCGGGGAGTTTAGGCCTGTCCCCGCTCAGGCTAAAAGGTCGCTCTCTATAGATAGAAGAAGGTGTTCACACCCATCCAGCTGGTGGATACAGTCGTGTTCAAGAAGATTACAGAGGCGCCCCAAGGATAAAAACACTATAGATAAAATATATGAGATGGGGGGTGCCACATAATTCACCTCCCCAAGGATGACAAATCGCACTGATTCACATAAAAGGAAAACAGCTTTATTCTTACTCCACAATACAATTGTATTGTGGAATAAGAATAAAGCTGTTTTCCTTTTATGTGAATCAGTGCGATGTGTCATCCTTGGGGAGGTGAATTATCCAGCACCCCCCATCTTATATATTTTATCTATAGAGTTTTTATCCTTGGGGCGCCGCTGTAATCTTTTTGAACTTTACCGATGGAGGACAGCTTGTATCTGCCTGGCTATTGGCTAAGATCAGGAGAAGACTGTTTTACTGCTAGCTGAAAGGAGGAATTTTGAAAATACGTTTAAAAATCCCCTTAGGCTGCAGTGCATGCAGGTTGGCCACCAGATTGCTGTAGAATTATCTATGGTCCCTGTTGTTCTGCCCTAGCAGGATTTCTCATCTCAAGTATTCTGACAAGCTTCCATTGTTGTTTTATAAACAGTCTTCGTTGTAGTCAAGGTAATGGCATCAGACAGAATTCAAAGTGATACAAACAGCACACGAATATTTCATGCGGTAATCCGTCATGCGGAAAAACCTTATGCGGAGAGACAGAGTGAACCTTTGATAGATGTGTTTCTCTGCACACCGGCCTTCCTGTGCCGTTGAACCTCCAGCATCTTGCCCGGGCTGCTCTGGCTAATGTAAAGTTTCTATATCTCTGGATTTTTAATCACTCATAAATCTGATGTGTAACCAAGCCTGAAAGATAGATACGCCTTCCGATCATTCATCACGACTGAGATAGTCTCACCAATGCAGGAATTCCAATTACCCAGCAACGTATACATATTTTCTATCATGCATCACCCCTCTGATCTCCTAACAATACATGTTGATGTGTTCATTCTCCCTGAAGCCGCGAAAGCGACGCACGTTAATTTGTACCTGTACAGAACTCATTGATCCAACCAAAAGATTTTATAGCCTTGGATAAATCAAGCATTCCTCTCAGATTCACGCCACATCCACATTCATCTGCATCAGGAGAGTTTCCAAAGCCCGCTGCATGAATGACGGCTCAATCAGCGGCCTACAAAAGCTCGGCTTGATAGCGCCATTCACTCACTAACCTGACACCAGGTCAGCAAGGGATTCCACTCCAAATGCAGAATGCTGAGAGCCTTATTCCAAAGGGCACATTAAATGAATCCTGGGCACTTGGTGTACTGTCCCTCTGGTCATCAAATCTAAGTTATACCGCTTTTTTTTCCCTGAAGCTTCCTGGTATTTAACTTCAAGTGTTCCTCTGAGGAATTATAAAAAGTAATTTAGTCTTGCCCTTTAAAAATGGTCCCAGTTTCCACCTGCTGACTAAATCCATTCCATTTCTCATCGTGAAGAGTTTCCTTTATCATTCCGAGGCTTGGAATTTCATGTCCTGCAGACCTCCAGGGTTACGGATCACTAAGTTAATGTTTCCAGAATGTCAGGGTTCTGCAGCCAGATTGATAACTTGTTTTCCCCATGTCTGAACACAGAGCCATGAACAGAGCAGGCTGCAAGCAAAGGAGCTCGGGCATCATTTGTTTCCAAGACATGCTCTGCCATTAGACAGACGTGGTTTTTAACACAAAGGAACAGGTTGAGCCTACAGTGTCTGCTTGTGTTTCCCATTTCCTTTGTTGAAGAGTGACAGCAATGCAAGAAAGTGACAGTGATAATTAAGCCATTTGACAAGGACAACGTACATTTCAGGTGCACAGGAAGTAGTGGGAGGACAACAATCACTAGCCTGATCACTTTGGTTCTCATGTGATGCCATTGGCTTCTGATGATTGTAGAAGAAAAGGAACAACAGCCATGCACATCCACAATGCCAGGTGACTTCAAACAGAGATCAAGATGTATACAAATTCCAATAAAAAGCAGAAACAAGCAAAGCGTGAGGAAAACACAAGGGCAAATTTACTAAGGTTCTAAATTGCTAATATTTTAGCAATTCATCCTATGTTGCCTAGTAACAGAGATATTTGAAAGCTTATATTCTTAAATGACCTCCAGACTAGTGGAACCTTACTAAATCTACCAAACTATGGGGTAGATTCATAAGAGGACGTTAAAGGTAATGTGTGTAGAGAGGTCGCATGCTAAGTATACTGTGTTTTGCGTAATGGGTTACACAGACTGCACACCTTGCTTTTTACATTGCGACACATACGGTGTATGCAGGGGTGTAACTAGAAATCACTGGGCCCCCCTGCAAAACTTTTGATGGGGCCCCCTCCCCCTGCAGACTCAATAGAGGCTGTCTATAAATCTTTATCTACAAAACTTTGTATGATTCCTTATCAGTGGCTGAGCAGATGCAGTCATTAGAACAATTGTGCAGAGAGCATAAAGTTTTTTTTCTCTTCTTGTCAGTCTCCTCTGTTGTCAGTCTCTCAGGACGGGCTCTCCTGTGGCTTCAGCTGCATCCCTTGCAGGGTCTATTGTTACGCCCCTGGTCGTGTGTTAAAAAGCACACACATATAAAGCAAGTTAGACAATTTTCTAACAGAGATGCTCTGAAAAAAACAGATATCCTACCAGTGATGCCCTGCTAACGTGATGTAGTGGTTAGCACTTTTGCCTTGCAGTGCTGGGTCACTGGTTTGAATCCCAGCCAGGGCACTATCTGCATGGAGTTTGTAACTTTCCCTGTGTCTGTGTGGGTTTCCTCCAGACACTCCAGTTTCCTTCCATACCACAAAAACAAAGATAAGTTAACTGGCTTACCCCTAAATTGGCCCTAGACTACGATACATACACTACATGGTACATACAGTACTTAGACATATGACCATGTTAGGGATTAGATTATGAGTCCCTCTGAGGGACATTAAGTGACAAGACCATGTACTCTGTACAGCGCTGTGGAAGATGTCAGTTCTATATATATATATATATATATATATATATATATATATATATTTACTCAAGTTAGTGGATGCACGATAGCATTTGAGTGGTAAAGCCTAACCAAACTCCAGAAGATTTACCCTTACTTTTATTTATTCTTACAATTTATTTAGCTCGCTTGAAAGTCTATTTTACAAAGATCTTTCATCATTTTTGCAAAATAAATACCGTATAAGGACTGGGTAAACAAAGGATACCAATTGAACCTGCTATTCACAGCAGCAACAGTGTCATGCAGCAAAGACTATAAACAGGCAGTGGAGCTGCTTAGACATCAAGGCTGTACACCTACAGACACCAAGATTCACACATAATTCTGGAAATGTTTCAGGAAGCAGAGAAGTGCATGGAGAAATTGCTGTTAGTCTAAAAAACTGTAACATTTTAGTTAATCAGCTGGTTGCCTGAGGGAAACTAATATAACTTAAGAATAATTATAAGCTTGCAACTAATATCACCATTCCACTAGATCACCTACTCAAAGAATGTTGCAGGATTCAATTTCCCAGACAACAGTTTAGGGCTGAGGACTGAACATTAGCAATGAACAATGTTGCTATGGAGAAGGGAGGAGTGGTGCATTCTGTTGCTATGGAGTAGGGAGGAGTGGCATGATTGAGTGGTTTTCAGCGGGATGTGTTAAAGGAGCACAATCCACTTGGCCAGGATGATCCGGCACTCCAAGTTGCTCTGAAATGTGATGGAAGGGGGGGGGGGGGGGGTAGTAAACATGCTAGATTACCAGTAGAGTTCAAGCCAACTGGTTGCCTCCAATGAGAGCCCCCTAATGTGCATATGAGGCTTTAAAGGATACACAATATGTGGCTACATACTTATTCGTGGGCTATGGCTAAAAGTATTAGAGGAAAGCAAGATAGCCAGGAAATTGGTATTGCTTAAAAGGAAATATGGCAGCCTCCATATCCCTCTCACTTCATTTGTCCTTTGAGGGGGTTTTGGTCCTGAAGTGGTTACATTATGTTTAATCTGTAAACAAAAAAAAAGGTAATAGGAGATCTGAAAACTATATTTATTTCATGTTTAATGTTGTCCCCAACAAGAACAGCGCTTTCAAGCAGCTGCCTCACTAATTATTAATTCACTTACTATTCTAAAAATAACCACAGTGTTGATATCCATGGATAATAAACTGGGAATGCAATGTACAGCATTGTAAAAACAATTTCCATCATTAAAAAGGTCAGAAAGCCTTTTTCTGCTGGTGCAGTCATGAGTGATAATTGAATCAGAATTTGCTTTATGGAGGAAAATCCCTTGAGCAGATGTCATCCATTTCCATCTAATAACAGGATTCTGCCAATCATATGTAAATATTAATCCAGAGCAGGACCTTTCATGAGCTTCATAGCACCTAGCCCTTCTGCACAAAGCCATAGACTCAGGGGGCCGAACACAAGGCAAGACAATACAGCGCAGATAAATACAACCTTCCCATCTGCAATTGTTGCTGAACTTTTCTTCCCAGGATGTTTGGTTTGAAGGTCAGGCGTACAAATGAAATCAAGAACAATCCCACATCCTCAGTGATACCCTGACTTTTTTAATTAAAATCATCAGAAATACAGTGGGGGCTGCTCATCAAGAAAAGCAGAGACAGAATCAAGCATTTTACATGTACAATGGCACTGATTTTAAAGTTTATTTCCAGTCAAGCCCTTTATTCAAATAAAAAAAACAATATACATAATATGATAGCACTCCTCTCACATGTATTGCATACATGCAAAGTGGGCGCCCAGAAAAAGCTTCTAGTAGAATATGGGTAAAAAAGCCAATATTCTATTTTACAGTGCTAATTCCAATTGTAAAATAATGGTAAATGAAATCCCGCCCCACAAAAACAAAGGCGCCCATAGTAATATCGGCTAAGGTGGGAAATTTGGGTGGGGCTGACAGGACAACTTTTTATGTGTAAACCAAGCCTTAAGGTGGCCATACACAATACAATAAAATGATCCGAATTTACAGCAATTTGATAAATATGATCGGATCTCCGAAAAATTCTAAAGCTTTTTTTTTCCATTTGACTGAAAAAAATCATATTTCCTGTGTTTTTTTTTTAATTTTTATCGATCCTGAATGGTGAAAATTTTTCTAAAGATTGCATTATGTGTGTTAGATTGTCAATTTATTGATATACACACCCTAGCAATTTTCTTAGGAGTTTCCAACAGGGTTGCTCTTCAAATTCGCGAATGTGTTATGTACCCGAAAATTCGGGTCAATTTTCATGGTTGCCGAATTCGAATCCGAATCCTGATGATTCGAATACGAATCTACCCAAACAGTGCCTCTCAAATTCTGCCTAATGATTGCAAATTCGTGCAAAAATTTGTGTTCGAAAATTCGGAAGTCTTTTTTTTTTTAAAAGAAATCCTTCTCCTCTCTCTTGTCTTTCAGGGATTTGTAGGATGTCAAAAGCCAACTCACATACATTGGCCATGGCCAGGAATCAAACCCAGGTCAACTGCTTGGAAGGCAGCTATGCTCACCATTATACCACCAACACTGCCTAGCATGGCGTACGTTAAAAAGTGGCGCTGGGAAAAAAGGGCGCGGGGTTTTAAACAATAAGCATGGATAACGTTTAAAAATGTATTGTACTGTATTTCGTTTAAAATTAATGTTTTATAAAGTTATAAATCATTAAATAATGTGCATTAAATCGGCAATTGTAAAAACGTTAATCTTCCGTTTAAATAGTGAAACGTATAATAACGTTTAAAAAAAAATTACTAAGTAACCCTCCCTGTACCTACCCCTAACCCCTAGACCCCCCTGTTGATGCCTAAACCTAAGACCCCCCCCCTGTTGGTGCCTAAGTAACCCTCCCTGTACCTACCCCTAACCCCTAGACCCCCCTGTTAGTGCCTAAACCTAAGACCCCCCTGTTGGTGCCTAAACCTAAGACCCCCCTGTTGGTGCCTAAACCTAAGACCCCCCTGTTGGTGCCTAAACCTAAGACCCCCCTGTTGGTGCCTAAACCTAAGACCCCCCTGTTGGTGCCTAAACCTAAGACCCCCCTAAACCTAAGACCCTCCTTAGTGCTCACTGTATTGTGTGTAGAATAATGTTTTAAAAACAGTAAGGGATAAAATATATTACAATTTACATTACGTACTGATCGCTTTGTTTTGTGAATAATAATGTTTTACAAACAGTAAGGGATAACATTTAAAATAATGTTTTATTGAAATAAGAAACGTAAATCATCACAAGCAGTTATAAAACATGAAAAATCTTCGGGCGAAGTTGGAAAACGTTATTCTCGGGCACCCTTTTTTCCTGTTCGGCGCCCATTAAACAATAATTATTATAGAAGTGAATGGCGGCGCCCGATTTGTCCACTAGCCTCCTGCGCCCTTTTTTACTGTTACCGCCTAACATGTACCATTGTGATATACCTTGAATCTACATGGCTATCTGGGGTTCTCTTCAGACAACTGTTGAACAAAAAATGCAAGGCCATCCCTGGGTGGGCTTGAACCACCAACCTTTCAGTTCACAGCCAAACACACTAACCAACTGCACCACAGAGAATGTGCACACAGCCACTGCTACACTTTCTCTTACAGGGCTATGGAAACCATTTTGCCCATGCGATAAAGCGAGGTGCAAAAATGAAATCATGCCTAGCAGAGGATGGTTTTTCGATCCATCAACCTCTGGGTTATGGGCCCAGCACACTTCCACTGCACCACTCTGCTGCCACATAGGGAATGCTTAGTTGTAGGAAAAAGTGGTGTTAAACTTCTTGGAGCAGACTTACTTCCTCCCTCCAAAAGACACGCATACATCCCCATAAAATCATTCAACAGCAACTGTGTGCACAGTCTCGGTGGCATAATTGGTTAGCGCATTTGGCTGTTAACTGAAAGGTTGGTGGTTCAAGTCCACCCAGGGATGGCCTTGCCTTTTTTGTTCAACAGTTGTCCGAAGAGAATCCCAGATAGCCATGTAGATTAATCTCTCTCTAGTGCAGAGTGGTGCAGTGGAAGTGTGCTGGGCCCATATCCCAGAGGTTGATGGATGGAGGAGGAGGAAGAGGACTTTTAAAAAAAACACATCTGAATTCCCGAACATGAATTTTTGCCCGAATTTTGTTACAGACTTCCGAACCGACTCCGAACCGAATTCGAACCGAATTTTGCAATCGCAACCAAATCCGAATTTTCCCCAAATCCGAATTTTCACCGGACCCGAATTCGAATGTACCCAAATTGAATTTTGGTACATTCGAGCATCCCTGGTTTCCAATCATTTTTATCATAATTGGGTGAAAAGTGAACATAGGTGTGTGGTACATTGGTCATACTTATGAAATGTTACAGTGAAAAAAATGTATTGCAATTTTTAAATTGAACAGATATTTAAAAAAATTGTATGGCGTGGGGCTACCTTTAGGCTGTACTCCCACTTGCCTTGAACCACGTGTGGCCAGCGGGAGCGGACAGTGTAGTGTCCGCTCCAATGGCCCGGGGAAGAAGCGTTACCACAGGCTATATAGGGCAATGCATCCGCCTGCTTACCATAACAGATCCCGCAGATCGAATGCAGAGTGACACGTGTGATCGGCTCCTATTTATAAATTAGGATCTGTTCACTGTCCATTTAGCAATGAGCGGAGAATGGACAAAAAAATGTACGTTCTTTGCTCAAGCTGGAACAGAGCCTGAGAATCCTTCCACTTGTGAACAGTGATTTATTTGTTACTGTATTTTTACATACAAGTGTATTTTCTTGAGAAAAGCATAAGATTAAAGTAAATATGCGGTAATCCATGTTAGAACGCCTGTGTCCTCCAGAGCAGACTGTCCTAACATCAGGGTATGCAGGTTACATCACAGGCCTGCCATCTGCCGCTTCTGCATCCAAGTCAAAACCTAATTCCATCTCTGTGCCTGCTCCCCGCTCTAACCTGATTCCATTTTGCATGATATTTAATTAGGAAGGCTGTAATTTAATTTCATATTGTGTTTGACCTGAAATACGAGCTTCATTTAATTACTCCTTTCACTTGCCTGGATGTCATGGCTCAAGTCGATGTTAGCAGATCAGTGAAGATGTCACACAAGGGCCAGAAACAACACTTTATAAATGGGATATTGCATGCTATAGGGAAAAAAAGAAGCCAAACCCTGGAATGTTGCCATGTTAATTCTGCTCTTGTTGTAGGAATACAGGTGGCAGCAGAAAGGCTAATTTCTCCTGCTTTCCCAACCTGCAGGAGGTCATTATTATTTCATGTTGGAATATGTTCAGAGCATGCTAAATGTAATGCAAAAGCAATTAGGATTTGCATTTTACAACGTAAAGCTCTGAATATTAAAAAAAAAAAAAAACTCAAAACAAGTGTGTGTGTGTGTGTGTGTGTGTATAGTGTGTGTACAGTATGTTTATGTATAATGTGTGTGGTACATGTGTGTGTATAGTGTGAGTGTGTATGTGTAAGGTGTGTGTGTTTACAGTATGTGTATGTGTGTAATATGTGTGTGTATAGTATATGTATGAGTGTATAGTAAGTGTGTATACGATTTGCGTGTACACAGTATGTGTATAGTATGTGTGTATAGTATGTGTGTATAGTGTGTGTGTGCATGTGCATGTGTGCGTGTGCAAGTATGTATAGTATACATGTACCTTGTGTGTGATGGTATAGGGGTGTGTGTGTGTGTGTGTGTGTGTGTGTGTGTGTGTGTGTGTGTGTGTGAGATGGTATAGGTGTGTGTGTGTGTGTGTGATGGTATAGGGGTGTGTGTGTGTGTGTGTGTGTGTGTGTGTGTGATGGTATAGGGGTGTGTGTGTGTGTGTGTGTGTGTGTGTGTGTGTGTGTGTGTGTGTGTGTGTGTGTGTGTGTGTGTGTGTGATGGTATAGGGGTGTGTGTGTGTGTGTGTGTGTGTGTGTGTGTGTGTGTGTGTGATGGTATAGGGATGTGTGTGTGTGTGTGTGTGTGTGTGTGTGTGTGATGGTATAGGTGTGTGTGTGTGTGTGTGTGTGTGTGTGTGTGTGTGTGTGTGTGTGTTAGTATAGGTGTGTGTGTGTTAGTATAGGTGTGTGTGTGATGGTATAGGTGTGTGTGATGGTATAGGTGTGTGTGATGGTATAGGTGTGAGTGTGATGGTATAGGTGTGAGTGTGATGGTATAGGTGTGTGTGAGTGTGTGTGTGTGTGTGTGTGCTGATATAGGGGTGTGTGTGACTATGTGAGCAGAGAGTGAGTGAGTGAGTGTGTGTGTGTGTGTGTGTGTGTGTGTGTGTGTGTGTGTGTGTGTGTGTGTGTGTGTGTGTGTGTGTGTGTGTGTGTGTGTGATGGTATAGGTGTGAGTGTGATGGTATAGGTGTGAGTGTGATGGTATAGGTGTGAGTGTGATGGTATAGGTGTGTGTGATGGTATAGGTGTGTGTGATGGTATAGGTGTGTGTGATGGTATAGGGGTGTGTGTGTGTGTGTGTGAGTGTGTGTGTGTGTGTGTGTGTGTGCTGATATAGGGGTGGGTGTGTGCATGTGTGTGACTATGTGAGCAGAGAGTGAGTGAGTGAGTGAGTGTGTGTGTGTGTGTGTGTGTGTGTGTGTGTGTGTGTGTGTGTGTGTGTGTCATGCCATTTTTATATATAATGTTAGGTCTGTTTATAAGTTTAGTAACATACCAGAATATCTGTTCATGTACAGAATATTTGTTTATAGCTCCATAAGATGGCACGACTAACATATCTTGTAATTTAAATGCACTCTTGGCTGTTTACTGGACTACTGTATGAGCTAAATCCATAGCATATAGTGATGATGAACCTGTGTCAAACTTAACAATGCTCACTAAGCGTAAAGCTAAGTTCTGTGTACACTTCCCACCCTCTCTGCAATGCTCATGTTGACAAATAGGTCTGCAAAGCCCTCTAGGAGGTTTATGTGCACAGCCATAGCTGCACTCAGACGGGGCATCAGCAGAGGGTCAGTTCTACCAAAAGTGGGGCAGAAGTTCATTATCAATCTCATCCCGGGCCCTCAAACCAGCTGCCAGGCCCCACCAGGTCACCCCCTTAACTTAACTATAATCCCTGGAGCCCCAGCAGAGTTGGAAGAGTAGCGTCTCACCTGTCCAAAAGGGCATGCTCCTCTATCATTCCATGGCTCCATGCACTTCTCCCATCTTCATCCACCGCTGGCTGCATCTCCTCTGTGACCCGTGGCATGTTATTACAAAATAACATGCCCTGGGTCAGCCAAGAGAGGCGCGCCTGTGTGAATAAAGACATGGAGTCCCAGACTGACAGAGGAGCAAAGCTTTGATTTACATCACAGGAGCCTATAGGCCCAGATGTCCTAGCACCCTAGACTTCGCCCTCCATGAACCTACAAACCCCCCGCTAAACCACACTACAAGTGTGCTGGCTGGCCCAGCTGTCACTTCTCGCCTGTAGCTACAGGTGCCCCTTTATATCAGACAGCCAGAGGTACCCTCAGTACTATGCTGCCTCCAACTGAAGGGAGATCTCATCATTGGAATGTAGATGACTAGAGACAGGTGAATAACCTCACATCTACACTCCGCTCATGACTCTGCATAGGGAAGGAGGGAGGCATTTCAGCTGCCTTTCTATCATAAGCATGTGCCTAGGGTGCTTTATGGTAAATCCAGCCCTGAGAGGAGAGTGCCTGCTGGTACAGGTGAGACTCTACTGCTGAAGACTCTTCGGGGTCCAGGGGACCATAGTTAAGTTGGGGAATGACCTGGGGGAGGGCAGCTCGGAGCCCTGGGGCAATGGGCATGCATGAGGAATTGTCTTGATGACCACTAAATGCATCAAATGTCAAATGCCAGGTCAGAGGCCAAATTACATCCCCAGGGCACAGTTCAGTCATTCATGTGAGAGATCCCTTACAATGCTGATAAGAAAAAAAAATCCTGCCCACCTTCTCTAATAGAGATGTATATTTAACCCTGTTGGCGGTACGCAGTTTCAGAGGCTGCGTCCGCCAGGAGGTTTTTTGCCCCCAACATTTTTTTTAAACGCTTCGGCTAGCATTTCGCTAGCGAAGCGTATGTTAAATGTTGCTCCGGTCCCCCCCATGCCCGCCGATCGCCTCCGGCTATACATACCATGCCACGATCCCACGAAAAGAGCAGTTTCCCGATCGGCTTCTGGCGTTGCTATGCCGACAATCGGAGATGACGTCATGACGTCAGCCGCAATCCCGATCACCATCATCGCAAAGCCTGGAGCCGATTGGGCGGCTGCGCCGGTGTGGGAACATTGGTGGGGTACGTATAGCGAAAGCTATTGCGGGTGATCGTGTGGGACTGGAGCAACTTTGTGCATACGCTTAGCTAGAGAACCACTAGCTAAAGCGTATGCCACCATTATTAGAAAAAAAAGTCCTGGGGCCATGTGATCCTCCGCGGCGGCTACCCCGTGTGTAGCACGGGGTTACCGCTAAGGAGGTTAAAAAGCAAATTGCATTTATGCTTAAAGCTTTATTGTATACTTGACTGAAATGTGAAGCAGACCTCCAAGTTTGCACATTAGAAGATTGTTTATACGTGCCAGGCTTAAAAATGCCAACTTCTGCAAGTGTGTTGGAGGGTTGCTGTTTTAGGTCTTCAAATATTTATTTATGCTGAACACGAGAGGAAGCCTCACAGCCGACTAGTGAAGTTTGTACTATAACAGCCTTGCCCAGCAGAGGAATCTGTCCGCTTTTCATAAACACTTGCTATAACACCCTTCATGTCTTGGCAGCACACGCCAGTTTTTAAGGGCTAATCTAAAATATGAACAGCATGTTCAGGTCACTGAAAGGAACATTACTTCCATGTGGCCTTCCAAATCATAGACTGTCAGCAGCTGGTGCAATAAAACGCCAGCAATCTTCACCTTGGGGGTTGTTTGGAAACTTTTAGTGACTTAAGAAATCTATTTCTTTACCTAAAAGTCCTACATTTCAGTTTTAAACATATTGTAATAGTTTGTAATACAACCACACTGGTTAACGGAAGCAAACAAATACGCTGCTTCTCATTTTCTAAGTCCAGTCTCGTCTATGGCTATGCAATCCAATCCTCGTGTCCTTTAATGCCAGCAATTGTACTCCTGCATCTCTTTTTGCCTGCACTCCCACCACCTGGCTGTATACAACAGCGACTGCCAGGAACATGCTGGCCATGCGTACATCACAAATGCCACTTGTGGGGGCAAATTGGATGAACGAAGGGGAGTCCAGCATAACCAGGGGACCTGTGGTTATCAGGACAGGTATGGATGCATTTACATGTTTATTTTAGTGCTTTCTGGGTTACTTCATGGGTCCTTTAACGCTAACAACACCACTGATATCAAACCGTTTTCTCTGATGTCTCTTTTTGGACTCTCTCATTGGTCCTCAGCAGAAGCTCTCTGCCATGGCTACACACACACAATCTAAACCTGCAACTCTCAAGCTCTCTACAAGCTCTCCTCACTATCAGAGCTGGGACAAGGTCCTCCAGCACCCAAGGTTGAGACACCAAAGTGCACCCCTCCATCCCTCCCACCCCAGCTGTCACACACTGATTGCTATTAGACTAAGAGGCGCCCCAGGGCTTCCACCCCCCCCCTCCCTTCCCCAACATCTTAATCTCTAGTTATTGGGCTTGCAGTCACTGCCATGTATCTCGTTATTATTTCTCTCTGCTTCAAACACAATAGGGGAATGATAGCTGAGTGATTTGTGCACCCCCTCCTACACTGCGCCCTGAGGCTGGAGCCTCTCTCGCCTTTGCCTTGCCACAGCTCTGCTCACAATGCACCCCTTTTCTAGCCCTGAACTAGCCACAACACTTTACCATAACACAGATACTTCTGCCCTTGATAATTGACATTTTTGACTGTCTAACTGCTAACTCTTCTTTACTACACAAGATTCTCTTCTCTCTAGGCATTTAGGGATGTACTGCCTCAGTGGAAGGACTTTTGGTTTTGCCAATTCTAAAACCATATTCACTCCACATCCTCTCTATGGTCTTGTCCATTTTATTAGTGCTTTTGGCTTCCAGTTCACAAATGTATTTCTTGGCCCCTTATTGTTCTGCTTTAACTTCTTGTGTCCCTGATGGTCTAAATGCTATCTCCTTTTTTGGCCCTCTGGCTTTCTTAAAGTCAATGTTCAATCAAAATTGCAGTAAAATTGTGTCAAATTCTTTGAAAAATTGTGATTATGGCTATTTTGCAGCAATTTTAAAGTAAGTCAAGGGAAGTGTTTTTTTTAAAAAAAATGACCTGCAAAACACTCTCCAGTGTGTCGAGCCCCTTAGAAAGCTTTCTTATGAAATATAATTTAATATCTTACTGTGGTAAAAGTTGCTGATCTTTTACCCTATCTACCACTAATCTCCAGGTGTATGGCCGCCATGACCAAAACAAACAGCTAAACAGACCAAGTTTTTAAAAACTTGGACTGCTTCCTTGTCAATTGCATGTTCAATACAATTTGAATATTTTTATTAGCACGGTTGTAGAATGAGACCCTTACTCCTCCTCATTTGTTCAGTTGACTCTTTGTAATCATATGTACTGCCTCCAGATTTCTATGTCAATCGCTGCTTCTTTCATTCATTGCAAAGGCCTGTCCATAGTTTCACTTATGCAGTCTATCCATCTTCTATTGCCCTCAATTTTTCCAAGCATCAAAGATTTCTCCAAAGAATCCAGTCTTCTCATTACGTGACCAAAGTGTTTGAGTTTTAATAGTACTATCAGCCCTTCTAGTAAACACTCTGGCCTTATTTCTTGTACTTCTTGTTAAGTATTGACTGATTAGAATCTTCTAGCAGTACACGGGACTCTGTAGCTTTCTCCACACCCACAGTTCAATGATTGAAAATGAAAATTCTGATTTGCGCCAATGCCAATTTCCATTTTTCAATTTTCCTGATTTTCAAAGAGTATTGTTGCCAATTTTTTGTATCGGAGAGAACCCAAAAAAATGAAAAAAAAAAGTGAAATCCGAAAATGGAAATTGGAAAAAACTGTTTTAGTGAATGATCTTAAATTACCGCGATGCTCCGATTTTTGCAGAAAAATTCTGAATTTGCTAATTGGTCCAATGCCTCAGTTCTGTGATTGGGTTTAAATTACTGAGTTGTGCTTAATCAGGTTTCCGTGGAATTCCGATTTCTGAATTCCGATCAGGAAATTTAAATTCCAAGGAGTTCGAGTGAGCACCCCTACAGTTCAAAAATACCCTTTGTGTCCTTGGACACTAACATCCGGGTCTTTGTACAGGAAGTATACACAGAGCAGGGACAAGGTCCTCCAGCACCCAAGGCTGAGACACCAAAGTGCGCCCCTCCACCCCTCCCACCCCAGCTGTCACTCACTGATTGCTGTTAGACTAAGAGGGCCACAGGGCCCACAACCTCCCCAACACCTTCATATCTAGTTATCTGGCTTGCAGTCACTGCTATGTATCCACTTTTCTTATTTCTTTCTGCTTCATACACAATTAGGAATGACAGCTGAATGAATTGTGCGTCCCCTCCTACACTGCGCCCTGAGGCTGGAGCCTCTCCAGCCTATGCCTCGGCCCGGCCCTGAGTATACAATACAATGATGAATCTGTGATAATGGAAAATGTAGGAGGTGTGTAACGATTGGCGTCAACACAGAGAGAGAATCTGATTATTGGTGATCTGCAGTATCACCAAGAATACAGATGTATACCTGATTATTGATGATCTGCAGAATCACCAATAATACAAGTATGACTAACTTCTGGACACCTAATAATGTGTAAGTGTTTGGGTGCAACAGTAGAAGGCTATCTCCCGTGGAGCGGGAGATACAGACACTACTGCAGCCAGTGGACACCTGAGGAGCAGGTGACCTATGGCCGAGCAGGGGCTATCTCTAGAGATGAGATAGAGCAGCAGCCAGTGATTCCCTGATGGAACAGAAATCAGACTGTACTGCAGCCAAGGATTCCCTCGTGGATTGGAAATCAGACTGTAGTGCAGCCAATGGACTCCTAATGGGAAGAGACCACTGACTGAACTACAGGAAGGCCTCTCTGAGGTACAGGAGGACCTTGCAGCTAACTGACACCTGGTGAATTAGTGCCAAGGAAGTACAGACAGACTAATCACTCAAGCGACAAGTGACAGCCAGGAAGGTCAGACAGGCCAGGTCGGCAACACACAAGCATACAAAGTACAAAGACAGAAGACTGATTCGGTAACCGGATACAAGCAGGGTCAGTAACTGGTACAGATGGGCAGAGGTACCGAATCAGAAAGCAAGAGAGAATCAGCAAAGCAGAAGGTCATAACAGATATACATAAGCACAATTCTAATCTGAGGTGTGAGGTCCTTGGTCTCGACACCCGGGAACTGGTCTAAAGTATAACAGAGTAATGACACAGCAATCCTAAGCTTGGGTGTGAGGTCCTTGGTCTCAACACCCTGGAACTGGTCTAAAGTATAACAGAGTAATGACAAAGGTAATCTGGCTAAGTGTGAATTCCCAGCTCCTGCTGGTTCTAACACACTGTAAGATCTGACTGAGGTCTGAGTGCTCACACGTAAGTATTCGCAACGGCAGACAACCAGCAACTGAAAGACAAGATCTATATATACTCCAGCGCTGCTCAGCGCCGCCCCCAGCCGCTCAGACAATCAGGAGTTCTGCTGGGACCAGCTGATCGTCCGGATTAGCTGATCCCTCTCCTGTTGGCATAAAGGTCCTGTCCTCTAGCGCGAGCAACTCTCCCTCCGAGTGCACTAGAAGGCTCAGACAAACCAGACATGTCGCTGTGCGGAAACCGCCGGTCTGAACGCGGAGACAGCCGACCCACCGCCAGACCGCGCGGCGGCATCTCCGTTATTCATTACAGTATCTGGACTATTGGAAAATGATGTAAGACAAAAAGAATAATTAGAGAGCCCCAAATAGTGTAATACTGTTGATTGGTACTAGTAGCAATGAATAGTAAAAATTTTACTCACAAACATGGGTTGCCACCACAGGCAACTACTGTATGCGCAGATGGAGAGATTATCCTGTCTACACTCAGGGGCTCTTTACCTGTCCTGACAATCATTCAGTTGCTCCTTGTTGTACTTTGCCTGAGGAAGCGGGCGACAGACTTGCGAAACACGTTGCAGATGTTATTGGATTTATTAATAAATGTTGAATAGGTTTTAAAGATGCATTATTGTTGTGTCATCTATGGGGAGGTAAGAACACCAGTAACCCCCATTTTAAACTGTTTTTTTTATATATTTTATACTTTCTGGCGCCTCTGTATAAACAAATTATTGCAAAATGATGCCCTTGCAAAAGAAAATTTGCTTGACGTGTACCTGAACTCAGAGGCTCCTCTCTGCTCTAAAAGATAAGCAACAGCATAATAACCTTTAATGAAAAACATTACTTTGTTACAGCTGATACAAATCCTGCAATAAATCTGCAGTGTGTCTATGTCCGGCTCTCACGTAAGTAGACATATTGTTAACATACTGTTTACAAATGAGCTGCCATAGCCATCAGCTGCCAAAGCTGATGGTTCAAAATACATCTTGTGCTTAGTCACAGTTAAGGGGGAATTATACAGGCTAAACTCTCTAAATACATACAGGGTGCCGGTATATCTCCTGTCCTGTGAAAAAGTTCAGGTCCACTTTAACCACTTCACCACTGAGGGGTTTTACCCCTTGAACACCAGAGCAATTTTCACCTTTCAGCGCTCCTTCCATTCATTCGTCTATAACTTTATTATTACTTATCACAATGAAATGAACTATATCTTGTTTTTTTGCCACCAATTAGGCTTTCTTTAGGTGGGAAATTATGCCAAGAATTATTTTATTCTTAGCTACTGTAATTAAAACCCATGAAATGTATTTGCCCATTTGTCCCGGTTATAAAACCGTTTAAATTATGTCCCTATCACAATGTTTGGCGCCAATATTTTATTTGGAAATAAAGGTGCATTTTTTTCAGTTTTGCGTCCATCCCTAATTACAAGCCCATAGTTTATAAAGTAACAGTGTTATACCCCCTTGACATAAATATTTAAAAAGTTCAGTCCCTAAGGTAACTATTTTGTTTATTTTTTTATTGTATTTTTTTTTTTTAAATAACAAAAAAAAAAAAAATGGGGAGTGTGGGAGGTAATGAGTCAATTTATTGTGTAATACAATGTATTTGTATGTGTAAAATACTTTAGGGTGTAGTTTACTATTTGGCCACAAGATGGCCACAGTGAGTCTGTTTACATGCGACCTGTAAGCGTCCGGAAGGACACTTACAGGAAGCAGTAGGAGGCTGGGAGAATCACAATGATCGCGCTGTTTCTAATAGAAGCAGCGGATCATTGCGGGGGCTTAGATCAACGAACAGGAATGGATTTTTCCGTTCATTGATCTCCGGGCGAGCGGGCGGCGGCGTGCACGAGTGGCGGGTGCGCGCGCACAAGCGGCGGTAGCGCGGAAGGTACGGATTTCTCCGTCCCTGGGGGTTAAAGGATGGTAAAAGCGACGGAGAAATTCGTACCGCCGGGGGTAAAGTGGTTAAAGACCAGAAACCATAATTCTCTTATTTCAGCCAGCACATGTCTGGCAGTAGGCCTGTCTAGCTCCCAGGTAATCCACCAGTAAAAAGGGTTTTAAATGACCTGCTATCATAATGTGGTGTAGGTAATCAATTCAAGCCTGTTCTCATTACTGCTATTTTGATTTTTAAATCACTGAGCACAGATGCTACTGCTTGATGGGATTAAGCAAAGTATTTTAAATGAATGCAGCAGATTCACGGTAGTGGCACCACATGTACTAAAGCCAAAAAGGATATTTTATTTATTCCAGTTTTCAAGCTGTCTTTTTTAACCTGTTTATCTTCTTTAAGGTCCATTTTACTGATAAAGGGATTAGCTGGCAGACCAGTAGCGAACAGGTTCTCTATACGGCAGGAAGGGGATTATGTATTTTCTGATATTCTGAACAGTGATACAGGAAGAAACTCGTATTTTCTTTTACATTTATTGATGATTTATTCAAACCCCTCAGCAGCATCTTAGCAATCTTGAAATCTTCTACGCAGACTGAGGTATTAGGAGAAGAAACACATTCAGCAGTGCAGTGCAATGTTCAGCGTTTTATTTTCTGCTATACAGTTAAAGTTACAATTATATATCATTATTTTACATACTTGAAAGGTTTATTTCCAGCACATTTTGAATTGTGACTCCTTCCAATGAAAGCCTATAGACAAGTTTAAGGTTGAATTTTGAGACTGCTGAAATACATAGTTAAATATGGGTGCACACACATCCAATTTTGATTGGCCAATTCTACCAATTCCAGGTAATATGGGAGCTTACCTACACAATTTGTTCATAGTATTCAAAATCTGTTGACCCTCATGGAGGTGTTGAAGTTGGCTAATCAAAACACACTACTTTGCTCTTTATTTTGGGAGAGCTACTAAAATCAAACTTACACTCTTCCACCGGCACTTCTTCCCATCTCTCCTTTCCACCATTATTCCATCTTCCCTGTCTTTTCTCTCCTGGGGCACCTGTGACACATCACAAAGGCTAACGGCTAAACACTAGAGGCCTCTAGTGGTTACATAAGGTATTGTTATTTATATAGCCCCAACATCTTCCGCAGCAATGTGAGTATATTGTCTGTACACAAGAAAATCCCGCTGCACCATTGAGTAAGGTGAAAAAATAGAAAATTCTTTATTCCAAGTCCAGCATCACAGTATACAGGTAAAAGGCTCACGCGTATCGGAGCAAGAATGGCTCCTTAATCATAGCTCACACATAAATGTATCACATGGTATATATAGAGACAGGTAGACACTCCCTATGGGTGTGCCTCTGAGTCTTAAAGGTACATACTTTTTGGTAAAACTGTGAAGTATTGAATCAATAGCATACACAAAATAACTGTTAAAAATGTACATACACATAGTAAAAACATACACCAGATAAAAAAGGGTCTGCATATCATGAATAGTAATGACACAATCTTATTATAAATTCTGGATTGTCATTTAGAGCAACACTCCCTATGTATATTGTATTGTCATAGAACAATCATACAAATAATGAGGAAAAAACCTCAATAAAACATACTGACATCTGATTTTGCATTTAAACCCAAGGGGGCACGTGTGCCCAGTTTCCAGATCCAAAAAGCCTCTCTTCTCAAAAGTAGTTTAAGGATATCTCCACCTCTGGGTGGACGTATAATGCGTTCGATTCCACAAAATGTAAAGCTAGACATGTCTCCCATATGAGTATATAAAAAGTGTTTGGAAACACTAGACACATGGGTAACATATGACATATTTTTTAAACATCGATTGGCCCCATTAAAATGTTCGGATATTCTTTGTCGTAATGGTCGTGTTGTACATCCAACATATTGGATATTACAACCGACACATGTGATCAGATAGACAACGTTTTCAGTGCCACAATTGATGTATTGTCTGATATCGTGATTAGTATGTCCAGACAGAGAGACGAACACGCGAGTCTGGGTATGTACCCTACAATAACGACAAGTGTTGTAGCCACACCTGTAAGATCCTTTGTGGGTTAGCCAGACTGGCGCCCGTCTCTCCCTACTGCTGAACAGACTAGGTGATAATCTGGTACCTAGTGTGGGGGGACGTCTAGATGAAAACCCACAACCATCCGCTAAGATGCGTTGGAGTTTAGGATCCGCATAGAGGATAGGCAAATATTTCTTAACGACCTTCACTATTTCTTCATATTCTAAACTATATGAGGTCACGAAATTCACATTCTTGTGATATTGCCTCCTACTCTGTGCGGAACTTGAGAAAAGAAGGTCCTGTCTGTCCTTGTGCAGTACTCGAGTTCTGGCTTTGTTAATCAAATCTGGATGATAGCCGCGCTCTAAAAGTCTGGAATGGACAAGATCCAATTCCTCCTGTAGAGCTGTGGGATCTGAACAATTTCTAGCTGCTCTATGCATCTCTTACCATATGGGATAGATCTTAGGGTGTGTTTGGGATGACAACTTGAGGCCAATAATAGAGAGTTGCCTGCACATGCCTTTCTGAAAGTTCTGGTCGAAATGACTCCTGTAACTCCATCCCCCCTCAAAGTGAGATCCAGGTAGTCTATCGCCATAGAATTTTGTGACATGGTAAAGGAGAGGTTGAGGGTGTTCTGGTTACAGTATGCTAGAAAATCAGGCAACAGATCTGGGGGGCCTCTCCAAATGAGCAGCAAATCATCGATATATCTAGCATACCAAAAAAGAAAATCAGAAAAGGGGCTCCCACCCCCAAAAATGCGGAGCTCCTCCCACCATCCCATGTATAAATTCGCCAGGGATGGGGAAAACTTTGCTCCCATGGAAGCTCCGCATCTCTGGAGGTAGTAGACCCCATCAAACATAAAATAGTTATGGCTGAGTAGATAATCGACTGCCCTGAGGAGAAGGTCCTGGGTCTCAGTTTTAAAAGACCCATATTTTGTTATGTGGAACTCAAGTGCCTGCAGTGCAAGATGGTGCGGGATAGAAGAATACAATGATGAAACATCCATGGTGACCCACATATATTTGGGGTCCCATTGAATATGTTGAACACTAGACAAAAGGTGTGTTGTGTCCCGCAAAAAGCCTGGTAGGCGTTGTACCAGTGGCTGGAGGCACCCGTCCACCCATTGACCCAGACGCTCCCCCAAAGAGCCAATGCCTGCCACAATTGGGCGACCCCTCGGGGGAACGTCTGGTTTGTGCACCTTAGGCAGATGATGAAAAATTGGTACAGTGGGCGCCCCAACCACTAAATATTTGGCCTCTCGTTCTGTGAAAACTCCCTGGGAAACTCCATATTGGATTAACTGTTTAAGTTCAAGTTGAAAATTTGAAGTAGGGTCCCCAGGCAGGACCTGGTAGGTACTGGTGTCCCCAAGTTGGCGCAGGGCCTCTGTCTTATAGGCCTATGAATCAAGAACAACAATCGAACCCCCCTTATCTGCATTCCTTATGATAATGGATTTATTCTCCTGGAGGGAACGTAAAGCTTCCTGCTCTTGTATGGTAAGGTCCGAGACTGCCCTAGGCACCTTTTTGATTGACATCAATTCCTTTTCCACAAGATCCTGAAAGGTATCTACTACCGGTGTTCTGGCCTGTACAGGGTAGAAGAGCGGGTTCGAGACGGCCACGGGGCCCGGGGCCGCACCAGGAGCCGGGGCATCACTCATGCCGGACAGAGATTCCGGGACGAGGATGTCAGGAACCCCCTGTGACAGGGAGACCCCCCCGGCACCCGGCGCGGAAGCAAGGGGCCCCGGGGCCGTCCCCGCCTCCCGCTCCCCCCTCTCATCCCCTGCACAATCCAGAAAATGCTTTTTAACCATTAAATTTCTCACAAATTTGTTTACATCTAGCATGGTATTAAAAACATCAAAATGGTATGACGGTGCATAGGACAGGCCCCTAGACAGCAATGATAGTTGGAGTTGGGATAATGTGACATCAGAAAGATTGATAACATTAAGAGGAGCAACAGCTCTATTCGCTATTTTCTTTTGCCTGTAACCTGCCCTTCTGGTACGTCTCCCCCTTTGGGGCCGCGTTTGCGGTTCCCCCTCTTTTTGGGTCGTTGATAATACGTGGGATGTTTGTGAGGGGTTTCTGGTGTAGCCTGTCCGCGCTGGTCCCCCGCCCCCTTTGGGGTGCCAGAAAAGACAGATCTCACCCTATCTTCTCGTGTGTCTGAGACATCTGATTCAACACTGTCTGCTGAGCTAAAACTGACCCGCTTAGAATATCTTGGTTTGCGAAGAATTGATCTAGGTGATCTATGGACTGTTTCCCACCTCCCCCATTCATAAACCACATTATTTTTGTAGTCTCCAGTGTCCCTAAGGAACTTGATCCGTTTTGTGTTCATGATAATGTTCTCCATTTTTGTGATATTTTCTTTCATTTTGGTATTGAGATCATCAAAATGATCAAAAGAAACACATCGGTCAAGCTCACGTCTGGCACTGGAGATCTGAATTTTAATATCTGCTAGCTTTTGTTCCTCATAAGTGACAATCAACTTCATTAAGCGGATTGAGCAATCCGTTAGGACCTGATTCCATTCTATGACAAAACGATCTGAATATATGGTTGTAGGTATTTTCTTAATGTGTAGGCCCCTCGGGATCATACCTTCTGCTACATAATGCTTTAAAGTGGTAATATCCCACCATAAACGTAACTCTTTATCCAATAAATTTTCTAAACTCAAAAAAGAAGATTGTAAGTTTACATTTGGATCAATATTGCTTGAATCTGATTGTTTAGAGAAAACAGACATGTATTTGCTAATTTTATCAGGGTAGGTCAAAAGTTCACTTAGAATATCCATAGCATAGTCAGAATCCGGTATTACCTCAGCTGAGGCTATGTTAACTACACCAGAGTCCTGTGCCACAGAGACATGCACAGAAGAAAGTTCTGTGTTAGACAGTTCCTGTTGTACATTAGCCCCAGAATAGTGTTCCACATCGGATGTCCCATAAGATTTAGGGACAACACTAGGACCAGATGAAATACTGGAATTACTAAGGGATTTATTGTGTTCCTCTGTGGCAGCTGAAAAACCTCTAATCAACTCCCGCACAGTATTGGTCTTAGGAATAGCCCCAGTCTTAAGCCAATCTTGTAGATTCCTCTGAACATTTGTAGTGGCATAGTTACTCACATTACCAGGATGTGGTCCATCTTCCTTACAGCCATTGACGGGGAGAGATACATCTACTGGTGCAGATGGCTGACAGGGCAATGTAGGAAATTCCTCTTGATACTGTATATCGGACAAGGTTTCCGTGCAGACACTCCGCTGTGTTGGAGTTTCCATTGAGGTGTCCCGGCTGCTCAAATGCTCGCCCTGCTGGAGCAGGAGGCGGGGACGGCCCCGGGGCCCCTTGCTTCCGCACCGGGTGCCGGGGGGGTCTCCCTGTCACAGGGGGTTCCTGACATCCTCGTCCCGGAATCTCTGTCCGGCATGAGTGATGCCCCGGCTCCCGGTGCGGCCCCGGGCCCCGTGGCCGTCTCGAACCTGCTCTTCTACCCTGTACAGGCCAGAACACCGGTAGTAGATACCTTTCAGGATCTTGTGGAAAAGGAATTGATGTCAATCAAAAAGGTGCCTAGGGCAGTCTCGGACCTTACCATACAAGAGCAGGAAGCTTTACGTTCCCTCCAGGAGAATAAATCCATTATCATAAGGAATGCAGATAAGGGGGGTTCGATTGTTGTTCTTGATTCGGAGGCCTATAAGACAGAGGCCCTGCGCCAACTTGGGGACACCAGTACCTACCAGGTCCTGCCTGGGGACCCTACTTCAAATTTTCAACTTGAACTTAAACAGTTAATCCAATATGGAGTTTCCCAGGGAGTTTTCACAGAACGAGAGGCCAAATATTTAGTGGTTGGGGCGCCCACTGTACCAATTTTTCATCATCTGCCTAAGGTGCACAAACCAGACGTTCCCCCGAGGGGTCGCCCAATTGTGGCAGGCATTGGCTCTTTGGGGGAGCGTCTGGGTCAATGGGTGGACGGGTGCCTCCAGCCACTGGTACAACGCCTACCAGGCTTTTTGCGGGACACAACACACCTTTTGTCTAGTGTTCAACATATTCAATGGGACCCCAAATATATGTGGGTCACCATGGATGTTTCATCATTGTATTCTTCTATCCCGCACCATCTTGCACTGCAGGCACTTGAGTTCCACATAACAAAATATGGGTCTTTTAAAACGGAGACCCAGGACCTTCTCCTCAGGGCAGTCGATTATCTACTCAGCCATAACTATTTTATGTTTGATGGGGTCTACTACCTCCAGAGATGCGGAGCTTCCATGGGAGCAGAGTTTTCCCCATCCCTGGCGAATTTATACATGGGATGGTGGCAGGAGCTCCGCATTTTTGGGGGTGGGAGCCCCTTTTCTGATTTTCTTTTTTGGTATGCTAGATATATCGATGATTTGCTGCTTATTTGGATAGGCCCCCCAGATCTGTTGCCTGATTTTCTAGCATACTGTAACCAGAACACCCTCAACCTCTCCTTTACCATGTCACAAAATTCTATGGCGATAGACTACCTGGATCTCACTTTGAGGGGGGATGGGGTTACAGGAGTCATTTCGACCAGAACTTTCAGAAAGGCATGTGCAGGCAACTCTCTATTATTGGCCTCAAGTTGTCATCCCAAACACACCCTAAGATCTATCCCGTATGGTGAGATGCATAGAGCAGCTAGAAATTGTTCAGATCCCACAGCTCTACAGGAGGAATTGGATCTTGTCCATTCCAGACTTTTAGAGCGCGGCTATCATCCAGATTTGATTAACAAAGCCAGAACTCGAGTACTGCACAAGGACAGACAGGACCTTCTTTTCTCAAGTTCCGCACAGAGTAGGAGGCAATATCACAAGAATGTGAATTTCATGACCTCATATAGTTTAGAATATGAAGAAATAGTGAAGGTCGTTAAGAAATATTTGCCTATCCTCTATGCGGATCCTAAACTCCAACGCATCTTAGCGGATGGTTGTGGGTTTTCATCTAGACGTCCCCCCACACTAGGTACCAGATTATCACCTAGTCTGTTCAGCAGTAGGGAGAGACGGGCGCCAGTCTGGCTAACCCACAAAGGATCTTACAGGTGTGGCTACAACACTTGTCGTTATTGTAGGGTACATACCCAGACTCGCGTGTTTGTCTTTCTGTCTGGACATACTAATCACGATATCAGACAATACATCAATTGTGGCACTGAAAACGTTGTCTATCTGATCACATGTGTCGGTTGTAATATCCAATATGTTGGATGTACAACACGACCATTGCGACAAAGAATATCCGAACATTTTAATGGGGCCAATCGATGTTTAAAAAATATGTCATATGTTACCCATGTGTCTAGTGTTTCCAAACACTTTTTATATACTCATAAGGGAGACATGTCTAGCTTTACATTTTGTGGAATCGAACGCATTATACGTCCACCCAGAGGTGGAGATATCCTTAAACTACTTTTGAGAAGAGAGGCTTTTTGGATCTGGAAACTGGGCACACGTGCCCCCTTGGGTTTAAATGCAAAATCAGATGTCAGTATGTTTTATTGAGGTTTTTCCTCATTATTTGTATGATTGCTCTATGACAATACAATATACATAGGGAGTGTTGCTCTAAATGACAATCCAGAATTTATAATAAGATTGTGTCATTACTATTCATGATATGCAGACCCTTTTTTATCTGGTGTATGTTTTTACTATGTGTATGTACATTTTTAACAGTTATTTTGTGTATGCTATTGATTCAATACTTCACAGTTTTACCAAAAAGTATGTACCTTTAAGACTCAGAGGCACACCCATAGGGAGTGTCTACCTGTCTCTATATATACCATGTGATACATTTATGTGTGAGCTATGATTAAGGAGCCATTCTTGCTCCGATACGCGTGAGCCTTTTACCTGTATACTGTGATGCTGGACTTGGAATAAAGAATTTTCTATTTTTTCACCTTACTCAATGGTGCAGCGGGATTTTCTTGTGTACAATTGATGCTGGTCTGGACTCCCTGCTCCCATTGCTGGGTGAGTGTATGTGTAGCAGCCCTTTTCCTATATGAGTATATTGTCTGTTGGGCTCACAATCTAATCCCTACCATAATCATATGTCTATATCATGTAGTGTATGTATTATAGTCTATGGCCAATTTTAGGGGGAAACCAATTAATTTATCTGTGTGCTTTGAGATGTGGGAGGAAACAGGAGTGCCCAGAGGAAACCCACACAGACACAGGTAGAACATTTGTGTAAATAGTGCCCCAGCAGGGTTTCGAACCGGGGACCCAGGGCTGCAAAGCAAGAGTGCTATCCCCTATCACAGTGCTGCCCACGGGTACTTTCCATGGTGCACCTAGGTGTTTAGCCTCTAGCATTTAGTCATGGGACACACAACAGCCCGGAAGAGAAGGCACAGGGAGCGGCACTTGGGGTGGAGAGAGGACATGGGAGGAAGCGTCGACAGACAGGTGAGCGTATTCACTGCCTACACAGCACGGCTCGGTTGGGGAGGGGACTGACCTGGCAGTCTGTGTGCACAGATTTTCAATCGATTTCATGCTGAAATCTATTGAAACCTGTGTACAGCATGTGGAGGGATTCAATCAGATCCCTCTCTCAACCAGTGTACTGTCAGCTTAAGCGGCTAATTCATAAAACATCTCCTGAATCCTTATTCATCTTTACTATTCACTATAAAATATTTGTCAGCACTTTGCAAAAAAGAAAACAGAAAATAATACTATTACTAAAAAAGAAAAACGTTTTTTCTTCAATACTGTTGAGTGCTTAAAAGGTTATATAGATAAAGTAGAAATCGAGGAGAGGTAATTCATGAGATAAGATGGATAAGGAGAGATAATTTGTGTGAGATAAGTTGTGTAAATCAGCCCCCTAGGGAACCAGCTAGATTCTCTGCAATACTCTCAAACAATAAAGTAACAAGGAAAAGATATAAGAAGAGATGTATGATGTCATTTATTTAAGTACGCTAGACTTTGATAGATGACAGGCTTTAGAATTTCTCAGGATTGCCCAGAAGCAAGGCATTATGGTTTTTTTCACCCCATTTTCTTTTTGTACAGCAATGACATAGCTTGACACCCTGAGCTATGAGCAGAATGGTTTTGAAATATGCCCTTTTATAACAGGAGAGCTTTGTCCTGTACTCGCCAGTTAGACCTTACAAATCAATGACATTTCTCTTAAACAACCAGGCTGCTCCAATACTCACATTGTATCAATTCACCTCTAGGGAGAGTGTTCACATTAGAGAGGGATAGATCTATGAACAGTAATAACCTTTCCTACAGGAACAAATCAAAGTGTACGACTTTATGGCGGCAGTTATAGGCACTACCGCTGTGGACGACTCGCTGCCTCCTCCCTGGTTCATGAGGATTCCACAAGCTAAAGCTAGATTCATATCCTACTTTATAAAATACAACAGACACATATGCGACTTTATATCAGACAGATCATGCTAAACTTATTGTGATGTAAACTCATCGCAAGCACATATCTGCCAGCGAGGGATGGGCAAAATCTATTCATTGAGTCTAACACTTCCCAGGTGGAGGCAGCTTCCTGATCCACTTTATTATGCGAGGGCCATTCATTTCAGCTGCTACCATTAAAAATTAACTTGATCTGCCATGGTTCGTATCCACATGGCAATATGCATATAGAGCAAATGTAAATTAGAGTGTAAATTATGATCCAACTACATATTATCAGCTCCACTCGACAAATCACAGATCCCTTCTTGCGTACATATGTTATCGTTTTTACCTCCAAGCCTGAAATAGGCTTTGAGTCTGATTTACTAATCCCTAGAAGCTCAAGTGCAATCTTTTACTTTGCTTCACCGGGTAATCGCATTTACCTGTGTCTGCTGCAATTGCATTGTGCACAGGACACCTACCACAGGGATATGAAGGATTCTCAGTTTCCAGTGTGACCTAAATACCAGGTTTTATTTTGTTTTCCTTCAAAATGACTTCAAAATATTTAGTCTTGAGTCATTTTATATGAATATGCATTAGTCTCTTCATTATTTAGGCCCAAGCTCTTGAAGAAGTCTGTAAGGACGAAACAGATAGGGCAGAGAGAATACAGTGGTGTTCCAATCTACATTTCTGAGTTGTTTTGAGGTCTATGTTAATCATTCACAGGTCACACCAGAGGTTATATTTATAAGGGTGCCGAGGTTCTCTTTGCAATAATTATTTATTTCTGTAAAAAAATTGCACTTTTTCAAAAGATTTATAACATTTCTGTTCCCTTGCGATGATACGCCCTTTTATAAGGGATCTACACTTAGCAGAACTTCAAAGGCGTTCAAATTTGGCTTCCAAATAATCCTGACTAATAGGACTAATTTGACTGAACTGGATAGAAACGGAGGAAAAATCAACTAACACTCATAATAGCTACATATGATATAAATTCTGACATTTCATGTGTAGGTTTTTTCTGACAGATAGGAAAACTATATTGAAGGAAGAACCAAATTGCTAAAACTAATGATTAAAAGTCACAGATTGATTGTGTAATTAGATGTTCTCCAAGTGTACCTAAATAAAGAATAAATATCAGTGGGCAAAAACTGGAAGTTCTTCAGTGCCCCCATAACCTCAGTGACCTGCGTTTCATCTTCCTGCCCCCCTTCCCCCATCCCATTCAAAGCTCCGACAGAGCCAAATCAAAGCAAAAGAACATGTTCTGCCCTTTCTGTGCGCCCTTTTTTATTGCACTCTCAAATGGCTGTGGGCTGCAGCCTTGGCAAAGAGCATTGCGAGCATGTGTGGTTTACATATATTTGTAAGCGCCCATACTCCCAGCTGAGGGTCCAGCACACAGACTGTCAGGGAGTACCCACAGAGAGGGCGTGTGAGAGAACTAGGCATGAACCATTTAGGTAAGAAAGGTAGTCAAAGCTTGAAGACAGAAAGGAGGGAAGCCCTCCTTGTCCTTTTGTCTATTATTATGCTGAAAAAAACAGGAAGTGCATCATACATGTACTGTATTCTGCGCAATGAGATCACATTCCTCAGGAACACACAATCCTTTCAGATCAGCATGTTTACCTCATGGGACTGAGCTGTTTTTGCTGGTAGAATACAGGTGAGAGAAGCTCATCCCTTGTCCTTACCCAGGCTAGAACAAGTAGTAACATTTTCCTGTCCACCACTTTGTGCAAGTAAAGTGATATAATGAAAAGTAAATTGGCCTTCAGATGTGTATATCTTTTTGGCACACAGCTATAGCCATACGGACTTTTAGTTCTGCCGTTAGGTCCATTTCCATAAAGAATGAAAAAAAAAAAAAACTTAGAGAAAGTAAAATTATCTCTAGTATCATAAAAAAAGAGCAAATTAGTAGTCTTAAGCAATATTCAGCTGTATTTAAAGATCCCAATTATATAAGCATTAGAAAATAAAAATAAAACGGCAAGCTTACAGCAATCCAGATGTCATATTCTTTGGATATTAGTCTGTTATTGCTGAATTTCTGAATACCTCCTTGCTAGATTCCCTAATATCTATGCATTTTGTTATTTCTGACTTAAACATACCCCGAAGCCTAATTCACTCATTACTTTTAAGAGCTATCAAAAATCACATTACATTTCCACACCAACAAAATGGATATCTCTAGGCTCTCATTTTGTCAGTGAAAGGATTTAAGCAATTGCACCTGATGACTTCCTCCCATGCAGATAAAACAGAAAGGGTAGTAAATGATTTCTCATAAAAGGAAGGGTGGGTGGAAGCAAGGCTGGAGAATGGGAACTTTACAAGGGGAGAGAGACGCACAGCTCATACAAACACTGGCCATATTAACCTTTTAATTAGAAACTTTATTGCCATAAGAACTAGATTAATGTGGCTGCTTAGAAAAACAAACCAGTATTTCTGCCATGAAAACCAATTACAGCTGAATTGTAACTGGAGTGCTATCCTATATGATCATGGCACCGGAGCACTTGCACAGGAAGGAAAGTCTACTAGTGGCGACCGCCACCAACAGTAAAGTAAATCCACAAGGACCCCTACAAGATAGCATTCCAGCATTGCTAAAAGAGGGATGAAACTCAAAATAAAATGTTTGTTCTGAAACCTTAAACATAGTAAAAAATGCATATGAAATAATATGAGGCTGGTCTCCTGTCTTTTGAAGGCATACCGATATATACACTTCAAAGAAGCTAACTAGCATGATAGGTTTCAGGGCAAATGTTCAGATTGACTTGTAATTAAATAATTACTGAGCAAAAAAAGGAGAAACATTTCTGGACACAGCAGAAGCATTTCCGTATTATTTCTACAGCTTAGTACACTTAGTAAGGTAACAGTGGCGTAGCTAAGGAGCTGTGAGCCCCGATGCAAGTTTTACAATGGGGCCCCCAAGCACTTTATGCATAACAAATGATACGGCGCACCAAAACCTGCCTATGGCAAGTACAGTGTCAGAGGTGCAAGAAAGGGATGGGGAACAGTTTGTTAATGATTACCACTAATCAAAGTATCTATAGAAGTGATTATTATGAGCACAGGACCAATAGAAAGCTAATCCTGCAGTTGAGGGAGGGCCCTTTGGGGCCCCTCTGGCCCAAGGGCCCGATGCGGTTGCAACCTCTGCAACCCCTATTGCTAAACCTCTGTTAGGTAATATGAACATTCTGCTACAGTAAAAGCAATCTAATCAATTAGCTACTAAGTGAAGTAAAGTGGAGTAAAAACTTTCATTGCCATCAGCAAGACAGGTAACTAAAGGTGCGTACACACGCACTACATCCGGCAACGACGGGTCTTTCAGACCCTCCCGTTGGGCGGACGTTCAGCTGACAGTAGTGCGTGTTTACGCGCTGTCGGCAGACTGATGAGGCTGTTTCTGAACGATCCGCACAGTAAAATACAGTGTAAGAGCATAGGCAAACACAGGGGAGGGGGATTACAGCTGCCCAGAATCCCCCCCCCCCCCCTCAGACCAGGGCCTGTGCAGTGTCTGGGGACAGGCACAAGTTGAGACACCAGAATATCTGCAGGTATCCTGTAGCTCACAGCACTGCCCCCTTTTCTTCCCCTGCTAAAGTTGACTTTGAATGGAGCAGCAGCGTGTGTACAGAGCATGGAGCAGCAGTGTGTGTACAGAGCATGGCACAGCTCTGGGATCTTAACAGAGTCAGGTATAAGCACAGCCCTGTGCCCTGCTGTGTTAATGCTTGACTTTCCCCTTAATTAGCAATGTCGGCTATCCGTATCCAAACTGCTCTTGAACGATCCGGTTGTCGGTCTAATGGGAAATTGCATTATGTGTACCAAGCATGATGCCCTCCCATATTATTATACTGTATTGTGCGTGGTTGAGGGAGACCTTGTCAGAAATCCCCTCCTTGAAAATCCTGCGTTTGAAGAGGAGGCAGTCTAACCGAGCAGGTGGGCCAGGGTTCAAATCTGGATGTCCTAATTAAACCTCCTGCCTGATCTGCAACTTAGACAGGACTGTCCCTGAATTTGAGGTATGCTGCATGCAGTAGTACAGTGCATACTGTTTACTACATCTAGTCTATTATTGACTTTGAGTGCCTGTATGGCGTCGATATGCACGGATGTTTACTATTGCAATGAAAGTATGAGGTCACTTTTGGGGTGGGATATAGGGGATTACCACTGTATGTATTGTCTTGCACTTTGTGTAATCAAGTAAACCACACTCCTTGATAAAGGGGGGCCCTGCAAGGCCCCTGAAACAACTGTCAGATACTTGTGGATATGGACCAAAAGTGTCTGATCCATTGAAACTTGGTCGTTGAAACTCTACTAGTCTGTGGCTTTGCCTACGCCACTATACCAAGAACCCAACTCAACCGATTGGGTGCCTACTCAAACCTATGGACTGTCATGTTCAGATAGGATATACCACCCAGCTCAGTTATCAATAGGTAAGCTGACCTAAGGTTACACATTTAAAAAAATGCAGTGTTACAATTTGCGTTCACATAGCAAGAAATGATGGAGTCTACTGGCAGTGCGGCTTTCCTAACCCAATGGCTCATCTGTCTTCTTATTTCCACTAATAGGAGCAACATTAGCAATGCAATACACGTGCAATACTGTCAGGGGCTACTAGTAAGGATTTATGTGAAGAAAGTTTTGAAAGAACAGTAACCTTTAAAGTTTTGTCTCTAAGCTACATACACATTCCTATTTAAACACTGGGATAGAGTGCAGTGATGCTGGTTTGCATAAAACAGCAAGAATAGTCAATGTGCAGTTAAGAGAGGATTGTCATCTTTATTGCAATGCCTGAATACAGAAATGTAGAGGATTTCTACATCTCTTGCTAGTGTTTTATATTCGGTATTAGTCACTGTCCATACTGGCACAGGGATGTGCATGTGTATTACTTGGTTGTATTACCTTCTCACTCTTGTGATTATTTGTGTATGGTAGGACCTGATCTCTGTATGCACATTGCTGGCCAGGGTCAGTACGCGACTTCAGAAGATCGACTGGAGAAATGATCTTTTGTTGCATCGTTCGTGGCCGTGCATCACCCGATCTAATTTCCTAAGTCTTTGTGGTGGGAATTTACATTAAGACTTCCTTTAAGAATAAATACATTATTCTTAATCATAAATAAAAACCACAATGAAACTCTGGAATATTTGAGGCAATTCCTTTCCTTTTGACATCTTGCATCCCTGAATAATTATTTCCTGCTAACCCTTGCTTCCTTGAAACATTTAGGGAACAGGCTCCATATAATAGGTGTTCTGTGGTATAAAGTGAGACATTTAAACCGTAATGTAAACTGCACAGTGGTCTCACTGAGCCCGTTGAGTTAGAAAATACATCTGCTGAGCCCATGCTTGGCTGCGCAGGAAATCTCTCCCATGGACTTTGCTGGCTACAAATCCTGACACTTCTGACTTTCTAAGCAAGGACTATGGCAGGGAAGGCCATTTTCTCTCATTCATCTGTAGAACATTGCAAGTGTTACAAACATTCCATTGTTACCTATCCACTCATGGAACTGCACAGAATGTCATCAATTGTATTTTATTACATCATATGAGAGTTTTTCCATTATACAGCGTTGATACTTTTTTTCTCCACCATTGACACTTAACCACTGATGTAAAAAAAAGCTATAGGTGAAAATGGAAGTCACGTAACCACTGTAACCTGATACTAGACTGGATATAGAAGCACAGGCAGTAATGGAGGTGCTAATGGAGGGCAGCACTTCTCTAACCGGAGGGGGGTAACTGCTTTGAGACTGCCAGCTGTCAATGCAGCTGTTATATGATGGAAGTTGTATTTATTTATACTTTTTCATACCAGCCTACTGATTACAACCATTATTGTATTATTTACATGTCTTTTCGTTATATCATTACCATTTGTATTTATGCATTTATACTTCATAGAAACATTAAAATCCAACGTAAGGTAATTATTAAAAAATATACAGAGTACCCAGAAAGCTCATGGTGAACCACAAATCCTGGGAGTGTGTAAGGAGCTACAATGGACCAAAAAGCCCTCTTACTAAAATGCTATGCAAAACAAAAGTTTGCCCTCTTTCTGTTTTAAGAGGGGAAACTTTGGTTTTCCATTAAAAGATATACTTATCTAATGAAAGGTCAATGTACAAACCAGTGTTTTTTATCTCCTGCAGTAGAATACAATAGCAGCTGGCCAGAAAAATCACAACTATGAACATGTATAATTACATCAGAGGGCAATATAAACGCTTTGCAGATGAGCTATTTGTCCCTAGGGTTGTACAACGGACAAAGTGACATGATATACGTATCGAGGAAAAAAGTTTTGCCATCTATTTAGAAAGAAATAGTTCCTTCTCAGTTAGAGTGATTGAAATCTGGAATATGTTACCAAAATAGTTATGGCAAACGCTATATCTGCATTTAAAGAGGGCTTGGTTGCTTTTCTTGCATTGAAAGGCTTCCATGGCTATAATTACTAGGTAATTTAAGGAAGAGTTGATCCAGGGATTTATCAGACTGCCATCTGGAGTCAGGATGGATTTTTTTCCCTTTTAAGGCCAATTAGCCCAGGCCTTGAAAGGTGTTTTGCCTTTCCCTGGATCAACCAGGATTTGTGCGAGTTCAGGATGGTGGTTTGTTGTTTTTTTTTCTGGTTAACCTTGATTGATGGATGTCTTTTTTCAATCAAAGTAACTATGTAACTATGAACAGTTGGGTTGAGCAGTAAGTACTGAACGTCTTTGTATAGATTACTTGAAATCATTTTCTTTTTATTTTATTACCATAGTCCTCCGAAGGATTCAGGATATAATTCCACTAGCAGCCAGTGGTCTGGATACAATGTGGCGTTCCAGATGACATGCATACGAGTCTGAAATATCCTTGCACTGGAAGGGGGGCACTATGTTCCTCTGTCGAGGAACGCATGTGTCATCTGGAAAATGGTGCATGTCCAGTAAATAGCCCCAATGATTTTGCACGCACAGTGTCCGGAACTCGGAGACAGTGGAAATCTGGCCTTAGGCAAAGAGAAGGAACACCAGTACTATGAGCAACGCTGTACATAATTAAGCAAAGTTGTTAATTAACAGGATTTCAGGCATGGAAGGCTGGGGGTCAAAGGTGTTTAGTCAACTTTAAGAATACCTGAAGTGAGAGGGATATAGAGGCTGCTATATGTATTTCCTCTTAAAGGGAAGGTTCAGGGTGGCTGTTAAAAAAATAAAAATGCCCATCCACTTACCTGGGGCTTCCTCCAGCCCGTGGCAGCCAGGACGTGCCCTCGGCGCCGCTCCACAGGCTCCCGGTCCCCTCCGGTGGCCGACCCGGCCAGGCCTGCTGCCAGGATGGGCTCTTCTGCGTTTCAAAATGTGCCTCACGGGGGCGCACTGACGTCATCGGACGTCCTCCGGGCTGTACTGCGCAGGCGCATTTTGAAACGCAGAAGAGCCCGACCTGGCAGCGGGCCTGGTCAGGTCGGGTCGGCCACCGGAGGGGACCGGGAGCCTGCGGAGCGGCACCGAGGGCACGTCCTGGCTGCCACGGGCTGGAGGAAGCCCCAGGTAAGTGGATGGGCATTTTTATTTTTTTAACAGCCACCCTGAACCTTCCCTTTAAGCAATACCAGTTGCCTGGCAGTCCTGCTGATCTATTTGGCTGCAGTAGTGTCTGCATAATACCAGAAACAAGCATTCAGCTAATCTTGACAGTTCTGACATTGCCAGAAATCCCTGATCTGCTGCATATGCTTGTTCGGGGTCTATGGCTAAAGAGTGGCTGAGCGTCCTCAAGGGAGCCCCAGATAAGCATAGAGCCTGAGATGTTTTTCATCTCAGGTTCACTTTAAAGAGGTACTGTAATGGAATATAGAAAAATGTAGTAAACTATTCAGTATATCCACCTCTTGTGTTATGTATCTTGGTTTCAGCATCAGAAACACTTCCTATAGCTATATATAGCTTTATATAGGTATGTAGCCCTGCCCTCCCAGTGATGTCACAGCCTAGGCATTTTAGCTACGCAAAATTCTCCTCTAAGACCTTTCTACTGGCTTAGGAACACTATACAATACAAACATTTTGCTGAGCTGCACCTGACGGGACTAAGGATGCCAAAACTCATGATACATTTTATAATGTAAATCAGGGAGAGGAAAGGTTGAGGAAAAATTTTATAATGAGTAAACCATGACTAAATTATTTATAAAGTTACTTTGTAAAAAACTAAGCAAATGATAACCTTATACAAAGGTAAAAACAAAACCTCTCTGTGAGTTTGCAGTAACCACTTGAGGACCACAGTGGTAAACCCCCCTAAAGACCGGGCTATTTTTTTCATAATTGGCCACTGCAGCTTTAAGGCCTAGCTTCAGGATCGCACAACACAGCACATAAGTGATTCCCCCCCTCTCCCCCCCACCAACATAGATCCCTGTTGGAGGGGTCTGATTGCCACCCCCCCCCCCCCCCCCCAGATGTTTGTTTTTTTGTCAATATTTGTTATTTTTTTGTCTTATTTTCGTACCATTTCTTCTTTCTCTTTTTTTTTTATCAAACCCTCCCTGCATACAGCCGGCCAATCATGGCGAACGGCTGACATAGGCTTTAGCCTATGAGAGCCGATCCCTCTCTTGATCCCCAGGGGGACAGCCGTGTCACACGGCTGTCCCCAGTACAGTGCTACTGCTGATCACAGCACTGTACATGTAAATAGATGGCGATTACGCCGTCTAACAGTCTCCCGGGCGGCGATTGCCGCTCAGAGACTGAAGGTGGGGCGGAGCCTTAGTCTGGTTCTGATGATTTGGCCAATCCTGGAGTGGCAGCAAGAACGTGTGTGTGTGTGTGTGTGTGTGTGTGTGTGTGTGTGTGTGTGTGTGTGTGTGTGTGTTAAGGGAGGGGAATCTGTCAGGCTGTTGGATTATAAGGCAGAACTGAATATACATTGTTTACAGTGCAAAATTATTCAGATGCTAGGGCACTGAAACTTACCTACCATCTTTTTTGGCTCCTCCTTTTTTTACCCTTCATCTGGTTCTGCAGATTTGGCCAATCCTGGAGTGCCCTTTATGTCCCCTTCAGTTGCCCAATGTGACTACGCCTCAGGTTGCCATTACCGCCACGTGACCACACCTTCAATCTTTGCATGTGTACAGCTCTGGCAGCAAGAATGTGTGTGTGTGTGTGTGTGTGTGTGTGTGTGTGTGTGTGTGTGTGTGTGTGTGTGTGCGTGCGCGTGTGTGTGTGTGCGTGTGCGTGTGTGCGTGTGTGTGTGTGCGTGTGTGCGTGTGTGCGTGCGTACGTGCGTACTGTAGTGTGTGTGTAGTGTGTGTTAAGGGAGGGGAATCTGTCAGGCTGTTCAGATGATTCTTTTGTTCAAAGTCTATTCACAATTTTATGTCTGTATAAGATACTTTTTAAACCTGCAAACATGAAATCCAGATATTTTCAGTGGAACAAAGCCGGGTATTAGAGGAACATCTGTAGTATTGACTTGGCATACCGAGTCTGTATATTGTGTCCTAGAAAGCTTTAATCTTCAGCCAGCTCATTTGTTATAGGCAGCTCCTAAACTATAATTTATTTGCACGCCGAACAGCCCATAACTTCTTCTATAGAAAATAAAACAATACGGGATCAATACCCGTCAGCTCAGAAGTCATTACAATATATTTTGAAACCATAGAGGATGGTTTAAAGAGCTAGCGTTCTATAAATAACAAAAAAGTCAAATAAATGTTAGGCATCGCCCTCTTAAAGAAAGCTGTAAAGATAATGCAGAATTAGAGAGAAAATGGCAATAAATCAAAATGTCAGGCCTTATATTGAGATTCTATAATGGCTTCACATTTGCTTTCACCTTACCTGCAAGTCATATTTACAGCAAAGCCCACAGCCAGAAGAGAAATAAAATATTCTCATTATCAATGTAGCAAGCTAGGAGCAGGTCTGTAATTAAAATATATATTTCAACTTTATAAATCTGAAAGAGAACAACTTATAGGATAAAAACAATATTATCTGGAAAGGTTTTAACCACTTTACCTCCGCCCGTACGGATTTCTCCGTCCCTTTTTCCATCATTTAACCCCCAGGGACGGAGAAATCCGTACTTTCCGCGCTCCCGCCGCTGTCCGCGCTCCCGCTCGTAAACACGACGCCCGCCGCTAGTAAACACGCCGCCGCCCGCTCGCCCGGAGATCAATGAACGGGAAAATCCATTCCCGTTTGTTGATCTAAGCCCCGCTGCTCTCCAATGGGCAGCGCGATCATTGTGAAAAAAAAAAAAACCACTCACAGCCTCCTAGTACTTCCTGCGAGCGTCCGGAATGACACTCGCAGGTCGCAATAAACAAAAAGTAACTGTTGACATCTTGTGGCCAAATAGTAAAACTACACCCTAAGCATTTTTTACATATAAATAAATTAGTGTTACACAAAAAATTAACTCATTACCTCCCACACTCCCCATTTTTTTTTTTTTTGTAATTAAAAAAAAAAATTAAAAAATTTACAATTAAAAAAAATACATAAATAGTTACCTTAGGGACTGAACTTTTTAAATATTTATGTCAAGACGGTATAACACTGTTACTTTATAAACTATGGGCTTGTAATTAGGGATGGACGCAAAACTGAAAAAAATGCACCTTTATTTCCAAATAAAATATTGGCGCCAAACATTGTGATAGGGACATCATTTAAACGGTTTTATAACCAGGACAAATAGGCAAATAAATTTCATGGGTTTTAATTACAGTAGCATGCATTATTTAAAAACTATAATGGCCGAAAACTGAAAAATAATTAATTTTTTTCCCACATTTTTCCTTTTTTCCCATTAAAACACATTTAGAATAAAATAATTCTTGGCATAATGTCCCACCTAAAGAAAGCCTAATTGGTGGCGGAAAAAACAAGATATAGTTCATTTCATTGTGATAAGTAACAATAAAGTTATAGACGAATGAATGGAAGGAGCGCTGAAAGGTGAAAATTGCTCTGGTGCTCAGGGGGTAAAACCCCTCAGTGGTGAAGTGGTTAAAAGTGAAAGAATACCTTTTCTAAAAAGTATTGTGAATCAGGGCAACTTGCTAGGCTGGGAAGAATCAAACCAAAAGCTTTCAAGTACCAAATCAGAAGTAACCAAAAAAATCAATTAACACATTCAAGGCACAGAACTGTTTTTTTTTTAAACCAGTGTACACTTCATCACTTAACTACATGGTTAACTGAGCCAAGAAAATTATTGTTAATGGGTAGGATGGAGGCACCCAATGTGTGTTCTATTTTAGTATTTTGAAATTAAAAAAAAATATATAATAAAATGACAGGTAATTGCTTACCTCTGCAGAAGATATAGACACCAGTTAAACTGGAAAAAAGTTTTTATTCAAAAAGCAATCTGACAACGCGTTTCACTGGTCATGGCCTGCTTCCTCAGGTCAATGCAAAATGCCTTGATAGCATAGGGGATAGAGTGAAGGCGCCTACACTCTATCCCCTATGTTATCAAGGCATTTTGCATTGACCTGAGGAAGCTGGTCATGACCCGTGAAACGCGTTGTCAGATTGCTTTTTTGAATAAAAACGTTTTCCAGTTGAACTGGTGTCTATATCTTGTGTTTTTTGGGGGATGGGAAAAGATGTATTTGATTATGCTGCAACCTATGGAAAGTATATTTATAGGCATCCCCTATAAAAAAAATACAGTAAACATATGGAGTTTTATTTCTACCATTCTTCTCTATTACACTGCCTGAATTGGAATTCCACTAAAACAGGAATAGGCACTGAATAGGAACTCCACTAAAAAATGCAAAATGCACACAAATTAACTTTACTGCCAGGTACAGGAAGGTCTTAAACTGATCGGTAAATTATGTGCCAATATGCCCCCTATTTTTGATAAGAATTCCAACTTTTGGTAAAATACCACACATTTCATGCCCTAATTTACTGCATGAGGTAAATTATGACTAAAATCTACCAGAATAGCAAACAGCTTTTACCTCATGCGGTAAAATCCCACTTATGAGGTAAAACCGATGGTAAGTGTACCAGAATTGAGGCCTTTGCTACTTCCATAAACCTTGACATGGTCAGGATTCCTGCAGATAGGCAGATGTTGTGTGGACAGATGTTTACAACTAGCAACAAAGCTGCTCTTGGCAACTTGAAATTCAGCTCCAAGCAGTTCCTCCTGCCCCTTTTAGTTAACTAAATAAACCTTAACCGTATCAAAGAAAAATGTTTTATAAGTGAGCGCTGAAATGAAACATCTCTTGAATTTATTAGAATAGCTGATGCATAACATTTTTTTTACAATAAGAGCCGCAATCCCAAACGACTCTATCGGGTTCCTCCTCCCCCCATGTTCAGCTGAAATAAAGAAAACCATTTGCCTGTGTACATTCCAAGCTCTGAGCTTCACTAGCACAGGTAACCAATAAATCAACCGTGTCACCTCTCTGAAGCAGCTCAGAATGCTGAAATATACAAATGTGTCACATAGCATCAGTGTCATGTCACTTACTCTTGGGCTGGCTAATCTGTGTATGAAATCTGTGATTTAGAGATAGTATGGCTGGATAGCTTGCCGTTACTATGCACAGCATCTCCAGTCATCATTGCCATTAACACAGACTTAATGCAGACGGCTCGACTAGCATTAAAGCATTAAGAGGAAAAACCTCTGACTTAGCAGCTCTGGCACAAAGCTAACTGAAAGCAACAGCGGGGCGTTCAGTTAGTGAAATGGAACAAATAAGATACGTCAGGCCAGCGTACATTCAGCATTTGTAACTAAAGAGCCTTTTACACTTCATGCAGCTGTACTGAAGCTGCATTGTTAGTTGTCTGCCTATTCTTATTGGACCACTAGGGCGAGTCACAACACACTCCACTGTCTAATATTTAGTGCACCATACAGGAAACATCTAGAGTATTATTTCCCATCAGTGTCATACTGGAGTACCTGGAGACCACAAGGGGACTGTGTGGAGTAAGGTGGCTGGTTCACTTAATAGTACTCTCTTACATACATAAGTATTATATTTACCTGTCTTGTACTCCAAAATGGCTCTTCTTCAACTGCTGTGTTCACACAACTCTCTTATGTATAATCAGGAATTGTGCCATATTTTCTTTCATCTGCTGGTGGCTGCATGTGCCAAGACTGTAGTGAACTTCCACTCGATGCCAGCAGGTGCCCCTCTACCGACCTTAAACTATCTGCAATTGTCTGCTCTTTCCGTAGGTGGTATCATGTCCCTGTACTCTTCTGGACTTTCGCTTCCCACCAGCAGATGTCCCTCTGCAATTATTCAAAGCAGCACGAAAAACATATGTGGGATTCTTGTTCAACCTGTTTATCCCTGCCAGGGTGTAAATATATTTGGTTATATATATATATATATATATATATATATATATATATATATATATATATATATATGGTGTATATATATTTGGTTCTTGACCCGTGATCACTGTGAGACAATCACAGTGATCAAAGCACAAAATGGGGGGGGGGGGGGGGGGCTAAGATCTGTTCCGAAAGGGGTACTCCACTTCTCCAAGTGTTTTAGGCGAATTTAGGCCTGCTCTTTCTACTTTAACTGTTTCAATCTGATTGTCTGGTGCTGAAATCCAGTGCTTTGATTCCAACCTACCACTTCCACTGCAATCAGCTTGAGAAGATGGAGAATACTGAATGAGTCAGGGGTATGAGAAGCACCCCGTAGTTCAGTAATGGTGCACTCCACAATCCTCGCACCTACAATGGCACAAACCATTACAAACCTCCCTTATGGGAAGGTTCATTTTTTTAAAAACCACAAAATATGCGCTTTTATCCGTGTAGGGACTCAGGGACACGGCTTGTAATTGTCCATGTAAAAATGCCTCGATAAGCTGGTTTCAAATAAACCACTTGCAGAAAACTTGTCCAAGAACGCAGACACTGACCACTTCCTACTCCACATATTCAGTCTCTGCCTGCCCCCCTTTAGTCAAAACAGTGGAGAAGATGAAATCAAGGCTACAACATCATCAGACCCAAAGATGGTGTCTGAAATTGACTCCTTAGCCTATATGCAATTAATTTTTTCTCCTGAGCTTTCTCCAAGGTGATATTTTCAAACCTTTTAACTAAAACTCCTTGTAAACCACCAGCAAGTGGTGAGAAAATACTCAAAATAGTGTTGTTAGTACCTTTTCACCTGCTTTTCGACGCTGTTTCAATGGTAGTGTACTAAAATGTTATAAAATATGTGGAAAAATTATCTCCTAGGAGAAAACTCCGGAGAAAAAGTTATCTGCATATGGACCTTCATAGTTCTACTTGTGTAATAATTGTGTGGAATTCTCAGAACAGGACTTGAAGCTGTAGAATCCTCCTTTCACACAAAAAGGAAACACTTGATCACTCTGACTTGGCTGCTAGACGGTATTTTTAGATTTGTATCTGGCGGCGATTAACTTTAATTCTGTGTACAAAGACAGGCCAGCAGAAACAATGTTTATACTGCCGGATAGGTTCCAAGCCTTAATTTGTTAACATACACTTTTATGCCCTTTGACTGAGTTGTAGCTTGTCTTCCTGAATGAAAAATGCATGTGGGGAATGAACAGCTCTTTAAATAGATATGCTTATCATTTGCTTTGGATAAGGTTGAATGTCCATAATGGCTTTAATTAATCAATTTAGCAGATGTCCCTTTCTTAACTTTGCTTTATGTCATGAACGGAACACTTTCTTGCTGTTTCCTATCACTGTTGCAGCACACAGTGGTGTGATATATTGCTTCTTAGTCATTCTGTATATTCTGTGTTACTCAAATATAACCAAATATAACATATTACAGGCACACATTATTGTCTATAACATATCATTCAGTACTTTTTAAGCCCCTCCCCCCCCAAAAAAAAAATATGCTCCTGCTTATAGAGTAACAGTGCAAATAACGCAATAAATACATTTTTTGTTTGTTTGTTTGACATAATATTTATTCAAAAATGATTTTGTCTAGTCAGGGTTTGCCTCTTGTAAAATCTTTCCTCACCCTTATTTACATTCTGAAATCCATCACAGGTGGCAACATATTTAGTACTGTCGGATGCACTGCGGGTGGTTTGTTTACTGAATAGGGAATCCAGTGAAAATAATAAAAAAAGAATGCTCTTGGAGAATTCCACATAGCTAAGCAGCCTATGCTAACCTGGCTAAGTATCACTGGGAGGGTGGGGCTACACACCAATATACAGCAATATAGGGAGACTAGAGAGTGTTTCTGATGCTGAAACCAGGAACATGAACGTAAAAGCGGGTATCCTAATTTATGGCATTCTATTTTATGTCACTGGAATGTTTTATAATCCATGTTCATTATTTTAATTTTACTTATTGTCCACAAGATGGCGCTATGACTTTGTTCTGTGTTACCAGAAAGAATGTTAAGGATTTTACTTAAGTTTTTACTTTCATTTTAATGAATGAACATGGCTTCTGGCTTGAAGCCTTGTTCATTCATTTACAGGCACTTTGATTTGCTCAGAAAAAACATGTTCCCATTACCAATCACTGACAAACAATGCCCGGCAGGGGTGCACAGTGAAAGTGTGCTTGTGCATGGTGGCAGATTTAACAGACACATTTACACACCCTGTGTGCCTCAAACAAGTCGCTTAAATGTGTCTATTTTTCAGGAATTTGTTAAACCATCAGTAATCAGTGAAAAGAACTTAAAGAGAGTCTGAAGCGAGAACAGATCTCGCTTCAGACCTCATATATAGCAGGGGCACGTGTGCCCCTGCTAAAACGCCGCTATCCCACGGCTTAACGGGGGTCCCTGTCCCCCCAAACCCCCTCCGTAATGCGGGGGAGCGCTTCCTGGTTGGGGCAGGGCTAACCGCCGCAGCCCTGCCCCTCGCGCGTCTGTCAGCGCGTACCTCCGCCTCTCCCCCGCCCCTCTCAGTCTTCCTTCACTGAAAGGGGCGGGGGAGAGGCGGCGCTGCGCGTCTGATAGACGCGACTGGAGGCAGGGCTGCAGCCGTTAGCCCTGCCTCCAGGAAGAATATTTCTACGACCAACTTGCCGACCATCTTTTGCGGGGGGTGGGTTGGGGGTGAAGGGACCCCCATTTAGCCGCGGGATAGCGGCGTTTTAGCAGGGGCACACGTGCCCCTGCTATATATGAGAGCTGAAGTGAGATTTAGTCTCGCTTCAGTGTCTCTTTAAAGAGTACCGAAACCAACATCGGGTACAAAATCAGATACTTACCTAAATAGAGAGAAGCCTCAAGGTCCTACTGAGGCTTCCCTCGCTGTTCTATTGTCCCCTGTTGCTGAGTGTAGCCCCTGAAAGGCATTGTCACTAATTACATTGGGGCATGCAGCTCCTCTTCCTGCATCATGACCGCATAATAGCCGACCGAGTCCGTCCGGGCATACGCAATAAGCCAGAGCCGCAGGCTCCATACTACTGTGAATGCATGGACGGGCTTGCATGGCTTCTGCCCGGCCATGATTTAGGAAGAGGAGCTGCACAGCCACAATGTGCAGGGGGCTGCACTCTGCAATGGGGGGCTTCAGACGAGCAAGGGAAGCCTCAATAGGCTCTTGAGGCTTCTCTCTCTTCAGGCTAAGTATCTGATTTTGAACCTGAGCTTCGGCTCGGGGTCACTTTAAAAATCTTAACCTGTGCTGCACTAGCAAAGTGGGCCCCGATCCTGCCTCTTTGAATCTGGATGGGTCCCCATATTGCCAGCAATGATGGTGCTCAGAGAAAAGTGATTTCAGAGAAGCAGCTTGGCATGGCTGCGCACATAACATGTTTACTGAATGTTTATGGACACAAAGTAAAAGATTATGTATTATAAAAAATCCTAACTGTAACATGCGTAGAGGCTTAAGATTTGTTGCCTCTTGTTGTAATGGGCTCAGCATGCAACTATCAGTTATTGTTCTTTTAATCTGCCAAGGTCACATTGTGTAAGCTGACTTGTGGTATGAAGCATCCATAAAGAATGCTATGCAAACAGCGCAGCATTAACAGCCGTCTTCAGCAAATAGCAGGCCTTTCAAAGCTGCCCAGGCAGAAGGCATGTGTTGTCTGTGGGGGCAGCCAAAGATAAATTTCCTAATAATTATAGCCTTCCCAAGTCACTGAAAAAATTGGAATGTCAGCAGCAATGAAAGCTCAGGTAGCAACATGACTGAACATCAATCTTATCATACTGACATCAGCTGCAGCCAGATAGGCACAGTAGGTCACATTAGTGTAAATTCCCATACAAGTCAGGAAAGTATGTGTATTGTGCAGAGCAGGCTGGAGCTGTCTCATGCTTCAAGGGAAGAAAAATGCAGCATAGCTTCCCTTGCCCCTAAAAGGCAACAAGGCCAAGCTTACTACCGATGTGACCTTGATTTTGAGAAAGGAGGGTTTTTTTTTTTTTAATTTGTGTTATATTTGTCATATTGGTAAATTAAATAATTTTATCATCTGACTTTACTGTCTGACCATTTATATGTAAAAGTATATATTATATTACATATATTTAAATATATTGTACCAATGCACACTATTTCTGAGCCTTCTGTCTCTGGCCCACAGCTGTATGCTCCATCCCCTATTTCCTGATGAAGCAGAGCCACACCTGTGAAACGCGTTGCCATGACCCTTTGGAGTGTATATGTAAATAAAATTGATTGTTGATATAATATCAACCTGTTTTTGTGTCTGTTTGGAGAGGATAAGTCCACCACTGCCTCCCCCGTTTGTTTGTTTTATTAGTTTTGCTCCTTTTATCCTTTTTAGGCCTCTGTTAATTTCCATATTGAAATACAAAGCTGTTTGACGTCGACGGAGTTTTCAACAAGTTTCCTAAAAACTACAATAGCTGAATATACCGATGCTGAAAAAAACATTTTGTGTCATTCAGTTGCACTGACTTAATACAATGATATATGTTATATACATTTTTGTTTTAACCCAAGAGGTGGCGCTCAAGGTGCACATATAGATGTTAGCATATGTCATTAGTACACATATAAGTACACAGGAGATGATAGCAATGCAATACAATGAGTCCTTATAGGTTGAACAAGAGTCCCCAATCAATTCCTAATATCTCCAGCTCAAAGAATGAATCAAGCCTTTTCCAACAGGATCAGTATCAGAAGCATTGACCTCCACCAGCACCCTTTGTGTGCCACTCACCGAATTCACTGACCACCAGGTCAGTATGAGCCTTGGGACAGTTCCCAGGTCGTCCCCCACCTTTCCGACCAGATTAACACTCCACTTTATTCCCAGAGGGTTCTTCAATGTCAATCACCTCAAAGAAAACTCAACATAGTGTGATACCAAATAAAACGTAGGTTTATTAAAAAACAATTACACTCACATGCTCCAAAGGATAAAAGCGCCTAGAGTTTTATAAACGGGCTCTCCCCCGTAAAGATGGCCAGGGCTGGCAGGCTCCAGTTCCCCTGGGCTCTCTCCCACCACCGCCGCGCGCTCGGTGTGCAAGGATTCCCTTCCGCGTTCCGCCTCGCCGCCTCCACGCCACTCATATGCCTTCAATCCCGCTTCCGCATCAGGCTCCGCCCTATCGATTTCGTCACACAGTGACTCATCAGGGGCAACTGGAGGCGGCGAGGCGGAACACGGAAGGGAATCCTTGCACACCGAGCGCGCGGCGGTGGTGGGAGAGAGCCCAGCGGAACTGCAGCCTGCCAGCCCTGGCCATCTTTACGGGGGAGAGCCCGTTTATAAAACTCTAGGCGCTTTTATCCTTTGGAGCATGTGAGTGTAATTGTTTTTTAATAAACCTACGTTTTATACGGTATCACACTATGTGGAGTTTTCTTTGAGGTGATTGACATTGAAGAACCCTCTGGGAATAAAGTGGAGTGTTAATCTGGTCGGAAAGGTGGGGGACGACCTGGGAACTGTCCCAAGGCTCATACTGACCTGGTGGTCAGTGAATTCGGTGAGTGGCACATCTATATGTGCACCTTGAGCTTCTGAGCTTAAGAACACTTAAAGAGAACCTGTAACAAACAAATCTCCCTCTGGGAGATGCTTACCTCGGGAAAGAGAAGCCTCAGTGTCCCAATGAGGCTTCCCCATCTTCTGTAGCCTGGGGGAATCCAGCGCTGGCTTCCCCAAAATGTCCTTGACAATGCCTGACAATTACTGTGCAGGCGTGGCAATATTTACCTACCACGATCCTGTGCATGGGTGACATGTGGGTGACAGATGTGGGCGGGGTGGACAGCGGGAGCTGCGGGGACTTAGCGTCCTGCACGGACGCGTATGCGGCGGCTGAGCGGCGAGTGGCGTCGGGTGCGGCGTAGTTACAATGTAACAAAGTTGTTACATAATAACTTTGTTACATTGTAACTGATAGAACATTTCCGAGGATATTGCGTGGGATCATTTATTTAAAGGGACAGGTAAGTATTAATGGTTAATTAAGAATATTAAAGGACTTTTTTCGTGGTTATGTTTTTTGTTCAATTAAAATACTTTTTCTATGTGTTTGTGTGTTTATTTACTTTTAACTCTTAAAGGAAATGGGTAAGGGGTACTACAAGTACCTCTATACTCATTTCTCCTGGGAGGGGGGTGGGCATCTGGGGGACCCCTTTTTAAAGGGGACTCCCAGATTCCACCATGAACCCCCCACCCAGGAAATCGCGGCCTCCACCTCCACCGCCCATCGGAGGTGGAGAAGAGCCCCTTGTCCTTGGATTGGACAAGGGCTCGGAGGGGGAGGGGAAAGCTTGGCTGCCCCTCCCCTTCCGAGACCCCCCAATCCATGGACCATGCGGGCTGGTATAGTCAGGGTGCGGAGCCCCACGCGGCCGGTCATTCTGGCTATCCCAGCCTGCATGGGGGACAAGGGGTTAAAGAGGTCTGGGAGGGGGGACCCCACGTCGTTTTTTTTTTATATTTCCCACACTCAGAACGAAGTAAGTAAAACTCTTCCCACTTGGGGGAATCTATGAAAATAATACACTATTGTTACCTGTGCAAAAAAAACTGACATTTTCCGCATTTAAAAGACATTTTTGCCCTTGAAACTTAAAAATCGATTTTCTCAAAAACTATAAGGTGTTTTTGAAATTTTTTTTTTCCTCTTATTCCCACTGATCCCCTTAATATACCCTAGGAATTTGGTGTTCCTAAACTTTAAGCAGGCTTTGCTATTAACCGTTAAAGTCGGCGGGTTTTTAAATGTATACATTTTTACTTTGAAACTTTAACATCGATTTTCTCAAAAACTATAAGGTCTTTTTGAAAAAAAAAATTTTCCTCTTATTCCTCCTGATCTCCTTAATATATTCTCCAAATTTGAGGCTCTTAGCATTTAAGGGGGCTTTGCTATTAACCCTTAAAGTCGGCGGCTTTTTTATACTATACGGAGCGTTACGGTTTAACGCGAAATTACGGTAGCGTTTAATGCGAAATTACGGCATGAACGTTGAAAATTACGCTTACGGTATTTTCAATTACGATTTTAATGGCAATTTCGCTACGCTAATTTCGCATCGTAATCGCAAATTTCGCATGCGTAATTATAGTAATGCGAAATTACGAAAATTTCAGCTCAACTCTAATTGTCAGAATGGAGGAGGATGGAGGAAGCCTTGTTTGGATCCAGAGGCTTCCAGCTCCCGAGGTAAGTATACCCCAAAGGGTTTTTTTTGTTACAAGTTTTCTATACTGCTAATACATAAAGATAAGTGAAAGCAGTATTTCTTAAGAGTTTAATTACCATCATTCCACAATTAGGAAACTGTTAACTGATTGAGGACTTGTTGGGCTACCACTGCCTCTAGATGAGCAATTTTTCTGTAAAGTCTGAAATCAGATAAGAAGGCAAGGTGCCAGAGTGATGTTCATGCTAGTATTTCATAAAATAAACTACTGTTATGGAGAAGAACTGCTGCTAACAGGGTGGTTAATTTGCCAGGTTTACGGAAATAATATTCTGTGACACATAAAAGAAACATTAATTGTTTGGTAAACGTAAATCGCTTTCAGTTTAGAGACATGTTTACCAATGCCACAACCTTATTCCAACTGTGAAGCATGTTGGCATGAGTTTAATGTTATGGAAACTTTATGTTGCAGCAAGGCCTGGAAGATTTGCTTTCAGTCAACCTTGTGCTCAGATTGATGAATAATGACAATGTAAAGTATTTTACATATTTTTTATTGAAGTACACTTGTCATGACAGATACACATGCAGGCTGCCTCTTTTGACCTCCATCTGAACAGGTTCTTTGCCTTTTCGTTAATGTACTTACTCATCTGACCCAACCAAAGGACTGGAAAAGCCAAGAAATCCACCTATACTTTCCGAGATTATCAATTTATTATATGTAAATCCTGGCCAAGGGTGTTTCACAGAAAACCAATCTGATCAGGTGATCTTACAAATCAATCATGTGATCAAATTGATCGCATTTTCTTTTCATGAATTCTCCTATAAGAGAATTTCTGTAGAATGAACTTATCTTGTTTGGTAATGCATTATGGCAGACATTGCAATAGGGTGTGTGAAAGTTTCCTGAAACCATAGGAACCCAGCAACAAACCATTCAGAACAATGGCTATACCATATTTTGTGGCCTGCCAGTTTACATTTTTATGTTTCAATTACCAGACTATGGGCCTGATTCACAAAGCGGTGCAAACACTTTGCACGCCTGTGAAAAGCCCTTTATCACGCCTAAACTTAGTTTAGGCGTGATCTGAAGGAATTCGCGCGAACTCCTGCGTGCAACGTTTTGCGCGCGTATGCTTCGCGCGAAGTGCCCATTAAGCCCTATGGGACTTTGCGCGAGTTAGAGCACAAAGCGGTGATAACTTTGCTGGTGCAAAGGTTATCACGCCTAAAGTCTTTTAGGCGTGATAACTGGGTTATCACCGCTTTGTGAATCGAGCCCTATGTATTAATAAAGATGCAGTCAACACACCACCAGAGCCAGAACTGTGTCACATTTTTATTGATAAAAAATTGCATTGTAGCAATTCAAATCAGAGCCGGATCATCCACAAGGAAAATTAGGCAGCTGCCTAAGGCCTGAAGATTCCAGGGGCCTGGCCCTGATGCTAGCCCTATCAAATCTTACTTAAAAAAGCCAGGTAACCATCAGTGGAGGGCAAAAGCTGCTATCTTGACTAGGGCCCCATTCTACCTGAATTCCTTTCTGATTCAAATGCATATCAATATGCAGCCACTACACAGTAACTTGAGCCCTGTCCTCTTAGCCTGGCTATTGATTGGTGCCATTGTTTTAATGAGTAGACACAAATGTTCTCCCTCTCTTACACGGGTTAGACAGGTCACTTGATTTTTTTAAACATTATAGGGGAATCTGGGACAAATTGAGGCAGGCAAGTAGTAGGAAAGCAGTACAGTACATTTTAACAAAACAAAAACTTAAAAAAAAAATAGTGTATTTCTATTTCACACTACTGCAAGGTTACAGCAATGAAGTATCTGTTCGCTGCTACTAAGTATGCCCGTAATGCTAGTCATACACAGCTCAATCAACTAATTCATCTCTGGCAGATTACCTAACTGTGATTGATGCAGCCAGCCTAAAATGTATTGTGTTTCTTGAGATTGATAACATTCTATCAATTCTATTGATCAGACCAATCAAACAAGGTTTCCAGTCATGAGCATTGCAGAGGAGCATCCAACAACACAATATTATGAAATTCAGTACATTTCAGTTGCTTTCCCATGGATTTATGCATTTAATCTGAATGGAAATGAAGGCTCTTATCTGGTAAATTAAAAACTCATCAGCTATCCAGCAAAGTAAATGATATAAGAGCTGCTGCTTATAGAGTTATTGGTTGGTTCAAATTTTGGCAAGATTCAGAATCAGCAGGATATAATGGAAGAAGATAGACAGATTTGCTGTGACTAACGGTGGCCACTAACGATCCAATTCTTAGCAAAAAATCGTTCGAGTGATTAGAAATTCTGATTGGAAGTGAAATCGTTCACTAGACCATCAACGAACCAATCTTTGCTTTCTATCTAACACAACCAAAAAGAAAATTAAAATTTTGGTTAGACGAAAATCCAGACGGACGACTATTTTTGTAATCATTTGTAATGTCTTGTGCCCATCAACGGAGATTATTTACAACCAATCCGATGAGAATTTCTGATCGCTCTAACAACTTTTTGCTAGAAAATGGACCGTTAGTGGCCACCTTTACAATAGGGGGAGTTTTGTTGTGGTTAAAAGGTCAATTATCAAACAAGGGATCATGGTGAAGAAGAGGTAAAGGTTAGGTGACAGGAAGATGTTAAAGTTGGGGGGGTGTTAGAGTTGAGTTCAGGGCATAACTAGAAATCTAGGGGCCCCATATAGAGATATATATATATGGTACCTTTGTACCCCAAGAAGCCCCTCAGTATGGGGAGTTAGACAATTCTCCAGTGTTATTTAGCACCTGACATAGGTAGTCACAGTATAAGTAGCTAGAGGTACCCCCAGTATACGTTGCCAGAGTAGCCCCCATATGAAGATAGAGCAAGCAGAGAACTAAAAATAAGTGACATACCTCTCTGGGCAGGAAGGGCAGAATATTGGGTAAAGATTAATAATAGACAATAGGAAGGGGTTAATGCTAAAGGGTCTTTGAATTGTAGCATCAGTATAAGGTTATGACCAAGGGAAGTTTAGTTGAGTCCTTTTACTCAACAACTTGCATAACTAACAATTTGAATCAATTGTTAGTCTGAAAGTTTTAGGAACAAGTGTTATACAGACACACTGACTATAGAAAGGAGGAGGGACGATGGGGGGGGGGGGGGTGAGTAAGTAAGCAGTGCTCATCAGCATGGGAGATAAAAGAGCACAACATGGTCATTTAGCCATCAACCACTGTGAATTGCTAAATTACATTGTGGGCCAAAGAAACCAAACAAGAACGTCTCTGCCAAGAATCACCCAGTGTTTGTGTACAAGACTCTAAGCAAAAGGGAAGGATTGACCAGGAAACAGGGGTGGGGGGAGGAGAGATTAGTATGATGCTCTGTACACACTATGAGATTTTATGGTCTATTTACTGCCAGATCGATTATTTCCAACATGTCTGATTTTTTTTTCAGATCGATTTCCGAGCATTTTCCGATCGATTTCTATTAAAGTTAACGGAAATCGATCGAAAATGCTTGGAAATCGATCGGAAAGAAATGTTGGAAATAATCGATCTGACAGTAAATCGACCATAAAATCTCATAGTGTGTACCCAGCATTAGACAGGAATGGAATTTATATTCAAGATTAGGTGGTTTATGGAAAAGAAATGCTTAAACACTGACTAATAAGCACACAGAAGATAGAGTATCAGTAACTACATCCCCAATATTCTGTTTATTAGGCAGTTATAATATTCTGCTTATTAGGCAGTTATAACAAATACACTATCAGTTTCAACCGTACATGGAAGAAAAACGACTATGTTTAGACACAAGGCAGGAATTTCAGTTTTACTTCTTTAAGAACCCAGCGTGTCATAATTAATATGTGACAACATGTGCCTAGGTCTACACTGTTTTTTTAAATCCAGCCCACCACTACTACATTTAGCTAAGTACAGTATTTATTCATCTTATTCAGAAAGCGCTCTTTATTTTGATGGCACTCAGCCCCTGCCCACTCCTCCACACATATTCTGTCCTCCTCGTAATTCAATTATTGTAACTGATGTGGGTGGAAAGCCTGGGGATTCAACTGGCAGACACTCTGAATGAGCCAGAGTGAAACATACAGCATCCCTGAGTCTGTTGCCGGGGCTGCTACTATGGTAACGGCTACAGCTTTGGAATGAAGCAACAATTCTCTCAGGGAGGCTTCACCAGAGATAACTTACAGCAATGTAGACGCTGACCTGATAATTTGTTTGTGTCATTTTTAAGCAGTGACATTTAATGTTCATCCCAGAACAGTACACAAGTTTTAAATAAAAGCAGAGCAATACTGAATACTATTATTTTCCTGTTCTTGAGCCATGACTTAAAAATGTGTTTAATTTGTGGAGGTGCTGTATATATTAGCAGAGGAAGAAAGGCTGATAGGGGGGGAGGTAGAAAATCAGCAAAGCTGTCAGATGCAGCTGAAGGTCCTGGGCATATAACTAGGTGGAGACAAGTCAGAAGATGTCAGCACTCTATAGATGCACAATGGGCTTGATTCACTAAACCGTGATAACTCAAATAGCACACCTTATGAAAAGATATCACACCTTATCCAAAATATCACACCTTGTCAAAGTTAACACGCCTTATCAGAGTAGCATAGCGTGTGCTATGAACTTATACTTGCTAATTGGCAATGGAACGAGTCCTGAGCTCGCTATGCTACTCTGATAAGGCATGTTAACTTTGATAAGGTGTGATATCTTTTCATAAGGTGTGATATTTGAGTTATCACGGTTTAGGGAACCAAGCCCAATGACAGCAATAATAGTGTGTTTTCAGCATTACATGGTGCTTATGCTCCATTCCTGGGTTCTTGAACTTTTTTTTTAAGTAATCATTTATAATAAAGCAAACCTGGGAGGTTTGTAATGGCCAAAGATGAACACTTAAAGTGTACCAGAACTGACAAAATAGCAAAAATTTATACTGTTACCCGGGGCTTAGTCAAACCCCATAAGCACGTCCGAGTCTCTCGCCGCCCTCACTGTTCTGCGCTCAGAAGGCCACCACTGTCGGGATTGAGCCTGTTACCGGGGCTGATCGTGGGTGAACGGCAGACCGCGGGAGGACAGCAATGGACTCAGACATGCTTATGGGGCTGGAGGAAGTCCCAGGTAAGTATCAATTTTTGCTATTTTGTCAGCTCTGGTTTACTTTAAAGTATACCTTAGCGCTAAATTAAATTCAAAGAGGACACCTAATGTGTGTATGGGGAGCTGTGCAGATCCTTAGCGCAACTCCTGTGCCCCGGTGTCTCCCTCCATTTGCTGGTAATCTAATTACTCCTCTTCCGGGCCGGCGCAGTTGGTTACCTCCGACCCAGACATACTGCACTGCACATGTGCATGTGCATATGTGCAGTATGTCCATTAGGGTGCATTAGTAGCAAAGAAAAGATTTTGATATTTTTGAGTTATATATCTTTTTTTATACCATTGCATCAGACTGTCACAGTTGAAGTTTTAAACCCGCAGTCTGTCTTTTAAGCTATACAACAAAACAGAAATGGTGACCTTTTGAATTTTCCTGCAGTAAAACCTTATCTAAAGCGGTCTCTCACTGATTCGTGCCTGTTTAAGTGCTTCAGAATACAGGACTGTATTTGACCCAATGGGTCAAAGAGCTCAGAGAAGGCTCTTTTGCATACATAACAACTGAAGTTTTTTTGTTTGCTTTTTTAACTTTTCCTGTACTGGATAACAATATGAGACACTTTACTTTGCAACTAATGTTCTAATTCCTAGCTGTACTGCACATACATCCCGAAGTCAAATGAGCTATGCTAAAACAACACAGGCAGACCAGCGTGCGAGAGAAAGAGCGAGTGACAGGACACTGTGCCTGACGCTGACTTAATGAATGTAGGATTCCGGCTCACTGTGCATATACAGTAATTACACAGAGGAAGGTACACTGCCCACTGCAGCTCACATGGGGAGGGGGGGGTGGTGCGGGTGATGTTTTACAATACAACACTGCCCACAATGGAGGTGGGAGGCGGGAATAGTTGCATACCGCTGTGCTGCGATAATGGGGGGAAGAGAGAGTGGCAGCCCCCCTTCCCCCAATCCCGGCTATAGGGTGAGAAATCTAGAACTGATGCGAGTATAAGGCGACCCCCCCTTTGAGTCAGTCCTAAATTTCTCGACTTATAGTCTAGTATATACGATAATCACTTCTACAGATGCTTTGAATAGCAGTAATCATTAATAAACTGTTCCCCACCCCCTTCTTGCACCTCTGACACTGTGGTTGTCCTTGGCAGACTTTGGTGCACCATATCAATTGTTATGTATAGAGTGCTTGAGGGGGCCCAATGTAAAACTTGCACTGGGGCCCATAACTCCTTAGCTACACCACTGGTTTGATCCCACTTTCAACTATTGTTTAAAATTAGCATGAGCAGTCTACTATCCCTCCCCTCAACAAGCTTTGCATACAGCACTAAAATTATAGAGATGCAGAGAATTTCATGTGTCTCGTATTGCATTGCTATAACGGATACTGCTGTCATAGGAGTCTGTCCAAAACACCATATACATAAAAGCAATGCGTTGTTAAAACAGTCTATTAACATGTCACACTTCCATCACAGATCCAAACTACAGCTATTTTAAACCTCATTTAAATAAAATTAGATGAAGTCATGATTATCTATCTTAAAGCAGAATATAACCCTGCATTTCAACTTTGCTCTAAAACATTATTTAGAGCATATTATATGCAACCAGCATTTTTTTTTTTACTAGACCAGCATTGGACAGCTTTAAAGTTTGTGGAGAGAGCTGATCCCTGCAGCAGAAGTTCAGATAGATACATTTAAGTAAACAAAATGTATCTAAGTGTGGAATGTGACTCACTCTCTCTGACTGTGCAAGAGCTGGAGGACAGCCAAAGAGTGTGTAACATCCCTCACTTGTTACATTCTGTTTAGTTAAATGTATCTGAACTTCAGCTGCGGGGAGCAGTTCTCTCCACAAACTTTAAAGCTGTGTGTAACCCTCCCAATGCTGGTCTAGTAAAAAAAAAAATGCTGGTTGCATATAATATGCTGTAAATAATGTTTTAGAGCAAAGTTGAAATGCAGGGTTATATTCCGCTTTAAGCAACACTGTTGGCTAAGCTGTGAATTCTAAAGCACAGATAGCAATTTGAAGTCCTTTGACTTTCTTCCACATAATAAAGTATTGTGTGTTTTTACAAGAAACTATTTTTGTGAACCCTGAACGCAGATTTTTAATAGTAGAATATCGATAATGTTTACCTATAGTCTACTTTTTTTTACAGTAGAAATTATGATAATACAATATCTGTAAATGTTAAAGTGGATATGAGCTCAGAACTTCCTATTTGCTATAAAAAATTAGGCACAGTACGAAAACAAACAGGCAAAAAAATGATTTGTTACAATGCACAGAAATTCCCCCAAAAGCCCTAGAAAGCCCAGGGAACAAAGGAAGGGTTAAAGCATCTGTCTTTTCCTGAACAGCCAGCACTGTCAGCGCCGAGGCGCTGTGAGTGATGCCTACTTACTAAACACGTGTTACACTCAACTGTGGCTAAATAAACAAACACAGTTCAGTGCAGATGATTTCTACAGCATTGCTATGTTGAATGAACACTTTTCAGTCTGTTCTTTGCAAGAGTTGAGATCCACTCTAACGATATTTTACTACAGCTAAATCTAACCCTACTCTCACATAGATCCCCCCCCCCGATGCCTATTCACCCCCTGCCATTGCATAACACCCTCCCAGCCAATGCCTAACACTAATCCCCCCCCCCCCCCCGACAATGCCTAACACTAACTACCCCACCCTGCCAATGCCTAACACTAACCCCCTCCCCACGGCTAACCCTTAAAAACCCCTTCCTGACATCTAACCTAAAAAACTGCCTCCCCTTGCCTAGCCTGAGAACCCTTCTTGATGCCCAACCTTGAAGTGAACCAGAGATGAAGCACCCTCATGTATTTTACCATATATATCAGTGGGAACATTAGAGAAAACACCTACCCTGCTCTCTGTTTTATTCTTCACCGTTCAGCTTGCTTCTTACCAGCCCTGATAAAATCCCTGACTGAGCATTCAGTCTGGCTTTGCTATAATGACTCAGCTATAATGATTCCTGAGCAGAGCCACAAGGCGGCAGGCTTGGGTTTGAAAAGACATCACAGAAGACAGACTCATCTATAATGATTCCTGAGCAAAAGCCAGATTATATCATTGCTGATTAGAAGCAGGTTTAGCAGTAAAGAATGAAGCAGAGAGCAGAGTAGGTGTTTTCTCTAATGTTCCCACTGATATATATGGGAAAAAGTACATGAGGGTGCTTCGTCTCTGGTTCACTTTAAACCACTTCCCTATGCCTAACCTTAAAACCACCATTCCCAACAGTCAACCTTAATAGTCTGTAACCAAAATACTTACGGGCGCTTATGGCAGCCCCCAAACTTCTGTGCCCACTCGCACCCAAATTTTCTTTTTCCCACACAATGAGCATAACATTTCTCTGTGCTTTACCGTATTAGGTGCCTGTAAAAGACCAGTAAAGGAAGTACGCTTATCACAGATGAGCAGAACAACATACAATATTTAATTCACAGTGGTCACTGCCAAGCTCTGACTGCACAGATAAACTTGCTATTTAAACTTCAAAAACATCCATTTCCATATAAAAATTAATTCCATTTAGACATCCACAATTGCTGTACAAGGAAAATTCAATTTCATATTCCTTTATGCACTCAGAACAGGGAGCAGGTCACACATTCCTGAAGCTGCCTATAATTATCTTGTACACTCTGGCATAATAGCTAAGGCCTCCGAGGTCTATCTATCCCCTGCCAAACGCACAATCACCCAGGGTTCCTTGACATGATTGCCTGCTGATAAACAGGCCTTGTTATGGAGAAACTGAAGTATCATGATCACCACAAAGACCTCTCAAGTTTGTCTAAAGAGTACTTAACTAGTGGGTCAATTTGAAGCACTGGAGTAGATGTCCCTGTCTGACAAAGTGTTATCCCACTGAAAATCCCTGACATCGAGCTTCACAATGGGCTAGGCAATTATTCTGCAAATATGCCAGATCCCATCAGTGTCATATAGCAATGTATATCAGCCAAGTGATAACCGCGTACTTCTGATTGAGAGATAGAGAAACGGAGAGGAGAGAGAGAGAGAGAGAGATGAAAAGAGATAGAATTTAACCTTTAAGATGAAGTGCAGAGATGTGCAGTGAGCAGTAATAGATAAAAATGAACTTACCAGTTTAGAGTCAACTATTACATTTTGGTTGTTCATCAGTTAATATGGACACTGTCAGCTGCTACATCCATTTGTTCTGTCCATTTGTTAAATGGGCTACCCATCTAGCTCTGATATCTCACTAATGAGTGGGGACTGGTGTGGCAAATCAATCATCAGTCCTCTATAAGTACACGAACAACCAAAGTCGGTTGAGGCGGCCTATAACAACTGCCACAGCCAATTAGGTACAGTAGCCCCTGAGCACCACCCTGTAAGCGTACTGCCAGCATGACGTCCCATTACGTACGAACTGCTCTGTTTTTCCTCCACCCCCCCCCCCATCCCCCCGCATAGCAACAGAGCATGATGCGCCAGCTATACAGCTGACTTTGCAACTGTAAAGCCCGACCCAGCGATGTCACCCAATGGGACCAGGTCCGATCCCAGATAGGCAAAATTCATTGAAGGTGTGTAGGCACCTTATGTCTCACTCTAACACCAAGAATAATGTTCCCTCATTACTGTAACTTACTTGATAGATAAGATTGCACTGGTTACCATTGGCCAACCTATGCTCAACTACCTCGAATATAACCCATCATTCATGGCAACCGCCGGAGAGATACGTAGAGACTGCGATTCTTTTGCGCAGACTGGCTGAAGTTACGGGACCTAGTATCAGTGACAGATAAGGCTGAGGACAGCGGTGTGGGAGCGACCCATGTGGATGGGGCTGGAGGAAGCCCCAGGTATGTATAAAACTTTGATTTTAGCTCATCTCTGGTTTCCTTTCATTCCCATTGCTGAGGCTCCAATTATCCCACCTGTGTATGTGTGAGTGGGACTGAAAGCAAACCTGTCAACATTCATTTACAGATATAATATATGATAAAGAAGGTCATAAAACAAGTGTGGGCATCATAATCTTCACACTCGTGTGTCGTCATGTGTAGCCACAAAAACTTTATCAGAGGGAGTGAACTAGTAGTTGGGACCTCCCCAGAGCTCTGGGCCTCCTTGCAGTCGCAGGCACTGCGCCCCCTGTAGTTATTCCCCTGCCAGCAGTCATTTCAATGTTGCAGATTTACAAATGACAGGTTTATATTGTGCTTTTCTCCTGGCAGACTCAAAACGTCAAAGCTGCAGCCACTAAAAGCGCGCTCAGCAGGCAGTAGCAGTGTTAGGGAGTCTTGCTCCAGGTCTCCTTACTGAATAGGTGCTGGCTTACTAAACAGGAAAAGCCGAGATACAAACCCCGGTCGCCTGTGTCGGAGGCAGAGCCCTTAAACATTACACTATCCAGCCACAATGTGGCTATAGGCAACCAGCACAAATCATTTCCACACATAAATCTGCTTCAAAAACGCCTTTACTAAATTATTAACTACTTACTGCACCAGGTGCAGTATAATCACGGCCTGGCAACCTTTACCTGAAGTACCAAGGCCGCGAAAGTTAGTCAATGGGAGCCAGCGGCCGCTGCGCACGCTACCATTTCCACCGGTTAGCGGGGACATCAATGAATGGGAACACAGTTCCCATTCATTAATCTAAGTCCCCGATTCAATGAATGCTGGCGTCTATGAGACGCCTGAATTCATTGCATATTTCTGTTGTTACTGTGCCACGCATTATTTCCAATTCACGTCCCTGAATTGTAAATTATGATTATGATATGTATATACATATACACACACACACACACACACATATACATACCTTAGGTACTGAACTTTGTGAATGTGAAGAGGGTACAAAACTGGTTATTTTAATTTGCGGGATTATAATTAGTGATGGACGCAAAACTGAAAAAATGCTCTTATTTCCAAATAAAATATTGGCGCCAAACATTGTACCAAGGAAATATTTTAAACATTGCAACAATTGGGACAAATGGGCAAATAAAATATGTGGGTTTTATCCACAATGGAACGTTTTATTTTAACACTATAATGGCCGAAAACTGAGAAATTATTTTTTTTCATTTTTTTCTTATTATTCCAATGAAAATGTGTTTATAATAAAATAATTCTTAGCATAATGTACCTCACAAAGAAAGCCTAATTGGTGGCGAAAAAACAAACAAGATATAGATCAAGTCGTTGGGATTAGTTGTGATTAAATTATCGGCAAAAGAATGGGAGGAGCGCTGACAGGTGAAAATTGCTCTGGTCCTAAAGGGGTAAAAACCCTCAGTGGTCAACTGGTTAAAAAGCTTTGCACAATGCCATTGATATCACCTGGGATACTAAAAACAGCAAACTAAACAAGGTAATTCAGGTCGGCACCATTATTGAAACAGAAAATTATTCAAACGCTTCTATGAACAATCTAAAGGAAACCTGAGACGGTTCATACTCCTGTATTTAATTATACTTACCTGGAGCTGGTTCTACTGAGCAGGCGCAGAATGCTCCCAGCTACGGGAGCACGATGGGGGGTACGTAATTGGCAGTGCATGTGCAGCAGAAGAACACGACTGGCTTGACTGAAGAAAATACCGAAAACTACCACGGGACTATGAAGTGGCCGGGGAGGAGGGCGAGGGAGCCCACGGACCACATATAGCTGGAGGAAGCCCCAAGTAAGTATTAATACAACAGTACGTACCATCTCGGTACACTTTAAAAGAGGGTCATCGCTAAATGTAGATCTGTAAATGTTTACTACTGCCACACTTTGCAGTTAGCTTACCACAGACATATGAGGTTAGTGAGATCTGCATAAAAAATCCAAATGCATGTTCACTCCTATTAGTGTTTAGTATTTATATAGCGCCGACATCTTCTGCAGCGCTGTACAGAGTATATTGCCTTGTCACTTAGCTGTCCCTCATAGGGGCTCACAATCTAATCCCTGCCATAGTCATATGTCTATATTGTGTAGTGTAAGTACTGTAGTCAAGGGCCAATTTTAGCAGGAAGCCAATTAAGGTATCTGTATGTTTTGGGGATGTGGGAGGAAACCAGGGTGCCGGAGGAAACCCATGCAGGCAGGGGAGAACATACAAACTCCTTGCAGGTAGTGCCCTGGTTGAGTTTCAAACCATGGACCCCACGCTGCAAGGCGAGAGAGCTAACCACTATGCCACCATGCTGCCATTCTTCCTATGAAGGATCCCTTTAGCCAAAGCAAGTCAAGAACATAGTAAAACTAGTAAAAAGGCCCGCCCATTAAAAAATGGGCGCCAGGACACAGCTGCTAAACCCCCCGCAATGCACACACATACGCGTCCCGCATGCTCGTGCTCCACCACTGTCTGAAATACCGTATATGCACACAGGGAGCTGCTTGCATGGCAGTTGGAAAAAGCTGTTATTTCCCACAATGCAATGAGAACCTCTGTGAACCACAGACAGCAAACTGTCAGATCCGGCCCTGTGTCCTAACTGCCCTGGCTGCGCACATGCTCAGTACAAAAAAGCCAGGGACACACAACCATTCAGTTGATGATGCAGGGACACTTGCGTTTTATTGTATAGGATTCTTAACATGGCCAGTTACTTTTTTCTTAGAGCACCGTCAGGCCAGCAGCTCAGCATCAGGTCAGGAGCTCAGAGGTGTCTAGCCCACACATCACCCAGACTGTCTGGAAAGACTGGGTGACAATCATCTGAAGTCAGAACCAAGCTTTAGTTTAACGTATAACCTTTTAAACAGCTGACAGCTTTACTGAGCATTCCTCTCCTGCTAGCAAAATTTATCAAGCCTTTGTCATGCAAATCTAGCCATTTAGTCCCGAACATTACTTTCAAGGATATGATTCTGCACTGAAAAATCAATTATTCCAAGTCTTTTGTGTTCCTACAAATCTGTTCTTTTCCCCAGCAAATTGCAGTCGGTTATTTCCCTGAGATTTAATTTGATATTATTTGCAGATGGTACGTTTTGGCTGTGTTCTGGGCCTAATGAGATTCAAGTTAAACATTTTATTGGTGGCATAAATATTTGGTTATTGTCTTGTGGATTAATCATGCATGGTCATGCACTCAAGCGTGCTTCATTTTTTTGCCAATTAAACATTTGTTGACTATTAAAGGATTTTGCAGACTAGTATTGAAAAAAAAGCTCTAGATTTGGCTTTATGAGCCAACTAATTTATGAGAAAACATAACTGTAAGCAAACAACTAAATAAAGAGTTGAAATGCACAAGTTACCCAACTGTAACTGAAGTCTTTGCGTTTAAAACTTCTGCCAGACTAGAAGAGCAATCAGTTTCCCATCACTATTTCAACTGTGAAGATTCCCACACTACCTGACTAGTGTAAAGAATAGCAGTAGATGCAAGGCTTATTAAGGTTGTGTGTTTACTTGTGTAGTGCGTCTTTGACATGTATTAGGCTGCTTACACACAGGGAGGTTACAGGCGCACGTTAGTGCGCCTGTAACGCTCCCCCAACGCACAGCAATGTAACACAAGTGGGCTGTTCACACAGCCCACGTTGCGTTACATGTAACGCTGCACGTTCTCACGAAAGTGCAGCATGCTACGGCATTAGAGCGGCTATAGCCGCGTTAGACTGTTTGCACATGCTCAGTGGGGGGCAGAGAGGAGACGGGGAGAGCCAGCTACAGTAGCCGCGCACATGGCTACTTAATATTCACTGCACTGGCGGCAGCTGATTGGCCGGCGGGACCACGTGATGCGGAGTGTCTCGCTCCGCATCACGTGGTCCCGCCGGCCAATAAGCGCCACTCTGGGAGACATTATAGGACTCGAGCCGCCTAACGCGGCTCACTCTACCGTCCTATCTTGCAGCACCATATGGTGTGTTAGGTGCACGTTATGCGACCTTAACGTGGCACCTAACGCAACGTCTTGGTGTGCAAGTAGCCTTAAAGTGGACCCAAATTAAAAATACAAGATTTCAGAAATAAAATCTATTTTCTAACTTATAATAATAAATAGCAGCCTTTTTTCAGCTGCATGATGACAAATATAAAATATTTTACATTTATTGGAGGAACCCCTCCCTTCCTTTCATATTGCCAGGACAGAATCCGGCAGACTGGTGGAGGAGATACAAAACAAAAACAAAACACAGGCTCCTACTGTTGATGTCACAGGGGTGGTGATCTCAGCTTGTGTGAGATTTTACATAGACGACGCCCCTGTGAGGAGGGTAACTGATGACAAACACACCCATGATTTAAAACCTCCTACTAAGCTCAGAAGTAATGACTGCCACCTGTATAACCCTAGTTATGAAAAGATAAGGGTGAAAAGCATGCACTGAAATTCTCACAGGCTTGAAGGAGTGTTTATTTATCTTTGTATGTGTCAGTGGTGCAACTAAATATTTTGAATTAAAAAAAATTTCGGTTTGGGTCCACTTTAATAGGCCCTGCAGCTCCCTCCACCATGTGGAAGAGGGAGTAGGAGTAGATTCTAGAGGGGCTTACCCCTTACAGGGTGCAGCAGAGCTGTGTACATATACTTACCTGCTCTTGTCACACAGGGTTTCCTCTTTCTCCCTCACTATGTTCCCCCCTCTGGCTCCTGATCACATGACATGCCTTGGTAGTAGGGCATGCAGCAGAGCTAGTGACTGCCGGAAGGAAGAGGAGACCAGCATGATGAGAGGAGGTACATATTACACAACTCCACTGCCTTCTGCAAGTAGTATGTGAGAAGGAGAGGAGTGGGCTCACATAGATGGCGCCGAATGAGGACGCCATGGCCACAGGGCTCCGGTCTTTTCCTCTTTTTTCCCCCTAACTCCCCCGCTGGTGACCTCCCGACCACCTCCATCCACCTGGGGATGATGCAGGGGCCTTGGATGTGCCCCGCGGGCTGCTGGAGGATCGGGAGGTTGCATGCTCTGCTCCGCTGCGGGGTGGGGATCGCCTGACCTGGGGAAATTCGCTGCAGCCAAGGGAGCCGGAACACCGCTCTGGAGCCAGGGGAGCTGGGACGCCGCACGCAGCGCCGCCTCCACGCAGCACATGTTTCTGCCTCTCCTGCCGGGACCACATAGAGGGGCAGCGGCGGCTCCACACGGCACTCGGCCGCTCTCAGATGTCTGGGGCTGCCACGTGGGCTCCGCTCCGTCACTCACGCCGCCACCACCACCAGGGACGCCGCCAGAGACCTCCCCATCACCGGGCGGGTGACCCGCTGTCAGTGCAGCTCGGGAATGCTGGGGCTGCCGGACCTCCTCCACCACGGGCAGAGATCAGGATGCCAGCATGGGAACGTGGGACACGTGCAGAGGAGGCCTAATCGCAGCGGCTCCCCTAGTCACCATGGAAACGGCCACGCTGCCATGTGGAAATAGAGGGCCTGTTGCTGCCCCATCGCAGCCACAGACGAGGTATGCTGCCCCTGGCCTGTCCACCACTGCTGCCCAGCCAGGGTGCCCCCCGGCCCTATGTCCACCAATTGCTGCCCAGCCGAGGTGCCCCCCGGCCTCATGTCCACCACTGCTGCCCAGCTGGGGTGGCCCCAGGCTCCACGTCCACCACTGCTGCCCGGCATAAGTGCCCCCCAGGCACCACAGGACCCCCACTGTGTCTGCGCCCTCAGTACCCTGCCGTGCGGACTTGTAATTAGAAGCGCTACTCCTTGGGCAACCTGGTTCGAGTGAACTCTGCTGTCCGCCTCCATCATGATGGCCTGCTGCTTCTGCTTTCTGCTTTCTCTCTACTTTCTGTGGAGAATCGGTTGCACCTGTCTTGTTGGGAGCGTGTCGCTGTGTAGCGTCCAGTGCCGAAAATTGCAGAGCTCATATCAGCTCTCAGGCTGCTCCTCCTGTCCCACTCTTTTCTGTTACTGCTATCAGTGTATGTAATTGCTATACTTGTATTACGTTAACTGTACGTGTATGCTGTAATGCTCTTTGTTTTTGCTTTTTATTTTGTTCTGCTTTTATTGTTTATACGTATGTACCATGCTTAACTGTATACGATGCTCTGCTTGACTGTACGCACAAGCTGTTAATGTTGTCCTATGTATGCTTGTCCCATGTCTACATATGTACCATGCTTAACCGTATGCTTTTTTCTTTTTTTTTTTTTTTTTCTTTTCATCAACGACCCTGTAAGCGCCAAAACCAACTCTGGGTACAATCCACCGTTGTACTTGGCGAAATAAATTCTGATTCTGACATACGCCCAGAGGGATCTAGTCATATCTATGGTGTGTGTGTTTGTGTAGTATTAGGGAGTGTGCATGTGTGTGCGTTTGTTTATGTTCCAACGCTTCCTCACTAAAAAATAGCTGAAATTTTAGCTGATCTCCCACTTTCTGTAAAAGTTCTGTAAAAGTACCCTAAAGGTTATGTGTATGCAATTATGTCATCTGATGAGGTTTATAAACCAATGTTCCTAATATTTAGCTAATTATCAGTAATACCCTATGAATATGCATTAACAATTACTCATCTAAGTCTAGACAGTTTACAGTAGTGCTTCCCACCCTAAGTAACACAAAACTAACTTAAATGGCAAATGCAAACAACATTGCATAAGGGAACATCTGCAACATTTATTGACCAAAAATGCAAACTGCTTGATGTAAATATAAGATTTTGAAGCCCAACATTTACACACTAGAGAAAACTCCAAGATTCAAAACAGTCTAACAAATACAGTATAAAACAAACACAAAATACCAATAAGCAGACCACTATAGCACAAATCTCAACTTACTGAGATGGCAAAAAGTGATTTTAGCATATTAATGTATAAGCACACCCATGTAGCACTTCAAGCTATGCTTACTATGAAGAATTCCTAAGCAATCAACAAGTTGTAATGCCTGCAATATCCACCAGCTGCCAATAGTGCACCAGCAAAGCACAACCCATTATAAACAAAACAATGTCATCATAAGCTGTAGGGCATACAGTTTAGACTCTTAGTAGTTAAACAGTACAAGTATGGAAACAGATTTAAATGTAATAGCTGAAAGTTGAACAACTAAAGGCAGCCACACACGATACAATAAAATTATCCGATTTTACAGCAATTTGATAAATATGATCGGATCTCTTGAAAAAATTGAAAGCTTTTTTTTCATTTGACTGAAAAATCAGATCGGATTTCCCATTTTTTTCAATTTTTATCGATCCAGAATGCTGGAAATGTTTTTATTCAATTTATCTAAAGATCATATGGTTTGTGTTAGATTGTCAATTTATCAATATACACACCCTATCAATTTTCTCAGAGTTTACAATCATTGTTATCATAATTGAGGAAAAATGTAACATAGGTGTGAGGTACATTGGTCATATTATTGAAATGTTACAATCAGTCAGAAAAATTGATTGAAATTCTTAAATTGAACAGATATTTAAAAAATTGTATGGTGTGTGGCCACCTTAAGAAGCAAAAAGAAAGAGGAGAATTGGGTTCCAAAAAAAGCAATGCTATCTTTGCTATAAAGCTGAAAACAATCAAAAGTTATTGTCTCCAACAGCTGTATTTCATCTATCATATTTACTGTGCAGTTGAGGACATAAATGTCCTTTCTATGGACAAACGTATTCCTACATTTCCCCAGTTTTTACAGAAATTTCCTGTAGCATACTATAGATAAGATTATAAGTAGTAAAGTACCAGTTTAAGATTAATTTTGCAGGAATTTTTACTTTAGCAACCATTGGTAGAAACAGCAGACTGTAAAGCTTAATTATAGCATACATGATTTTTGGGCGCCATGGAAAATCAAGCACAGGAACAGTGCTGATAGTAGAATATCGGTAAATTTACTGATACTCTACTATTTAGTGTTAATTTTTGGTAGTAAAATATGGGTAATTGTTACCCATATTTTACTATAGCTAAACCTAACCTTGCTCTCACACAGAACCATCCACTACCTATGCCTAACCCTAACCCCGCCTGATGGTGCCTATCCCTAAGATCTACATTTGCCTAACCCTGAGACCCCCCCCTCCTCCCCAGTAGCGCCTAACCCTAAGACACCCCTTCCCCAGTTGTGCAAAAAAACGAAAGAAAAAAAAACAGGGATAAAACTATATTGAATTACCCCTTAGTCGACGGCTTGACAACAGAGAAAGAATGCAATAACAATAATTATCGGGCGTCGCCTGAATCTCCCTTTTGCCGCCGACTTGCCAATTTTTTCAGTTAAATTCTATAGCTGCCCCGATTTGCCTAATACCTATATCCTTGTCTGTGTAGATTAAAATTACTACCTTTCAGGAACTGCTAAGGTCATTTAGGTCTTTTTCACACCAGTGTTTTATTGGTTGTTTGCCCAACATTCGCTGCCACAGCTGAGCAGCCACTTAAAAAAATCCTAGCCTTTTGAAGAGTGCATTTTCTTGGCATACTTGTATTGTTTGTTTAACAAATATTTTGTAAGCATTTGGCTAATGTTTGTAGGGCCAATTTCCTGTGAACACCTTTTTTCCTGGACACCTAAAAATGACAAAAATGACATTATCACTAGATTCTGGAAATGCAGTATTCAGCTGTTTTCTACTGCTGAGTAAATGCATCACCATCCAAACATGTCCAATAACCACCCTTATAAAGGCACTAAGATTTAACATTTTCCAGACACTATCCTGTCTGTTTAAAAAACATTAAAAGTCTGCAGCTGTAATCAGCTCAGCTACCTTAGCCAATATAGGTTATCAGTTAACACAACACTTTCTAACAATTGTGTTTGCTGCACAGTCGCCACAATCTCCTAATTGTTTTGTGTTTTTTAGCCATTTGATAACTAGGCAATAGATATTTGATGGAGTCCAAGAAAGCAAACCTTCAAATTCTCTTCATCTCGGGGAATTAGAACTGCTGTTTTGCAGAATCAGTTCCTCCACCTGGCAATCAGTTCCTCCACCTGGCAATCAGTTCCTCCACCAACCCCTGATAACAATGAATGGTGCAGTCATGCACACACAACACAGCTAAGAGAATGTCAGTGGTGGGAAATGCTGAGGGTAGCTAGCTTGTGTTTTCTGGGGTCAGGTGTGTCACTGTCCTATGTGATCTGAATCATTCATAATAGATATCAGTGGAGACTGTACAACATGTGGATATGCCTGGCAATTAGCTGCTGTATTCTAAACACAGCTCATTGCCTAATGCCTATGTGAACCTGTACTGCAAAATTCCCAGAGATATATGTATTGACCAGCTCAGGCAATGATCATAAAAAGTCTCCAAGCATTATTTTAGATAGAATATTTTAAGTGAACAGGATTAGGTGTAAGAGAGAATATGCAGCATTGTTTCCAGAATGAAGAAATGAAATCTTAGACAGTGTATCATGTAGTGTATATATATATATATATATATATATATATATATATATATATATATATATATATATATATATATAGTAATGTAGTCTAGTGGCCACACATGATACAATAAAATGATCCAATCTTACAGCAATTGAATACAAAAAGATCTGTTTTACAGAAAAAATTGCAACACACACAATTTGCTCACTTTCAGCTAAAGCACTTTCCTACCTTTATCTGGTCAGCAGGCACCAGTCAGCCAATCAGGTGTACTGTCATACACCCTTTGCCTGTCATACCACATCTAGCATGAATTGTATAAATTAGGTAGCATTCAGGTGGGAGGCTTTGGTTGCACGTAACCATAGATTACATCTTTTACAGGGACGCCCCGTGTAGGCACACCTCCCACACGGTCCCCTCCCTAACCACTCACCTGTCAACCGCATCCTGGAGGCTGCAAAACAGAAATTTAAAATCACAAACACTGGTTCGCATGACAGCCGGGGGGGGGCAGTCTAGTGCGTCCAACCGAAACCTCCCACCTGAATGCTAATTTATGCAATTCCTGCTAGATTTGGTATGGCAGGCAAAGGGTGTATGACAGTACACCTGATTGGCTGACTGGCACCTGCTGACCAGATAAAGGTAGGAAAGTGCTTTAGCTGGGAGTGAGCAAATTATGTGTTTTTCAATTTTTCTGTAAAACAGATTTTTTTTTATTCAATTGCTGTAAGATTGGATCATTTTATTGTATCATGTGTGGCCACCTCAATAGAGTGACATTGATTTGCCTATAGGGTGAGGATTCCCTCGTACATTTTCACATCCCCTCACAGCTCACCACATCTCCTTCAGTGACTAGAAATTTAAGTTGTCAGCAAAGAGTCCCTTCCTGCACAATGTCAGAAAAAACAGAGAAAACAGGTTTTTTTTTATTCTGCTGCTTAGTTAGACAGTTGCATACTTTATTATACCTAGATAAAAGTACTATCTACTGAGAGATTTAAATGTATATCTGGAACAGGCTTTCATTGTATACCTACCTCTTATAGACTACACACTGAAGATATTCAGATAGCAGCAGCCCCACCCACAGAGCTGGAAACTGACAGATTACAGATGGTATTTTTAGACCTGTAACTAGAGATAGGCTGTTAGATCTTGTCCTATGGTAACATTTTACTACTATGCCTATTACTGAGAACCTATTGTGCAGCAACATTTCAGTACCATGTGCAGCAACCACATTCATATTATAAGTAACTTACACAGCAGTGACTTCAGTATTATGGACAACAACCACATTCTTATTATTAATAAAGCTTGGTGTAATTGCCTTCTTAAAACAGAAGGAAATTTGCAATAATTCAGTTATAAATGAACATTTGTGGTTACCCACAATGCCCTACTGAATATGCAAATTATCCCTTTTAATAATTATTATTAATAATTATTAATAACCTACAGTGCAGTGACTTTTCAGTTATATGGATAGCAAAACATTCACTATTGCTAAGAACCTACATGACAGTGAATTTTCAGGACCATGGACAGCAACCACATTCCTATTCCTGTATGGAAAACCTACACTGCAGTGACTTTTCAGGACCATAGACAGCAACCACATTTCTATTATTAGAAACTTATGCTGCAGTGACTTTTCAGGACCATTGACAGCAACCACATTTCTATTATTAGGAACTTATGCAGGAGTGACTTTTCAGGACCATGGACAGCAACCACATTCCTATTACTGTATGGAAAACCTACACTGCATTACATTTTTAGGACCATGAACAGCAACCACATTTTCTTTTTTTAGATATTTTATTTGAAATGTTGCATTTTAAGTACAAACAGCCAGGCGTGTTTAACCTGCATCAGAGGACACCAGTACATGTCACAATCGTGAATGAATATGCTTCGTGAATAACATCCTCTATTAACCTACCCAAACCAAACACCCCTTATCCCTTACCCTATCCCTCCCCTCAGCCATCCCCTGCAGTCCACTTCTTTCTCAAGATAGGTGGCAGCTTAGTTTGACTATAGATGACATGTTGTAGATTGGTTAGATATCTCTAGTCTGCCCAGAGATCCTTGCAATTGTGCTGTACAGTATCAACTGGTATATTTAAAATGTTCCATCAGCGCATCTTTCTCTTTAGTTGTAAAAGATTCAAGGATAAATGCTTTTCAGGTTTTAAAAAGGTGCTTTGTCCATTTCTCCTTATGTGTAAGGGCTTCTAGTCTGTCCAAGTTAAATAAGTGGGTCAGCTCTTCCTTGACGTCCTATACTGTTGGTGCTGATTGGTATATCCATTTGTTGAAAATGGTTTTTCTAGCAGTTATTAAAATGATATGCGTTATGGTAGCCATACATGGTACAATAAAAACGTTCGATTATCCCGTTTATTCGATCTAAATGATCAAATCGAATGAAAGTTGAAAATATTTTTTTTCGATCAAGAAATTCGATTGATTATCCCATTTTTTCGAGAAAAATCTGATCGGACATGCTGGAAAAATCTTTATATGCGATCTAACTGAATAATCGAACTTAATTATCTAATCGAAACAAATTTTAAAATTGTACCATGTATGGCCACCTTTAGCGAGGATAGCCCCTTAGGTTTATTGGTGTTTTCTCCTGTATCACCTTTGGTTGGATCATTATAGTTAAACAGAAGTAGAATTTTTCCCTTTTGGGGCTAATTGGACCATGCCTTGTGGGGGTTTTTTCGCCTTCCTCTGGATCAACAGGGGTATGTGGGGGACAGGCTGGAGTTGTACTTTGTACTGGTTGAACTCGATGGACGTATGTCTTTTTTCAACCAAAATAACTATGTAACTATGTAACTATGTAACTAGAGTAGGGTCGAGTGTCAGTTTTATCTTACATAGCTTAAAGATATATTCTAGCACTTTCAACCAGAAATTCTTAATGTCTGGGCATGACCATATACAGTGGAATAAGTCAGCACTTGGAAAATTGCACTTAGGGCATTTAGAAGAGTAATGTGAGGGTGGGGTGGAGTAGTTTATATTAAAAGCATATTTTGCTCTATGTATCAGCTTGAAGTAGGATTCCCTCCAAATTTCTCCGATAAATTTCCTGAATGTCCCTAAACCATAATTTTGGCTCCTATGTCTGGGTCTGGTATTGCTTTAGTCCATGACTTAAAACATAATTTGGCTTTATGTGGAAGGTCAATTCTCTGTAAGTTGGATTGGAGCTGTGATGTGCGCGGCTAAAAATTTGTCAAGAGCATTCGAGGTGACCAAGTTTGATATGTCACGCAAATTGCACTGAATATGAGCTCTCAGCTGGCCAAAGTATAAGAAATGTTGGGCTGGCACCTTGAATTTTGCTCGAATTTCGGGAAAAGTCATCAATCGATTGTTTCTTAGGTTAACTAGTTGGCCTAACTTTGTGATTCCTTTGTTTTCCCACTCTAAGAAACCTCCGTGTGCTAAGCTAGCATGAAACCCAGGATGGCCCCAAAAAGGCATATACTTGGTAATCTGATAACAGGATTTACATTTTTTTGCAGATTTCCTTCCATGTTCTAATGGTGTCTCTCATAAGCCTGCTATATTTTAGCCGTAAAGGTAAGGAGGATAGCTTGCTATGGAGGAGACCTGGAAGTGACCACTGTTCCACATGGGCAGCTTCCAGCTCAAAGTTCGAGAAGATATTAGTTTTTATTATCCAATCGCGGATATGTCTTGTCATACATGCCAAGATATACCGTCTGATATCCGGCAAATTTAGGCCACCCCATTCTTTTGGTAGTTGTAACTTGTGTAATCCTGGGTTTCCCTCCACTCCCCTCCACAAGAAATCTGTAAAAGCTTTGTGAAGGGCTTTAATGTACCAGCAAAGGTATTGTCTGAAGGAGGTACAACAGGCGTCCAAAGCTTACCGCTTTAAGGAGAGCCGCTCTGCCCATTAGGTTTATTGGCAAATTTCTCCAGGATTGAAGTTATTGCTTAATGTCTGTTATGAGTAGATGATAATTAATGCCGTATAGCTTATCTGGATTTTTATTGAAATTGATACCAAGGTACCGGATTTGGGAGCATAATTTCACGGGACAAGTGGTTTGTGGGGCAGAAGGAGCTTGATTTGAAAGATACAGAATCTCACACTTGGATATGTTAGCTTTAAAACCACTTGCACTTCCCACCTCACTTATTATTTGAAATACTGTGCTTAATTGTTTATCAGGGGCAGCCAGAAATATCATCAGGTCGTCTGCAAACATGGCTTCGGATATTGTCTTGTCCCCTATGCATATGCCTTTGATTTTTTGTTCAGTATTTGGGTTAATGGATCTAAAGCCAGATCAATTAGTAAGGGAGACAGGGTGCAGCCTTGCCTAGTGCCTTTTTCCAATTGAAACCTATGGGAAAAAAAACCCGGGGTGTAGATTTGAGCGGTGGGATTGGTATGCATTGCTTTGATGAGATTCCTAAAAGGACCGATGATATTCATTTTATTTAGGACTGAGTTTAGCCAATCCCATTGGACATTGTCGATGGCCTTTTTGGCATCTATCAATAGCACCGCATGGTTTCTGCAGGAAGTAGGATAGGCCTTAGCATAATCTTGGGCTAGTAATGATTTGCGGATGCTAGCAACTGCAGATCTCTGTCTGATAAAGCCAGTTTGATTGGCGCTAACGAGTTTGGGCATAAATTCTGCAAGGCGATCAGCCATAATTTTTGATTGGTTTATTAGAGATATGGGCCGATATGAGCTAGGGAGAAGGTGGTCTTTACCCAGTTTTAATAGCAGTTTAATGTATGCTATGTTTGAAGAGGATGGGTAGATTCCATGTTTTAGTATATGATTAAAGAGAGATGTAAGTGTGGGGGAAACCTCGACTGAGTATTTTGTAGAATTCTGATGTGAATCCATCAGGGCCGGGTGCTTTACGGTTCACAAGATTTTTTTATTGCTGAAGTGACTTCTGCAGCTGAGATTTCCGCACTGAGAACCGCAAGGTCTTCATCATTGATTTTAAACAACTTTGTGCGGCTCAGCCAGTCAAGGCCCAATTGCGGTTGGTTTATCTCATTTCGATAAAGGGATTAGAATGTTTTGAAAGTAGAGTTTATTAGTTTAGGGTCATGGGTAATGGTATCTTCTGCAGTGCGTAAACCCAATATTACTGATGTTAGGTGTGGGGGCTGAGCTAGTCAAAAGAGTAGGGTACTCATTTTATTTCCGAATTTATGGAAATAAAGATCTTGGTAGGATTTGAGGAATTTATCTCTAGTTTTAAGGCACTTTTCCACATGTCCCTTAGTCCTGATTCAGCTAAATTTATTTTCTAATGTTGGAGACTCTAGAAAAAAATCTGTGAGCGGTGCAAAGGGAGGGGACTGCTTCAAGATATTTGTTGTTTGAGTGTTTTTGTTTTCCAGATACATAACTAATGATTCTGCCCCTAAGAACAGGTTGATCAGTTCCCCAAAATAGACCTATGTTATTTGCATGTTCTGCATTATCCTCTTTGTATTCCCACCACCACTGTTGAAGTAGAGCTGCAAATCCCTTGTCTTCATACAGAAAGGAGGGAAATCTTCCGGGAATATCAGATCCCTTCGGCATAGTAGGAAATAAAGAAAATTGAATGGGTGCATGGTCTGATATTAAAAGGTCCAAGATGTCAACTGATTCTTTTTGATGTATTAGTGAGGGGGTGGTGAAGAAATAGTCTAATCTAGACCAGGTGTCAGGAGGGGGAGAGTAGAAAGTATACTGTGCATCATCAGGGGGAAGAGTTTGCCAACAATCATACAGTTTAGTGTCTGTTGTGTATTCTGCTAAGAGTTTAGATATGGCCCTAGTGGTAGAGCATATAGGGAATTTACCTGATCTGTCTTCGCTAGTGTGCATAAGGGCATTAAAGTCTCCTCCCTGAATGAGTTTTGGGGAATTTCCTGAAAGCGTCTGGGACATTAGGGAGGCATAGAAAGTCTTATCTTCTGCTGTAGGCGCATAGATGCTCATAATCTCATATTCATCACAATGAACTCGCAGCTGTAATCGAACCCATCTGCCTTCTTCATCATTGCTACAGTTTAGGATTTCACCCTGAAAATTTTTGTGCATTAGAATTAGTACTAGTGATGGGCGAACAGTGTTCGCCACTGTTCGGGTTCGCCCAGATTTTGGCCTGTTCGGGTTCGGTTCGGCACCCCCCGAACACCTCATGGTGTTCGGGAGAGTGCTCGGCCACGCTGCCCGAACCCGAACGTGCCTTCTTTGTTCGGCCGAACACAGTCGTGTCCGGCCGAACACAGTCGTGTCTGGCCGAACATAGCCCCTATAGGGTCCCGGCATAAAGGGAGAGCATGACCCGAGCGCGGGGGGGGGGGTCGGAAATGCCCCCCACCCTTCCCCGCTAAGCTGTCCCTTTTGCCGGTACCCTATAACGTTAAATTTAAGCCCCCCAAAAGTACCTGAGGAGGAGGGCAGGAAGTGGGCAGCCGGAGATGCTAGGCGCTAGTACCATCTGGTACTTCCGCCCTCTCTTGACGCACTTCCTGTTTACATTCCCTCCCCGCTCCCCCAAAAAAGAACTTAGAATACAAAACCTATGAACTTGAGGTGCTCGTCTGAATAAAAGCAATAGATCCTGATACATGCTCCAACAAGCCATCGAAATGGATCATGTCGTGTTGGGCAGAATCATCAATCTTAAGGACCACTATCAATATTGCAGCAAAAATTACAAAAACCAAAACAAGAACCAAATAAACTCCTTGCGGGCCTTTACTTCTTCCCTGAATGATAAATCTCCTAACACTCCAAGACTTTATCACCTGCAGTCCCGGCCATATTTATATGGTGTGCATGAGCAGAACCTGAGTATAAAAAATTAAAGTGTTTCTTCTGGACACATAGGCCAGAAAGTAATGAACAAGGAATGGTTAATAGGCATATCAGTGCCCCATTTTAAGAAAAGAACACAGTACTTGCAGTTAGGTTGTGTGGTGATTGTCTCATGTAGGAGCTGGAGCAGGATCTTCTGGGGAATTTCATGACTTCCTTTGCTGCTTGAAACGTGTTGTTCCCCTTGGTCATCCATGATTCTAAGTGTTGCAGGGTACTGGAGCATGAACTTCCATTTCTTTTGGATGCAGAGGGAACATGCCGGACTGAAGGATTGCCTCAGCTTGGATACCTCTGCAGAATAGTCGTTGAAGAGGCGGATGGTACTAACTTGGAATTCAAGCAGCTTATTTAGATCCTGATAGGCTCTCATTATTGTTTTATCCGCAAAGTCTTAGTACTTCGTCATGACGATGCGTGGAGGGCGCTTGTTGTCTGGATTGCGAGGGGGTCCCACCCTGTGCGATCTCTCCACTTTGTAGCCTTTTTTAAAGCCTAGTAGTTTTAGCAAAGTGGTGGCGGAGAAATCATGGAGTGCCTGTGCTTGCATTGATTCTGGGATGCCCACAAATCTTGCATCTTGGTGTGCATTTGTTTATTTTCTGTTATTATGGTTTTCATTTTGCTCTCCTCTTTAGCCCTGCCATCCTCCATGCTTTGGATGCGGTTTTCTGCTTGTAGGAATCTAGTATTATGTGCTTGTAATTGCCTATGTATATCTTGCAGGGATTTGTCAAGTGCTGTTTGTATGGCGGTGTGAAGCTCAGGTATAAGATCTCACTACTTCCGCAGCTAGCTTTTTGTGATCAATGTGGCTTGCTTGCTCACCTTCTTCTTGTGAAGTAATCTGCTCTCCGGGAGCCCATTCTTGCTGCTGGGAGTCTGTTTCCCACTCTGGGGTGCTATGGTTTGCTTGGTCATGAGGTGGGCTAGTATCCAGCACCATCTTGCCTTCCTCTCCTCCGTTTTCGCCTTGCCTCCTGCGGCCGGACCGCATGACGTATCGGTCCATCTGCCGGTTCGGATGTTGCGCTGGATGGAGCGGAGCTCACCGGTGTCTGTCAGGTAAGTGTTGGCGCACTTTTTCTGAAGTTGTGGCTGGGAACTGTTAGTGGAGTCCGCAGAGCTCTTCTCCCTCCTTGCTCACATCCAGGCGCCAGAACCGTAAGTCAGCAACCACATTTCTATTATTAGGAACTTATGCTGCAGTGACTTTTCAGGACCATGGACAGCAACCACATTCCTATTACTTTATGGAAAACCTACACTGCAGTGACTTTTCAGGACCATGGACAGCAAACTCATTCATATTACTGTATGGAAAACCTACACTGCAGTAACATTTCAGTACCATGTGCAGCAACCACATACCACATTTCTATTATAGGTAACTTATGTAGCAGAACTTTGCAGTATGGACAACAACCACATTCCTATTATTAGTAAGCTACACAGCGGTGACTTTTCGGTACTATGGATAGCAGTAGATTCGCTATTGCGATAAACCTAAACTTCAGTGAATTTTCAAGACCATGGAAGGTAACCACATTCCTATTACTGTACTGTATTGAGAACCTACACTGCTGTGACTTTTCAGTCCCATGGACATCAGCATTCTCATTGTCAAGGTCATTTAGATTATAATAATTTCAGGTTGTTGCAAATTTGTTTTTGTTTTTTTTTTGCATTTTGCAGCTTGGAACATGACTAGTCAAATGCAGTATCTGATTATTTGATTATATTCCATCGCACATAAATCTGCATCAATTAACATAAAATTGTACCAACCCAAGGTTATTTGCATTTCACTAACAATTGTTTGTTAAGGACCTACATCATATCAACATTTCAGTACAGCATCCACCATAGCAAAGCTTGCAGGCTTAATATTATTGTTGCACATGTAATAAACAAATGGACTGATTTAATAAGGAAACAGTTACTACACACATAAAAAATATAGGTATATACACACACATATATAACTTAATTGTGTATTTCAGTACTTCAGGTGAATATAAATAAGAATGACTAAGTGAATAAGGTCTTGTACAGCAAAGGTGAAAAAAAAATGTGGCAAGCTTCTCTACAGTTTTATATGTCATTATAGCTTGATAAATAGTTTCTATTAAAACAGAGGCATTGCTTGAACAAAACTGCAGACACAGCAACTAAATGCAGTGAGCTGTCATGGTAGCAGAAAAATTGTTTTACATTGTCCTAGTTTCTATGTAAATGGTAATCTTGATATGTCTGCATGTACCAGTACACTAGAAGATGCACCTACTAGCCTCACAAACTGTTTCCCTAGTGTTCCATTTACTTTTCACTGGATAGAGCATCATGTGGTGTTCTGCTGCATGAAGTGGGCCCATTTGTAAATATAGACACAAAATATAAAGCTGCTGACTATAGGAAGCAATAATCTTTCATTTTTCTAATACACAAAGAAAAATAATTGGAGCCTAATTGTCAAGGTAAACAGATTTGCTGTCTTCTCTCTAGATTTCATAAGCAAGGCATGACGCATCTTTGCTCTAGATTACACAAATAAAGCACACAGTATAACGACCCTGTCCCTATAGTTAATGAAGAGGACGTCTTGCAGCAAACTCTGTGACTACATTCTATGTCTATTGCAGCAGTGGCCCATAACCAACTACACCTACACAAGTGACTGGTGGTCTCATTAGGTTGCACTAAATGGTTTAAAGAGGCGCCCTGGTGGTATATAAAAGCGTTTAAAAGCAGTTTAAAACCGAGAAAGGTTTGAGGTTGCTTACCTCAAGGACGACAAATCTTTGTAGGGACAAAAGATTTTATTGTTAGCACAGGCAACGCGTTTCACGGGTCTGAGCCCGCTTCCTCAGGCCAATAGCAGTGCCAGGCCAATTGAAATAGCAAGCTAAGGGAGCCTCTCTAATTAGGTTACTTATATGAATGAGCTTACATCTTAACACACTAGAAAGGCAATGAGGTAGATTTATTAAACCAGATACAAAGAAAACAAACAAAAATGGACAACTTTACCAAACCATCAAGCATGGTGCTGCTGTGAAATTAGTCCAGCATGAACCTGGTAAGTTCTAACAAACTTACAATTAGGTGGTGGAGGGGTTAAGTGTGAAGGTGGGAGGAGTTTGGTTAGACAGATAGAGCTAGGATTGGATCACTCTAAGGGCAGGGACAGGAAGTTTAGTGGGATTTGTACTGGAGGTAGTCACTACCTCCTTAGCTGGCATCTCACGCAAACAAAGGAGTAAAGAAGCTTATATCACCTTGCTTTCACTTCAACTTTGTCTTATTACTAGTTTTGTGGTATAATCTATAGGACTACTGAAATATCACATAAGCAATTCTCACTGTGAGTGGATATTCTATCTTTACGCAGTTGTTGTCACATGCTTTGTTTCCATTACTTGGGTTTGCAGTAAGGCATAACTGTACAAAAATACATTGTTTGTACTTAAATGTCATCTAAGGCTTATACACAGTGCAATGATAAACAAGAGTGATGCAGTCACCTGCCTATCTTATAGAAGCTGGAAGGCAAACAGGAAGTGGAGCTTCTGATAGCACTGGGTGTGGTAAATGCAGTCTAAATTTGGAATGTTTTAATTCCCTCTCCAGCCAGCAGAGCCCCTTCTACTGGCATCCGATGTTCCACATCTTGTCATCCTCCTGGCCTGGGATGTAGACAGACGACGATATCACTGCAGTTTATGGCACAATCTGGAGAGGTATTAGGCCACAGTGAATCTGAACTTTTTAGATAGGCATCCTATAAAAAAAATTTTATGCTATTTGGGGGAGGTAACTGTAATCTTGTGCATAAGTACAGTTATTTCTTTATATAGCACCAACATCTTCCGTAGTGCTGTGCATAGTACAAAACAAACAGCAGGTAGGCAGGTAGCATAGATCCATGAGTAGTTCAACATAGTGTACAAACAGGACATCCACCCCAAATCGGCAAAAGGTGCAGGAGCCCTTACATAAAAACAGTGCCACCATAGGAGCCTATTGTAAAAACCGCAGCGTGCTACAAAGGAAGGAAATGTGGGCGCACATTTGCGCCCACTATTGCATGCCTCCCAGGGCCAAAATGTACCTTTTTTGCAACACATTTCAGCTGTAATAATGGCTGCAATATGCGTCAAGGAAGGTAGATTTAGGCCCTGAGAGGTTCCTGATTAGCGTCAGTGACGCAAAGTTTTGTTGCCTGATAGCATTGTGGACTTGCGGAAATGCTCATTGCTATATTGTATAGCAGGGGAGGACATTTTGTATCACAGCCGCTAATCATTTATCTCCCTTGCCACATATCGTGGCTATGTGGCTGGGGGGGGGGGGGGAGGTTAAGTTTTAAGGGGGGCAGGGTTAGGCACTGGGGGGGGGGTGTCTTAGGGTTAGGCACCACCAGGGTTAGAGTTAGGCACGGGGGGGAAGAGTCTTTGGTTTAGGCCTCACCGGAGGGGTCCTAGGGTTAGGCATTGGTAGAGGGAGGGTTCTGTGTGAGAGTAGCATTAGGTTTCGCTATAGAATAATATTGGTAAACATTACTGATATTTTGCTGTCGAAAACTAGCAGAAGAATATTGCTAATTGTAGCGATCTTCTTCTAGTGGTCATCCCCTGTTTCTTTTTCCAGGTGCCTTTTTATCATGTAGGCCATCTGGCAATTTAAAAAATAAATACATATATAGTTGATATGTGGTTTGGAACATCACTAATACTGATACATATTAAACAAGAAACACTAGGGGGCATACCCTGTCCTTGGAAGCTTTATAATTTAAAGTAAATTAAACCAGCTTTCGGGCTATCCCACTTGCAGTGTTTTATGGAGTGCATTAGCTGTTCAGTAACTTATCAGTTATAGATAAAAATAATGAACAATGACTAGAGTTGTGTTTTTGAGTAAAATAATATTATTAAATAATTTTAAAATAATCTTTAAAGGTCTCAAATGTTTTAATTATAAATAACATTATAATGACTAAGCTGGTTTAAAACCATTCCACATTAAGCTAAAGCACCTGCCAGCCCTACTATTCTCGACATTCTCTACAGGACTTACCAGAGCATTTGCGATACGAGAAGTTATTTGGGCACTGTGCAGTGTCTGGTAATTTGGGTGCCGCCCTAGGCTGCAGCGTTAATTGTGGCTACAGTAGTGTCCAGTGCATAATTTTGGCACAGAACCTTGGCCGATAGGAAGGTATTGCTGCAGGAGGGGATGGGTTGTGCTAGGCGTAGGGTAACAGGAAGATTAGTTTTAGGAGGAGCTATGGGGCAGGATTAGAGTCCAGAGTAGATAGGGAGGGTTAGCATGAGAGGTAGGTTAGGTAAAGCCATAATAGAATATTGGCAGCACTGCTGACATTCTACTCTCAGTTTTACTCAGCGCCCTTTTCCAACATTCACTTTGCAATGTGAATCTTCCCAGCTTAATAAACAGCCCTCACTACATGCACATTTCACACCTTTATCAACCTTTAAAAATAGATTTATCAGTCCCACTGACTTCCAAATGAAGTTGCACAGTAATAACAATAACAAACTGAAATTGTTTGTTTTTATCGTATAACTGCCCATTAATGGTGACATTTACAGCCTGTGAAATAGCAGCTGTACCACAAGCCGTCTCACATACAGAACAGTACAGTATACTGCGTGACTCAATCTTCTCTCTGCCTTTCTACCTGTACTATCTGTAGTTTTAACCTTTGATATCTTAACAGATTTAGGTCAAAACAGCATGCGGAAGCCCAAAAGCAGAATCTTCATGCAGAAAACACAGTTCCTCACTATGCCCTTGTCCTTCATTAGGAAGGCCTTGAATAAACGGAGGACCTGTCAGGGTTATTTGCCTTCAGCACTTTTGATCAGAATAACACAACTTGTCACTTTAATTATTTTCCACTTCACTGGGCTCCCTTGTGCTAGCACAGGTCCAGCCTTTTAATTCACAAAGCCTGCCTGCGGATATACCGGAACTGCTAAGCTAAAACATGGAAAAGCTTTCTGAGACTCAATGCCGCAGTGGCAAGGGGTACGTCTACTTTCACACTGATCTACTGCCATTCAGAAGGTGCTATGTTACTCGCGCTAAGTGCAGTGCCCCTGAGTAAAATATCTTATCCCCTAGCTAAAATACAGAAAAAAGGTAAAAAAATTCAATTTCTCAGTTAACCGACACTTCAATTGCCACTCCATTAAAATCTGAAAGCCTTCAGAGTTTTTAAATCAGCTGCATAAAGAAGACCTGTGGTGTCATATCAATAACAGGCAAGCAGCTGCTATGCAGACTTGGATCAGGTTGGGGGATGTTCCTGCTGTGCAGCTTCTGAGCAATCATACTGCCAGCACCTCCACCACAATCCTCGCCAGCAAATGGGCTGCTAAAGTCAGCTATGAAATGCTATGTAGGAAAATTAGCTATAGAGAGGAGTACTGTAAATGTTCTTATATATGTACTTGACACTCAAATTTTAGATACAGCCAGATATAAAAAAAAAAAAAAACAATTAATCCAGTTGGGTATAAAGAAAACTTAGAAGGAACCCGAGGTGAGAAGCATATGGAAGCTGCCATATTGATTTCCGTTAAACAATACCAGTAGCCTGGCATCCTGCTGATCTTTCTGGCATCACACACTTTAAACAAGCATTGAGTGAATATTGTCAGATTAATTATCTGCATTCTTGCTCAGGGTCTATGGCTAAACGTATTAGAGGAAGTGAATCAGCAGGATAGCCAGGAAATATGCATTGTTTAAGAGTAATTAAATATGTCAGCCACCATGTATATCTCACCTTCTGTTTCAAAGAGTGTAGCAATAGGGGGTGCAGAGGTTGTGACCGCATCTGGGCACGTGGGCCAGAGGGGCACCGCCTCAATTTTTGTATTAGCTCTCTATTGGTCCTGCGCTCATAATAATCACATCTATAGATACTTTGAATAGTGGTAATCATTAACAAGCTGTTCCCCATCCTCTTCTTGCACCTCTGACTCTGTAGTTGTCATTGGCAGGTTTTGGTGCACCGTATCAGTTTTTATGTATAGAGTGCTTGGGGGGCCCCAATGTAAAACTTGCACTGGGGCCCATAGCTCCTTAGCTACGCCGCTGTTCTGTTTCCTTAAAAAGTATTTTTAAGGTTTTAAATGAGAGCTCCTAGCAACAGGAAATGCATTAACATATGTTATGCTGTTTTAACTGGTCCACACAAACCTTTGTCAGTTTTAATTGGGCTCCTGTCTGTCTTGTGTTATTATAGGTGGTATAAGTAGCTGAATCTACAACATATCCTTGAATTAATCTCCTGTAATCCTATGCAAAGTGGAAGGTGAAGGTTTTAAAAAGCATTAAAGGATAACTGTACTTAAGCAGGTATTATTTTGGTGCTTCGCTTCCATCTTAAATGCATATAAGTGTTTGTATTGCAGATGGTTAATACATATGGCTACACAAAACTAGGCAAAATATCAGAGAATTTAGCATATTCTCCAATACAAATACCAAGGGGAAATGCCATTGATCATAACACTGAAGCCTTGTTAGAGTGCTAATTCAGCAGAGATCTGAATAGAATCAATAGAATACGCAAATAATATACATTTTCATTTAGTTCCAGTATTCGTTATTTAATTGGAAACAGGATATTGGGTTACGTAGTGCAAATCTAATACATTGACCTCTTTTAGTCATCATGAGTAGTCATCATGAGCTTTTTAGCCTCTGGCCCTGCTGCTAGTCTAATCTCATCCTCACCCCCAGCACTATACTGAACCCGACTCCCCTCCCCCCCTCCCCCCCCCCCCCACCTCCAGTGCCTAACTAACCACAATCCCCTCTTTAATGCTATGTCTTAACAGCCCTAACCTTACACTCCACTATCCCCAAATGCAACCCTTTACCCAAGTCTTACTCTAATATACATCTTTTAAATGTTGCTTAACCATCTTAGCGGTATGGACGAGCTCAGCTCGTCCATCACCGCCGGAGGCTGCGGCTCAGGCCCTGCTGGGCCGAATTTGATAAAATAAAAAGCAGCACACGCAGCCGGCACTTTGCCAGCCGCGTGTGCTACCTGATCTCCGCCGCGTGCAGCGGTGAGAGAGGGTCCCCCCAGCCGCCCGAGCCCTGCGCAGCCGGAACAAATAGTTCCGGCCAGCGCTAAGGGCTGGATCGGAGGCGGCTGACGTCAGGACGTCGGCTGACGTCTATGACGTCACTCCGCTTGTCGCCATGGCGACGAGGAAAGCCAAACAAGGAAGGCTGCTCATTGCAGCCTTCCTTGTTACTTCTGATTGCTGGAGGCGATCAGAAGAATGTGTCCGGAGCGCCCTCTAGTGGGCTTTCATGCAGTCAACTTTGAGTTGGCTGCATGAAATAGTTTTTTTTTAAATTAAAAAAAAACCCTCCCGCAGCCGCCCTGGCGATCTTAATAGAACGCCAGGGTGGTTAAAGAGGAGCTGTAGCTATACTATCTAAAAACCAAACAAACAAAAAACAGATTAAATAAGTAGATAAATACTTGCTCTACGTTCATAACATATGTATTGTATGGTCAGACTATGAGAATGCAAGAAGTGAAGTAATGATTGCAGTGGTCAGACTATAAGAATGCAAGCAGTGAAGTAATGATTGCAGTGGTCAGACTATGAAAATGCAAGAAGTGAAGTCATGCATAGCAAAGCATTAAAACGCATTAAGTGTAAAAAGGGCCCTACGTGGTGTGAGGTGTTAATACTGTGTAAAACACACTGCAACATGCCAGCATATAACTAAAATAAAAAAAAAAGATTAATAGTCAAAACTGAACAAGTTAAAATTCCCCACCTTTAACCCACCGAGGAGAGTTAGTAACCAAGCAGTGATAGGCAGTGAAGTGACGATGTGTTCAGTTGAATCATTCAATCATGTGCCGGGGATTAAACAATAGAACTTCCTCTGCACATGACTGGAGGTGTAAAGTAAGTGAAGGCTCACTCCACTGCACATCACTGTGTGTCTCCGTTACCCAATAACCCCTCCTGATCACTGCCAGGCTCGCTTCATTCTACAGTGAAAAGTTCTATTGAACTGAATAACTGTTTTGCTCTTCCTATTGATTTTACATGCTCCAGTCTGTAATTGGCAATCCTGCCAATCAAACAGGTATCCAGCATTGCAAATTGCAGACCTGTGCATAACGATACTGTTATCTATGTTATCTGCTCCTTGAGGTCTGAAACACAGCCTTCATTATACAATTTACAGGTCAAAATTCAATTTTTGCACCATCAGATTGAAGCACACATAACATGTATAGCACTTGGCAGAGTAATTGAAATGCCTATTGATTTGTATATTTCCCAGTGTCAGTCCACTGACAGGCACACACAATGAATATATCCTCATCCATCACAATGGGGATTGCTCAGTACAGAAGTAAAGCTATTTTGATGCTTCCTTTAATAATATTCTCGGGTAAAGCTGTCTGACGTCAGCAAGCATCAAGTACTTGTCACTATACATATTGATTTCATGTACGAAGTCATCTGGTAGTGAACAGTTCCCAAAGTACAGCACAAGAAACCACAAAATGCCACTTTAAAAGGTTTTCTATCAGCACTGTCATTTTGTAATGCTTCTACTGTATATCTGTACTTCTTGAAGAAGCCAACAGTTAAACAAACGTAATCCATAGCAGTGAATGAAAGCTGTGATGTTGTTCTTAACTGCCCTCTAGTGGTTGTAGACGAAAGCTCATGCTAACAAAACATCCAGTAGACGGCAAATAGCGTTGCTAGCTAGGATTCCATATTTGGTGGATGTTTTAAAAAGGTTTACGTTTAGCCAGCTGAAGAAAAAATGACGCCTATAGAACAAATGATATATAACAAGGATGCATTGAAGAACTTATTTAAATTATTAGCGTACTTATAACCGGATTTTAATAGTTTTTTTTTTTCTTTGTTAATGCTCTCTGATCAATAATTCTTGCTTTACTGTTTTAACTTCCATCCAGCAGTTTCTAGCCCATTAAAGACTAAAGACTGGTTTAAAAAAATGGCGCTTACCGACGTCACGCCACACGGACGTGCCGCTACTGCCGATCATGTCACTCTCCCATCGCTGTAGCATCCTTGCTCTGCCATCGCTATGACAGCAGAGCTCCCTGAGCCGGTCACAAGCTTATTTCATTGGCTCCTGACCCTGTAATCTGTGCTTTCACCATTACTTTTTGCAGTCTATATGCTCCCAGTGTGCAAAATAGCCCAGAACTATGGTCTAGAATACCATTGCGACACAGATGACACACGCAACTATATCTGTTCTTCAAACCTCGCACACAAGCCCCCATCAGTATCCATCAATGCCTGCCTAGTAGAATAACAAAACTGGATGGACATCAGCTGGTTGAGGCTGAACTCTAACAAAACAGATGGTCGGTTGGGTCAATCTGATAGTCCCTCTCTGCGATCAGGGGTCTCAGGACCTGTGGGTTTGAGGGAGGACAGGAGCCTGATGGTGCAGTATCATTAATATGATTGAGTGCTTGTATTGTGAGATGTTATACTCACAATGCTATCTTACAACCATCTATGTGCCTGCGGGGAAAAACTGTCTCCGCTCGGTATCCCGGATCCTCCTTGTGCTGGACGGTCACTCTCCATTGTTCCTCTCTATCTGCTTGAATTGCAAATTTGAGTTTTTTTTTAATATATGTTTATTATGTTTATTTTGTTGTATATTGTAGGTGTTTTACTGACCTGAGGAAGCGGGCTAAGACCCATGAAATGCGTTGTCTACACGTATTCCTGTCTATTTAAATAAATAATTTTATTACTTAACCCCAGAACAGAGGTAAGCCACCTCATTTGGTTATACACATATACTATTACTACACTCAAAGGGCACCTCCAGAGAAACCCTATCCAGTCTAACAAAACAGAGGTGTTTGTAGTAGTGTAACCCCCAAAAGAAGGTTACAAAATATTATTGCAGTTTTGCCTTCTGAAAAATGGCCACAAGATGGCAGCACTGAGTATCTAGGCCTATGGAGCCCAATAGGCGCATGGGAGGGAGAGTAAGCGTCAGACAGGTCGCATAGACTGTTGCAATATTGTTATCCAATATGCAAATTAGGGGAATTTGCTGGAACTTTCCAGAAACCCCGCGTGGCCAGTCAGGGAGCTACTGCGGAGGCTCAGGGGGCAGGGAGACCAGGGCGTACCCGGAGGGAACAGGCTGAGACCAGAGAGAGCACGCCAAAGAGGAGAAAGAGAAGGACTTACGCCAGGAGCTGGTGGTGTGGAGCGGGCAGGAGGTGACACAGAGAGGCCATAGCAGTCGCCCGGGCAGTAGGAGGGTACCCGGTGGCCATAGAGAGACCAGTGCATACCAGTAAGGACAGCGGCAGCAGGTTGGACAGACCAGAGGCCGGAGGAGGTGGACCTTGCCTAGACCCGGGCCATACCAGAGGCCACAGACAGATGAGTACAGGCTTGCGGACAAACCCCAAGCCACCTAGTGTGTTTCAAAGTGGTGTTACTAGAGACTGTTAGTGTGAGAAAGCTTTCCACACAACGCGACATTGAACTTAGAGAAGATACTGTTGATAAGGAGTACATTGCATGTTCAGGCCTAGCTGCTGCTGATAGACTGTCATAAGCCTCCCTAAAGTACCCGCATAGTTGATGCAGCCCCCTCCAGCATTAAGGTCTGGTTGATAAAGAGATATTGTCCCTGTCAAGTCCGTTTCGAGTCAGGAGTTAAGTTACAAGTTCTCAGTTGATGTGTTCTGCAGAGTGAACAGGAGTGTGATATTTAAAGTGAACCTGTCAGCATTACAGTGGAAGAGTGGAGGAGAAGTCACATTGCATTCTATATTAAAGTGTGCTGCAGGAGTGGCCAGGTGATACCTGAGCAAGATACAGAGTAACAGATTTGGATTACAAGATTTGCATCAAATTCAGAGTTAATTCAGCTTTAACAACAAAGTGCACTTAAACAAAAGATCTATTGTAGTGGGAAGGTATTGATGGTATAGAGGGGTGCATCGGTCACTTTATATTTTATTTATCTTTATTTTACTTTAACCTTTTTTTATTATTTGCTTTATCTTATATTTTGTTTGTTGTTTAGGGAAGCCCAACCTAGAGGGGAGGTATTCTGAGGAGAGTATTGAGTGTTACAAATACAACCTAAAGTGTATATAAGATCTTGGAGCAAGGTGAAAGTCCTGATTGGACCAACCAACGAACTGTGGACTATTCAGTACTATTGCAAACTGTCACGAGTTTCCCCCAAGGCTTTGCTGAGCAACAGAACTGTAACTTAGTTGCAAGAGACTTAGAACTGATACAATATCGGACTGAATTGCTCAGTAGACCAGTCCTAACTCCAGCCCACGCCCAACATCGGTACTGTGAATTGTATATGCTGTAAAGTGGTTGATTGTTGTATGAGAAGACCTATTGTTGCTCATTATAATTTCTGTGTAGCTAACCGCTTACTTCCGCAGCTTTTACTGGTGAAGACTGTGTTATTTGACCTTTGATGTGCAAGGAAAGTGTATTTTGATAACTGATTGATTCCTTTCTACAATGACCACTGTTAGGTCACAAATAAATCTTTGATCATTTCATCATCAGTCAGTGTCTGGTAGCTTCCACTTAGCCGAGTGCCTGATGCTCACGGATCAAGCGGGTTTCAGTAGGCTGTCCAAATATGATGGATAAAGCCCAAAAGTCTTCCCACTTCAAACTAGCAATTGAGGGAGATACCGTGCAGTATAAAGACTCTGTGCAAAACCTACAGGTGATCCTGGATGGAAAGCTAACACTCAGACAGCACGTATCATCAAATCCTCTTTCTTCCATTTAAGAATGAGAAATACACTTAAGCATTAAAAATCTTATCCCAGCTCAAGACCTACCTTCTTTAGTTCACGCATTTGTATCCTCCTGCCTGGACTACTGGAATGCCCCATTCATGAGATCCCTGGCTAAAGATCTGCACCCCTTACAACTGGCACAGAATACAGCAGACAGACTCCTAGCCAATGCCCCCCCCATCCCCCCCCCCCCCCCCAATGCTGCAAACTGCTGGTAAACTGGAGAATCCATTTTAAGATCTGCCTGCTGACTTTTAAGGATCTAAACTACATGGGACCCAAATACATAGCGGATCTATTGGTACTATAAGCTCCTCCATACACCCTCTGCTTTGCAAATAAGAGGATTTCGGTTAAGGCCTGTTTCCACTACACGCAGATTGGATGCAGAATGGATGCAGAAAAACTGACTCCAGTGAAAGCCTATGGGCCTGTTTCCACTAAACGCAATTTTTCTGATGCATATTTTCCCATAGGCATTCATTGGAGTCAGTTTTTCTGCATCCATTCTGCGTGCAGTGGAAACAGGTCCTTATCCCCAGGTTCCACTTATAAACATTTGGCGCACAGGCTTTTCCTATGCAGCCCCTACTCTATGGAATTCACTTCCACAATCAGTGCAAGAGGTCCCATCTCTGGACAGCTTTAAGAAAAGGCTAAAAACCCACCTCTTTTCCGGAGCCTTTCAGACTGCAGAACGCAGGGTCACAAGACTTTTGAGCCCCCAGGCTCTATAAAATATTATTATTATTATTATTATTATGCTAGTGGCGGATAGTGGCAGTATTGTAGTAATGTGCGCTTAGCTATACTATACAATGTTTCAGGTTAAGCAAGCAGATCAGATGACTCTGGTCTGACTCTACTGGCTGCATGCTTGTTACATGTGTGTGACTTAAAAATAACTAAAGCCTAGAGCTCAGCATGACAGCCAAGAAACTTACATGGTTTATAAGGGATGGAAGATGCTACCCTGGTTGTAATGCCATCGTAATAGACTACTGGCTCTGCCTCTGTCTCTCAGTCTCTCTCTTATTAAATAGGGAACACTTTGGTGTAAAAAAAACCATGAATAGAGCAGAACAAAATAAAATAATTTTAATAAAACTAGAAAAATAATAAAAATACAATGTAGAATTAATAAAGATTGGTAAATGTAAAACAATGCATGCAATAATCCCTCTTTCAACTAAAATTAATATCAGGAAACCGATACATGACCGATGATTAGAAAAGTGTCACATGAAAAAGGCCCAATCAATAATTATAAAAAAAATATTTGCGCTTTTCTCCTGGCGGACTCAAAACAAAACACCAGAGCTACAGCCATGGGCAACCAGGATCATTTAAGAGCCTTGCCCAAAGACTCCTTACTGTTTTACATACTGGCTCAAACTGGAATTTAATCCCTTGTCAGTACGCCTTAATAGCACACTCTCTAGCTAAGAAATATTTGTACTGATGGCAATGAAGTGGTTAAGGATCGGTGTCAGTTTGGTGCAAAAATATTTCAAGAAAATACATACAGTAACATTTAAAGTACACCTGAACCTGTTTAATTATATAGGGGTTTTCTTGCAGCAGGTGCTGTGACTAACTCATAGCACGAACCCCACCATTATTTGCCCCCTGGTGTCCCTGCTCCGACGTTCCGTAAATGTACACTTTAAATGGAACGTCGATGCTGTGGAGAGGAAGCGGCAGTTTATCCCCAGCACCGCCTCTATGATTTTTTTTCTCCGCTTGCTTGTCCTTGTTTAATAGCGTTATAGGTACCACTCTAATGCGCGTCCCTGCCTGCTCCAAATGTGCAATAATATTTTAACAGACTCACAGCTCTCACTACGCAGGAGAGCTGTGAGCTTGTGAAGTCTGCCACAGCCAGAGATGCGCAAAGTGATACAGGAGTTGGCGCTGACCTGGAAGTACTTAGGGGGTCAGCGCCATTACTGTGCATGTGCAGGAATTAAAATATGTAATTACTGAGGAGCGGGAGAGCTAGTTTGCCTGATATTACAGCAAGGGCAATCCTGGTTAGGCAAGTATGTCCTTTTTTTTTCCTGACAGGAAATTTATATGGATTCAGATGTACTTTAAGAGAAGCAAATCAGCATCATTCAGGCATCATGCAAATTATTCTTTGTTCTTTTATTTCACACCCACTTCTTCTGTTCTGATACTTAAATACATATTTACCATATTCTCTTATCTAAAACTGAGATTGTTATCAGTGTATCGCATGCTCTTCCTCACTCTAGTTCCTCCCTGTCAGTTTCCCAGCCCAGATCGTATACAGATCTTTACTGCCAGCACTCAAGGAGAAACATTGCTAGATTCCCATTGCAATATATCTCCATGCTGAAGTAAGAATAACAGCGAGAGAAATGCCACACAAAATAATGAACAATCATCCATATTCCAAGCAGTTTAGTCAACAAAACTGTGCTGCTTCAGCGAGCATCACATCATTCATTTCACACTAAAATAAGCAAAGGTGCATAAATAACAACTAAAGGTATTTAACAGAATAAATTAAATGCTATGTCCCCTGTTCACTGAATTATGCATTTACCTCTCTATGGGGCACATTTACAAACAGACAATAAACTTCAGAATGTAGTGTGTGCCAGAATTCACAGAACCGTTCACTGGGGCTTCTAAGCAGAAGAAGTGAAGTAATGATTGCAGTGGTCAGACTATGAGAATGCAAGCAGTGGTAGTGTGCGCCAGAATTCACAGAACTGTTCACTGGGGCTTCTAAGCAGAAGAAGTGAAGTAATGATTGCAGTCGTCAGACTATGAGAATGCAAGCAGTGGTAGTGTGTGCCAGAATTCACAGAACCGTTCACTGGGGCTTCTAAGCTTGAATCTGGCCATTTGACAGGATATTTATCAAGCGCTGAAAAGTTGACACATAATCAGAGAACTTGCAGGGTCTGGGTGTTCAGCCAAATGCTCTAAATAACCCAGTTTACACACTTGGGCTTGAATATTTGTAGGAGGGCTAATTGGGGAGTAATGAGACTGTCCATATTTCTCTTAAAGGGTGGCAGACATGAGAATGCTTTGTGGGTCTTTGTAATTAGCATACGCTGACGTGTTTGAGCCTGGATCAGGTAAATTGGCCAGGATGTGCACTTGATAAATTGGACAATGGCCATTAGCAGCTATGGCAGTGTTAACAGAGTAATTTAGGTGCCCAAGTACAGCTGCTATGTAGCCAAACTCCGCTAGCGGCGGGGAATGTGGTGATGACGGGGCCGGAGTTTGACCATTGCACAGCCAATCTCTAATGGGCGCTTGGCTGTACTATACCCAGCTACGCCGTTCAGCTTCGTACAAGGTACTGGTAATGGGCTCTCAACTACAGTATAGCCAAGTACCGGAAGGCTAATTTGGGCACTGGGAAAAGTATTGGGCGCCCGGCTAGAGTGGGGGTTAGTAGTTAGTGTTAGACATAAACAGGGGGAGATAAGTGTGAGGATGGGATAACACAAGGCAATAGAAGAATAGATATTCTACTATCGGCAACATCTCATGACCAAGAAAACTTGCGGTGCTTTTGAATGTGCACATCTGAATTTGCACTTGGACGACCATATTTTCTGCATTCTATGGAAATTAGCAGAGCTTGGGAAGGGCCAATATGAAACTCTTGAAATGTTACTGTAAGCATAATAAGATGAAACAATTAGCCATGCTTCTGTACCTCAGTGGTGGAACCACATTAGGATTGGCAACGCACAATTGATTGACAAGGCGTACTTGGAGGTGCCATCCACTGAGGTTACAGATGTCAATATTGGCTAAGGCAACAATCTATTGCAGGGAGATACAGTAGAAGGCTCAATTTATGAGAAGTTTTGGCTTTACTTGGCATCTTGTTCAAACAGACTTTGTGGCAGAGAAAGGAAAATATGTCATAAGCACCAGGTGAGTACCCAGAATTCTCACCGAACAGCCGATGCAAACATCAAAGTGTGCAAGCTTACATATTCTAAAGAATTCATGTTTGATTGACCTTCATTTTGACGTGACTGTGGATGTTATTGGGACCCCACCTGGTCCCAAAGTGTAGCTATTAATTTTATGAATCTGAGCTATTCATTTTTCGGGTCAACATACTTGTGTTACCAAAAAAATTCATATTAACAGGGTCAAATATTGTGGTAGACACAAGGTGGACACATTCAAGGATATTCAATAGGTTGCTTTTAGGGGTTAAAAATGGAGAGGATGACCTACCAAAAAACTTCACTCTGTACTGCTGTCAGTAATGTTAAGCTGAACGCCACACGTTTCATGACGACTTATTGACTATGAGGGATTTGTGCTGTTCTCCAGCTTCCTCTGACTGCAAAGAGGCTGCTTTTTATAGCCCCGGGGCGGGTTTGCAAAAAAAAAAAAAAAACAAAGGACATGCTGTCTTGTCTGTGGGAGCTGCTAGACCAGGCAGCGCTCATTGCCTCCTCTCCCCGCAGCTCCTAGCTGCAGCCATCCATCATTTTTACTTCTGTGACCTAGGGGGTCACAACGCTGCAGATAAAAGCGCCTGTATGCTCACATCGCTGATTGACGTGAAGGGGCGGGGGAGAGGGAGGGGAGCAGGCAGCTGAGAGCCTATTAGAGCCTGTTAAAAAGGCTCTGATAGGCAGGGAAGGGGCATTTTGCAGGCGTTCCTTAGCCTGCAGTGGGATGCCCCTTCCCCGTTTGTTGACATCCTGAATGTCGTGATGTCGGCAGATTACAGGGCAGCTAGCGGGGCGCAGAGGGCACAGAGAGCGGCGATCAGGGCACACAGAGGCATGTCCTGCAGATGGGAACATGCCTCTGTGTCTCTTTCTTAGATCTAATAACCTACCTTGGGTTCTCTAAAGTAGAAAAAAGGGACCACAGTCAAGGCATTACAGGTGCACTTTATGGTATACTTCAAATAACTGAGACATTGACTATGTCTTGAAGTAATAGATTTTTTTTTCCTCTATACCTGATTTTATTTTTTTATTGCACAAATAACTTCAACTTGCTGGTGAGGTCAGCACTATGCACAAGACTGGAAGTATACAAAGCAATTGTTGACCTGTGCTTTGTCCCACTTAAATATCATTGCAGAAACTTAGGTCACAGCGTCATGAAATATACGTTTTAATAGCAACTTTGTTTATAGATTCACTAAAATCTGTCTTCTTAATCCTAAACAATAAGTGGCTATAAAAACTGATTAGTTCTATTAATCAGCTCAAGTACTCTTCCAATGCCACTTAGAGCTATAAATCAGACTTTTAAGATTGATGAGACTTGTAGGATAAATATTTTGTGTTTTACTTATTTATTGGAGGACTCAAAAACAAAAATGGAAGCCCTTTCCTGCTGCCTTATCCACCAGAAGGCATAATAAGTAATGATTTTCTTCAGCAGCATTATCTTTTTATCTTATAAAGCTGACAGTTATACGCCACGCTATATACTTAATTTTGTTCTCGTGTCATTTTCCTGGCCAAAAACAATATATTTTTGTCGTTACAGACAGTCTGAGAAAGTGACTTACCGAAGCTGCTGACAACCGAGCTTTGAACGTCCTGTGATTGTAGTTCACAAGCTATACACTTAACCACTCAGTCACCTTCTCATCTCCACTGTTTATTAAAACAAATACCGCTGACCACTTGTCAATACTCCAACCCCACAGCTGAAGCTAGGAATGGTCTTAGAGGAAAAACAAGTTTGCCTCTGTATTTTAACAAGCAACGAGAATTATGCTTACTCACAGAACAGGCAAAATAGGTCTAATCTATGCCAAAAATGTAAACATCATACCAAAGGAGTAATTTTGCTCATCTCCAGCAGTGGCGTAGCCTGAGATCATGGGGCCCCATAGCAAAACTTTCATGGGGCTATCAGGTGCAGGCACTCTTTAGCTATGCCATCTGCCCCTACCTTATGGCTATGAGTTAATTGGCAATTTACATTCTCATGCATTCTACACTGCATATAATCCATGGGCACCGAGAGGGTGGAGCAAAATGCGAGGGCCCCATAGAAGCTGAACAATATGGGTGCCGGAGGTGCCAGGTATAGCCAAAGTGATGAGGCAGCGGATGGACCAAAAGTGGCTGAGACAGCAGCGGTGGGGTTAATTACCAAATGTAATTATGTAGGTGCCATAGATTAGTGTTAGTAGTAGGTAGGGGTAAGTAAGTGATAGGCTTAGATAGGAGTATGTTAGTGTTAAGAGTAGATAGAGGGAGGGCTAGTGTGAGAGGAAGGTTATCCATAACAGAATATTAGTAAAATTACAGAAATTCTATTATTGTAATTTTCCAGCACCCAACCAACAGTAAAATATGGACAGTAGGTTGAGAGGGTGGGTTATGGTTATAGATATATTTGAACATGTGCTAAGTGTAAGATAGAAAGTTTAGGCTAAGGTAAATGGTTAGGCAAGTCTTAAGGTTCCCATGCATGGTACAATTTTTCATTTTTCTTGGATTAGATCATTTAGTTTGATTATTCCATTTGATCGAATATAAAGATTTTTCCCTACATGTCTGATCGGAATGTTATCGAAAAAATGGGATAATCGTTCATTTTTTTTGATTAAAAAAAAAAAAAAGATTTTAAACTTTCATTCGATTCAAATGTTTTGGTTGAAAAAATGAGAAAATTGAACTTTTTGTATTGTACCGTGTATGGGTACCATTAGGCATTTAGAAGTGCATTGCTATTTAGGGCTTTTAGAGGATGTGTGCATGTGCTTGTGTCTTAGTGGTGCAGTGTGTGTGTCTGTGGTGTATGTATAGTGTGATCTGTGTATAGCATGTGTGGTGTGTGTTCGTGACTGGGGGATGGGTGTTGTACAAGACCAGAAAAGTTCAGGTGGGGGAAGCATATACAAAGTATAAAGGGTCTCATCACTGGAACAGTGAGAAGCAGAAGGATTTTAGTAGCCTCTAGATCAGGCATGGGCAAACTCAGCCCTCCAGCTGTTACGGAACTACAAGTCCCACAATGCATTTGCCTTTATGACTCATGACTGTGGCTGTCAGACTCCTGCAATGCATTGTGGGACTTGTAGTTCCATAACAGCTGGAGGGCCGAGTTTGCCCATGTCTGCTCTAGACTATTCAGGGGCTTCCCATTAATGAGGTAATTATCTGACTTTGTAACTAACTTTTTTCCTTACAGGTATGCTTTAGCTAGGTACCTTCTGATCTTATAATGCTAACATATGCAGAAATGAAGTAAAAAAAAATGACATTTTCAACATCTGAACTTTTTCTAAACAGATTTTGTGAGGAGTTTTCTGCTTTCCGGAATGAGGCAGTTCCTTGCTGAAACAGTGGTTCTGGCTGGGATGTCATGCAGCAAATGAGAAACTATGCTGAACGTAGACAGCCAACTCCAGATGATTCATGAACACTGCAACTCAGGAAAACTTCACATTCCTCCACAACAGACAATCCGGCATCCGCTTCTACATAAAACTCAAAATAACTTTTTTTTGGTATGTTCTACATTGACAACACTAAAATGTGCTTAATGTTGTCATTTATTTAAAAGACTGTGGAGAAAAAAAACATTTAAACCATGAAGGTGGTCACCCCGACCAATGGTACTACCTCTCTCGGTCAGGCAATTTAAACATCAGGTATGCAAGTTACAGTTTCTGACCAGGTCAGACTATAGCATGACCCTCATTGATAAGTAATTACAGCCATAAAACACTTCCCTGTCATTAAATGGCTTCTGGGAGCAGGAAAGAGATAAAAAGGGTCAATAGTGCGTAGATTTGAGCTCTGGCATACATCAATGCATGTGTCGTTGGACAGAGACAATGAAACTGTAAAAACTTAACTAGATTTAAATATAAAATAAAACTGTGGGATATCTAAAAAAAAAGTTATTTTTAGGACAAGGAGTTACTCCAGGTAAACAGCTAAATGCTGAGATGAGCATGCTAAGAGAATCTTTTAAAGTATTTGTCATTCTTTTTAGTCCGTTTTCTGATTCACACACCTTTACAGAATTCCACTGATTGATAGGTGACCAGCGACCTGATTGTTTTCCCTGACAGCTTCCCTAGTAAATCCCACATCTCTGCTATGTTGACTGCATATTTGTGAAGTCCTCTTAGTAATCCCTTCTTCCTGTTAAATGCTGAACCTTCTGTCCCTCCAATTCCCACTTTATAAAAGAAAATAGCAGGCTGAGAACCGTTTGAAATACAAAAGTCCCAAAGTGCATATCCTAACACACTCTACAGGAAGCAGCTGGATTTAAAGGGACTCCGAGCTCTAATTAAATTCAAAATCTGAACTTACCTGGGGCTTTCTCCAGCCCACCGTAGGTCAGGGGGTCCCTCGACGTCCATCTGGCGCTTCTCCCAGGGCCTGGTCAGAAATGGCTCCCGGCGACACTGGGCCCGAGTGTCGGGCTCCTCTTTCTGAAAGGCGAGGTCAGTCGTCACCATGCCGGCCGCCTCGCGTCATCATGATGGCCGGCATGACAGTACTGTACATGCGCGGTTTAATTGCACATGCACCGTACTGTCACGCTGGCCGCCGTGATGACACGAGGCGGCCGGCGTGGTGACGACTGACCTCGCCTTTCAGGAAGAGGAGCCTGACAATCGGGCCCAGTGTCGCCGGGGGCCGCCGGGGAGCCATTTCTGACCAGGCCCTGGGAGAAGAGCCAGATGGACGTCGAGGGACCTCCCGACCTACGGTGGGCTGGAGAAAGCCCCAGGTAAGTTCAGATTTTGATTTTAATTAGAGCTCAGAGTCCCTTTAATGCTGCGGGGAATTTAAGCTGCAGCAGGGTGAGCTGTCTGCTCGCCCTGCACCCAACTTTTCTCAACTTTCAGTTTGTGTTTTCAACACAAAATGCCAGCATCCTTTTTATAACAATGCAATGAAGCAAATAGCATTGCCATTCCAAAGGAGGTGAACACTATTCACGTCTATGAGGCCGCAAAGGAGTTTGTGACTCCTAGAGAACACAAGCCACTCCCAATCAAAGGCCTGCCCCTCAGTCAATTTCCATCCTCTAAAGGCTGTTATCTCTTCTAATGGGAGGCGCAGGACATCTACCCATTCTCTCACTGGTTAATCAGGCCACATGGTGTTTTAAACATCATGTGACCCATATAAACCAATGAAGAGCCAGCTGTGAGAAGGACATTGCTGCTTATTACACTGGTGTTAACACTGTATAATCCTTTTATTAAAAAAAGAGATTTTGTTTTGCAATGTGATGAGGGGGTAAACTGTAAAGGAACAATCCATCATGATTTTTTAAATAGTGCCCTCAGAACAGGAGATTACTGGAGATACCGGAAAGTTAATATTAAAGCATTGCTAAATTTATATGTGACATGAGGAGATAAATATAGGCGCATATAGTGCTATACCTACTGAGAAATTCTCTGAAGTCCCTTTCTGTTTTGCATTAAAGCAAGAGATAAAAAAAAAATCTTGAGTTTGCTCAAAAACTTGTGGAATTCAGCAGTGCTTCCTGAAAAGTAAACAGAAGCCAAAAGCCTGTCAAGGAGAAGGCAGAGAACACGGTTTCATGGTAGGAATGTTCAAGGGGGTCATTACTTGGGTATTCTAACCAGTAGTTGTGACAGACTGATGCAACTTTAAAAATGAAACCATTAAAATACAAATAAAAATATGAAACTGTGTTACTAATGTTTTATTTATCATTGGCATGACACTTACAATTAATTATCTCAGTTGTTCTTCCACTCTGGGGTAACTAACAAGGATTTGTAGTTGTTTTTACCAGACATTTTTAATGAGTATTCAACTAAACAAAGTTTTTTGCTTGCTCTGTTTGAATAGAATTCAGTTTAAAATGCATCACTGTAAATTTACATAAACCAAATAATAAACTCAACGTCAAAACAGCAAGCTTGAGAAAGTGGTAAACCAGCAAGAATGAGGAGTTGAATAAAACTGTATGTAATCCCTAATGTAAAGGATGTTTTTGCACTGCTACCAAGGAGATGGTCCCTAAGCGCCGCAGCTATGCACACTATATTATAAACATTACCGCGGGGACTCTGCAACTTGAGATGCATGCCGAATCCCTAATCCTGTGTCACACCCGGCAAATCCTCAAAAGTCTGCTCAGTTTAAGGGTTTTATACTTGCCATTTAAAGAGGAACTGTAGTGAAAATAACGTAATAAAGAAAACTGCTTATTTTTATATTACTTTATAAATTAGGTACTCAGTGTTTGGCCTCTGTAAAATCTTTCCTCACCCTGATTTACAGTCAATTGTATCACAGGTGGCAACATATTTAGTCCTGTCAGGTGCATATCTGCAGAATGTTCGCATACAAAATATGCCCGCTCTGGGAGTGGAATTCCACATAGCTAAATAGCATAGAGTAAGCAACACTGGAGGGTGTAGGTACATATCAATATACAGCAATCGTTTTTGATGCTGAAACCAGGAAAGTTAGAATAAAAGTGGGTAACCTAAATAATTTACTGTATACTACTATATGACACTATGATGCCTTTTTAAAAGGAACCGGAGGTGTGAGACTTATGGAAGCTGACATATTTATTTCCTTTTAAACAATACCAGTTGCCTGGCAGTCCTGCTGATCTTTCTGGCCAGTAGGGTCTAAATCACTCACCAAAACAAGCATGCCGCTAATCTTGTCAGATTTATTGTAGACCTCTGATCAGCATGCTTGTTCAGGTTCTATGGGTTAAAGTTATAGAGTCAGAGGATCAACAGGACAGCCAGGAAATGTGCATTCTTTTAAAGGAAACAAACATGTCATTCTCCATATCCCTCGCACCTCACATTCCATTTAAATGAACCCTGAAGAGAATAGATTAATGTATTGGTACATTATAATAATAATAATAATAATAATAATAAATAATAATACATTCTTATCCAAGAAATCAATCTATTCTGCAATTATATGTGGTTAACTAGCCATTATACAGATTGCAGCTTGATTCAAATACTGAAGCCCTTACATTAGCAAACTGAATGGATCATGAACTGATTTCATGAAATCGATTTGCATCACTCAAAGGCAATGCACATGCTGAAGCTTCTTACAAAGCCCAACATCAAGTTAAAGGGAAATTCCACTTATTGCATTAAACAGAGATTGGGCTGCACACATTTTTCTTCAATTTGGATCTGCAATCAGGTTAAAAATTTCAAAACACACCCTAAGCTATTTTTTTTTCTTCTTGACCTTGGCACTGCACTGGAGTACTGTTTACATGAGACTATCTAGCTCCCATTTTGCTGCAAAGGAGTTGTCAGCTGCACAAAGCAGGAGGCATTGTTACTAATTTCCAACACCTAGACTAATACATTAATTGACAGAAAACTGCAACCTCTCTGTCTCTGTTACAAGTACTGTGTAATAGTTGTATCTTCTATGCATACAGAAACAAGGTAAGCAAGCTATTTGCCATTAATCGTTGCACTATATGAAGCTGGACTAAAACCACAAGCGTTTCTCAACAAGAGAGGAATTTCCAAGCAGATTTCAAGGATGGTAAAACGCTCTGTAATGGTGGAGTAACAGGGTGGGTGTTTGTTTAAAAGAGAACGGTTTGAGAAACCATATAGCATATAGCATTGTTACACAAACCATATGGCGATGTAACGATTTAGAAAATAAGATTTCTATCTCAGTCTTATTACATTTTCATTGTATTTACTTTCGGGTTTGGTATTTAAAGTTAAGGAAGGAAAATTAAATATCAAACATGAAAATAAAACATTCCTTTAGAGGGCCATCTGCTGATCTGACAAGCTTATGTAAGTAAGACCCAGATGACACATTCCATAGGAGACAGCAGGGTTTAGTTGTCATTCTCCAAGTCTGAGGACTTTGCTTTTGTAATGCTACAGACATGTGCAACAGTAAAGCAACACTTTCAACACTCTTCTGCTCACACTCCATGAGCAAGTGGACCACACAAAAAAATCCCTAACAGTATTTACAGTATTTCACATGTTTATTATATGGAAATGGTTAAGACGTATTATTTGTACTAAATGGGATGCATGTATAAAAACTATTTTTAAAAAATACAGCTACATAGCAAAAGAAGATGTAAAGGCTGCGACCACAACAGGGGATCCTGGAACACAGGAACCTTCCAGAGGCCCTTCATCAACCAATGTACTGGCTCTTCATCTGTGATATGCTAGTAATGATAACCTGTAATCGTTATCCTCCTCTGCTTACATCCCTCTGACAATGCAGCTGTCCTTGGGTTTTGTGGTGCAATTGTAGTGGAGAGAGCACTTGAGGTGATCCATGTAAAACTCACACTGAGGCTTATAGCTGCTTAGCTACACTACTGGTGCTATGAATACAACAATATACAATGTATGGCTTTCTTGAAGTGGCTTATTTCTTTTACAGAAGCGAGTAGAGTGTGAAAGTCTACATTCTTAACATACTGTATTTAGGTTTAGCTAGTGAACATTTTACCTATCCTGGTTAACCTCCTTGGCGGTCTATTAAAACTACCAGGGGGCAGCGCAGCACATTAAAATGCTTTTTTTTTTTTTTTTTTTTTTTTTTTTAAATCATGTAGCTAGCCTAGCGCTAGCTACATTATAGCCGCCGTGCAGCGGCATCCCCCCTCCCTGTCCGATCGCCTCCGGCGATCAGAGCAAACAGGAAATCCTGTTCCGAATGGGATTTCCTGTTTGGCTTCCCCCATCGCCATGGCGACTATCGGGATGACATCATCGACGTGACGTCAGAGGGAGTCCCAATCCACCCCTCAGCGCTGCCTGGCACTGATTGGCCAGGCTGCGCACGGGGTCTGGGGGGCGGCGTGGCGAATTGGCAGCGATCGGTTTGTACACGCAGCTAGCAAAGTGCTAGTTGCGTGTACCAAAAAAAATTATGCAAATCGGCCCACCATGGCCTGAGAAATCCTCCGCGGTGGCTTAACTCAGTTCGGGCTTACCGCCAGGGAGGTTAAGGGAGCTGTACTTTATTATTATTCTATGTAGATATCACAAACAAAATATCTTGCTTACTGCCACTATACTTGCATAATGTCCTTGACTTGTAATATACACACACTGTCTGTCCTTGTATTGTTTTTGTTTGTGTTTGTTAAGCAACTGCCAAGAAAAATTCCTTGTAGGTGCAAACTTACTTGGCGAAAATACATTGATTCTGATTCTAGTGATTGATTCACACAGTACACAGACACATTCACAACACCGAGATTCTGGGGATGCCATGTTTCTCTTCATACAACATTGTGATCAATTATATAAAAAGCAAACAGATCACTGAATCACTGCAGTGTTTCACAGTGGTAAAGTATCTAGCAGTCACAGCTTGTACCACTAGGGTTCTAGGTTCCAGTCTTCACCGCTTCAAATATCTGCATCAAACTTTCAAGTCTTCCCCATGTTATTTATTTTCCTCTCCTACATCCTCAAAAAAAGTCCCCCTGGATATAACACTACTAGACTATGGTGGGGACCTCAGACTTTAGCTAGAGTAGTGTGTAATTGTGAGCTCCAAGGAAGGACAGTTACAAACAACCTTGGGCTGCACGGTGGTGTAGTGGATAGCACTCTCGCCTTGCAGCGCTGGGTTCCCTGCTTCAAATCCCAGCCAGGGCTCTTCCTGCACTGGGTTTGCATGTTCTCCCTGTGTCTGTGTGGGCTTTCTCTGGGCATGCCGATTTCCTCCCACATCCCAAAAACATACTGATAAATTAATTGAGTTTCCCCTAAAATTTAGATTGTAAGCTCCTTTGAGGGACAGCTCATGTAATTGCTTTTGGATAAATTGAACTGCTATACCTTACGGATCTCCACTTGTGAACTGGCGGCAGCTGTTTAAGGGGGCACTATTACCATATACTGCAGTAGATTTATGAGGTGGAAGTGTGTGTGGTCTTGGTTGAATGAGCCAGCTAATACATGTGTCTTTTTAAAAGTTCTAGATGTATTAGTAAGTATCAATAAAGTTATAATATTTTAAAATTACTGGTGATTTTGGTAAGCAGATTGGCGGTTAAAGTAAACCTCTGGACTAAAAATCTACTCAGTAGAACTGAAAAGGCTTGGTGTTTTTTTTAACAGTTTCACAGCATCAGAACTTTGTTTTTCTTACCCAAGCATCATTTTTAGCTGCATTTTTAACTAAGCTCCACCCATCAAAGAATAAAATCCCGGGCTTTTCCCTGATGCTGTGCAGAGCATGATGGGATTTCCTATGTTATTCACGTTGCCTAGCAACTGGGAGAGGTGCTCAGGACACAGGATAGTTGGAACTGTGTCTCATGCTCCCTGTCACCTCCTTTCAACCACAAATATGGCTGCCATCATGAAATCAAACATTTGCCTGTTCTTTTAAAACAGTGTGGGTAGGAGATTATATTACCTATCTATTTCAATTAACATAACTAATGTAACTTAATGATAGTATGTTTGTTTAGGCTGGAGATCCTCTTTAACTTTCCATTATTCTATCCTACTCTGGTTTGTACAGTTCATGTAAAGCTTTACAGAAAATGGTGGTGCTATATAAATGTATTAATAATAATAATCTAAATATAATTGGGATGACAATGAAATTTAATCTAGGGTCTAAAGCATTAACAGAAAATGGTGGTGCTATATAAATGTATTAATAATAATAATCTAAATATAATTGGGATGACAATGAAATTTAATCTAGGGTCTAAAGCATTAAACACAGCATAAAAATAATAGCTAATGCCATTAGACTGGTTTCCAAGATCCTGGAAGGGTTAAGTTTTTCACTTGATTGATAAGACTGCCCTAACAAACCAGAATTATCAGATTGCATGGGAAATTTACTAAGCTGTGTAAACAAGGCAGAAAAGTTTCTCCTGCATCCAGGGGGAAGCATATAACTTTTTCTCCTTTACAATTACAAGTCTAGCTGATCATTTTTCCTACAACAATACTCAGTGAGGTGTAAATATGCATGCAAATGACACTAGACCAGTATTATAGTGTTTCATATTGATTTTTTACTGTGTTTAATGTTTTAGAGGAAAAATACATTTTGAGTTCAATGATTATTTAAATTGGCAGATGGTCTTGATAAAGTGATGCAAAAATAAGTACTGTAAGTTCTGTATAAATGTGCAATAATAATAATGGCCTATGTGCATTGCAATAATATAAGCTAATATTTAGATGACCTGAAGGAGACCAATTCTTTTTTTCTTCAACAAAACTGCATTTTTACTGTAAACTAACCCCACACTATTCAGCCCCATCAAAACATAAAACTGAAACCTCGACAAAATCATCCAGCCAGAATGAAACAGTTTATGAATGTAGTTGTCATATAGGATGGCGTATGGCGGTTATCATTCCCCCTACATGTGTCCTCGTCATTACTGTACACTCCCGACAAGCCGTCACATGTCCTGTGTGCATCTCGCAGTGTGTTTCTCATCACAGGCTGCATGATTAGGAGCCTTAGACAGCTCTCAGCATAACTATGCTACAGACAGCACAAGGCATGATATGTCTGCACAGCGCTATGTCAACCGCAGAGAGGAAAAACAGGAGGAAGGCATAACCAATTTACCATATGAGCCTTGATACATCACAGCATCCCATGGGGCCTAATTATAATCACAGTGCTCACGTCTTCTCCTTCCTAGCTGCTATAATAATTTGTTTACTTACAAAAGAAAAGAAATCAACATTTATGTTGGATCAGACATTCTTAATCAACGCCCTAACAATGGGTCATACGAGGCATTGCTGGGCTATAGCAAAACATCACATCAACCTGTCTTTGCAGCATCTATCTTCATCTATCTAGACCTATACAGATATATTTAGAATGCTGTGGAAGACAAGCCAATGCTGCCTGCGCTTTTTACGGAATCCACAGTAACTATGCATGATGGGTCTATGTGGCAGGATGTAGCTAAACAGTGTAGGAGGAAGCAGAGTTTTAAGTTACTGGCAATTTGTTCATAGCACAAGCAGTTATGCAGAGACGTCTCTCCCAGGTAGTGGCAGCCGATGAGAGTATTATGCAACATGATACAAGCTAGGAGGTTTAACACCTATAGAGCCACATCCCACAAGCTCATTCTAAAATGAATTTATTGAGCTTTTTAGGTTTTATAAAATGCTGTTGCAGCCTCAAGCCTACTTTAACTATATGAATATACCATATAAAGAGGAACTGTAGCAAAAAAAAAGGGGGGGGGGGGTGGAGGGGGAAATCAATACATTGCAAAGTGAGAAGTTAAGAAATAGAAGAGAGATCAATAAATAATTGATATTCGCCATGTAATTTGCTCATGTTTGATCTACAATCAGCCTGCACATAATAATTTTTACAACTGGCAGACATGAAAACAGACAGACAGCACCAACTGCCATTATCCAAAACCACACCCCCTAACAATGCGATAGGCTAAAAAGTTTTTTTTTTTATAGATATACATATGCCCAGAGGGAAATAGGGGTTGCTTGGCAACTGGAAACAGATGTTCTTTCCCACAATGCTCACAGAAAGGAAACTGTCAGGACCTAGGTCCTGACATCACGCTGTGGGAGGGGGTTTCACTACAATATCAGCCATACAGACCTCCTAATGAGCTATTTGAGAAAAAAATAAAGATTTATCATGGGAAAAGGGGTATTAGTTACTGATTGGGATGAGGTTCAATCCTTGGTTACAGTTCCTCTTGAATGTCTTAGTAGTCCAAGTGCCCAAATGCTGCTAGGGGCTGCTACTGCTGCTTGGATTGCATCAATCTGCTGCTCAGAATGGAAGGGGACAGGCACAGATGGACTTTTCTGGGAAGATTAGAGCCTATAGCACTGAAAGTATGAAAGAACAGATAGTGGCCAGGGGAACATTAACATTTGGTAACAGTGAAACCAGTATGTGCACCTGTTTAGTTGAGTACTAATCAATTTTTTTCTGGTACTCAGCTATTTCATGATTGCAACACTCTGTATGTTAGAGTTCTGATGTTATTGCCCCATCAGTATCCTAACCCTAATCAATTACTTTCTGATGTAGAACATTAATCAATCCTAATGTTAATGCCTTCCTGATATCACACCTGTTGCAATCTTCACCAGGTCTTATTTAGGTGCATAGGTAGGCTGTACACACATACTAGGGCCTGGCAGGGATCGGAACTTGATCCCTTGGGTAACATTGCAGGGCCAATGCTGTACAGATGCATTGCTAGCCTGCAGGCTAATGATACATTCTGTTGCTATGTGGGGGTGAGAGGGGGCCGAGGTAGCCACATATGAAAAACATAACAGAGCGAGTGGGATGAGTGGGGTAAACAATGCCCTCAGTCAGCAAGTGGCCATGTCAATCAGTTAGGAGGACCACTTTCCAAAGTGCCAAGAGGAATCATGGGTGGCTGTGCACACACTAGATTCTTAGCTGAGTTTAATATCACATGTGTGCAAGATTTAATGGACAACTGAAGGGAGACACATATGGAGGCTGCCATAATTATTTCCTTTTAAGTAATGCCAGTTGCCTGACTGTCCTGCTGATCCTCTGTCTCTAATACTTTCAGCCACAGACCCTGAACAAGCCTGCAGCAAATTAGTTGTTTCTGAAATTGTCAGAACTTACAAGATTAGCTTCATGTTCGTTTTTGCTGTTATTCTGACATTACTGCAGCCAAACAGACTAGCAGGGCTGCAAGGTAACTGGTAGTCTGGATGGTGTTAAATACTATTCCCCCTCCAAGTCATAGCAATAGCTATTGCCAGCACCTGAATTACAATAAAAATCCTGCTGTGCCACTATAGCCACAATAACATTACATTTATGGCAGCGCTCAAAGCAGTGGCTGCGAGTGCATGCCAGAACTACCTGCCTCTTCAGCAGGGGGGATCATTGGGGTTAGGCATAAGCAGGGGGTGAGGTTTAGGCATAGGTGGGGGGGGGGGGGGGTCGGTTAGGGTAAGGCATCGTTAGAGGGAGGGCTCTGTGTAAGAATAAGGTTAGGTTTAGCTATAGTAAATATTTGTAACATGTACTGATATTTTACTATCGGAATTAGCACTGCACAATAGTTGAATATAGGTAATTGTACCAATATTCTACTAGCAACTATTTCTGGCACCCAGATTTGCTGGGCTTTTTTTTTTTTTGCATGTAAACCTACAGCGCATGGAGGGATTTGGCCTTCTGCCACCAATGGTATCCTTACTTTGCCATAGTGGTGGGCCTTGCGTGACAGTTGCTTAGATACAGGTATGGCCTCCCAAGCAGGACAGCTCAACAGTGATGTCCTAAAATTAAATGTCACACTTTGGTTTCATAGAATGGTCACAGGCTAACAACTCCTCCCTAGACTAACTAAACCAAAAACAGCATACATACTGAAAATCTTCAGTAAACTATATGCTACTTAATGTTATCACTAATATAGTTCTATAACAACGTAAAAAGAAAAGAAAACATGTCAACTTATTTGCTAGGGAGACAAAATAACTGCCAATTGACACCTCAACACCTGCTTACCATCATACGTATGAAGCATGCAAGGTAAACAAAAGCACCTTCTGTAACTAGCAAAATACTTTGCTGTAATTGGTGCACAAAATTCACTGCGAAACCAGCTGAAAATCCTCTCCTCAAGTGCTATGCAAAATCACTTTTCTGGATTGGAAAAGTACCTTTTACTTCCCCACAAGAAAAAGCATGTTCATAGTACACCTGTAACTTTAAAAAGGAATAAAGTTACATACATATGTCAGTTGGGGAGAGTCTCTGGATGCACCAGAGATTTCCCCAATCCACCCGACCCTTCCTCTGCCTGTCAGAACCTTCTTCATCATCCACATCCACGCTCTTCTTTGTGTATGAGTGTTCCACACTGCGCAGACTCCAATGGGTTCCTGCCTGCACAGTAGCACTAAGCCGCTCATGCACGGAACAAAAGCCAAAACATGCTGTTGCGTATTTACGGGCTGTATTTTGCACCTGTGGAGTGCAGCCGCACTAATACAGGGAGTGGCGCACGTCTACGAGCAATCTTCAACATTAAAGTTGAATATTGTTTTGAGAGTCCCAGCTGTGGAAGGGAGGGATGATGGAAGACCGGGGAAGCCTTTAGACCATCAAGAGGCTTCCCCTTACTGAGGTACGTATCTCACTTTTTTAGTAGCCAGGCTGAGTGTCTATTATACCGCCTCCTCCCAAGCTTGAAGTTATGGTGGGTTTGACTCCCAGACCAGTCAGTCTTTAAGTCTGGTCTGGGAGTCAAACCCATGACCTCATGCTGGGGAGGCAGAAGCAGTAGCTCTTTACTACTTTACAGGTGTCCTTAGCACATAACACTTACAGGTGCCCTTTATGTATTATATTGAAAATCAAAACAAAATAGCATGGCAGGAATGGATAGTTAAATCTGTTAGATAGCACTGTTAAAATTCAGATTCATTTAATGAGCACATAGCAAATTATCAAGATGTGTTTTGAACAAAAAAGCAAATATGGGTGTTCTTGACAATCAGCATGCTAACCCCATTACCAAACTATTTTTAATTTTGCATTTTTCTTTAATCCCAGAATTTTATGTCACCTTTGTCATCAAACCATGTTAGCATTCCTGGCCACACAGGCTTAATCCTTACATATAAACATGACATCACAATGTGCAGGAGGATTATGGGATGAGGTGCATTACCTTCGCTGCAGCCTGCCAAGATGTAGTGTGAGCAGGAGGCCGTAACCCTGTCACTAATTAGCCGCTTCTCAGCAATGACAGAAAAGCCATTTGTTGGCTGTGGAATGCAGCAGCATAAAGAGAAATGAAGGCAGACAGAGAATACCTAATAATTTAAATCAGAGAGATGGAATGGCTGAGCTTACAGAACACAGAATTATTGAAATAATGAACTGGGACCTTTTCCAATTAAATGAAAGATGTCCAGGGGAAATCTGCATTTTAAGTTCATATCCAGTCTTTGATAATAATATGTACATCAAATATTTTTATTCATTTCATCTAACGTCTATTAAAATAAAATGGCAGTCAGGTATCTTAAAAAAACGCATTTATATTTTAGAGACGGAAGGATACCTAACGTGATATTGTAAGGAAATGGAAGAAGTCACGAAAATCTTCTGAAAAGTCGTGTGTCGTCTTATACGCCAGGTGTCATTGATGCTGGGTGATACGCGATGCTGATATGCAATACGCGTACTCGACATGCTGATCTCCGGGTGCTGGATATTTGGCAGTCACTGCGAATGCTGGGGGGAGCTCACCGCTCGCGCTGCAAGGGCTAGAACGCCCAGGGTATGGAAAAAAGAGATCGCACTCTGCCCATAAAATACACCTCTTCCACCTGTCTAGCCCGCCATATCCGGTTACCGCCTCTAAGATCCCATTGCTGAGGACTGTAGTGAAGCAGCGCAGGTGCACATGTGCGAGATCTGAGAGGCAGATATGTAGGTAAATAGGATATAAGGGTGGGCCAGAAGGGTGAAAGAGGCATGTTTTATGGGCACAGCGCCGTCTATTCTTCCATACCTGATAACAGGGAGACAGGGAGAGCTGACCAATCCGCTTAGGGAAAGTTGACCAATCCAACCAGTCAATCGTCTATACACTGTTATATACTAGGTATCACATATACCTGTATCTTTTTATACATAGCACCAGTATATGTTTTTTTTATTTTTTTATTTGGTGTGTATTGGAAGAGGGGTAGTCTTATATGGCAAGTATATCCCAAACTCTACATTTTAACTGGAAAAGTGTGGGGGGGGGGGGCTTCTTATTCACCCAGTCTTATACACTGGAAAATACGGTATATATCAGGGTTGCCCTCACGTGTAATCATGAGTGATTACCCATGATTCAGATGAGGCTTAATTGGTGTAGGTGTGCAGCGGGGATACAAGGGGTATTTACCCATAATTTCACCGTCCGTCCTGCTTTCCAAACAGCTTGCATGCTTCCTATTGATTGCGTTGCAAGCCTCACACCGGCGCACTTCCTTTTTCCGTCTGGAAGGAGGAAGTGCGCCATGATGAGGCTTGCAACGCAACCAATAGGACGCGTGCAAGCTGTTTGGAACACAGAGTGGATGGTGGAATTATGGGTAAATAGGTAAATAACCCCTTGTATCCCAGCCACACACCTGTGCCAATTAAGCCTCAATTGAATCACGGGTAATCGCAACCCTGGGGTGTGTGTGTGTGTGTGTGTGTGTGTGTGTGTGTGTGTGTGTGTATATATATATATATATATATATATATATATATATACACACACATACACACACACACTGTCTACTACTGTGTTAGGGTTAGTGTAGTAGTCACCCTCAGGACATCTCTGATGGATTTGCACTATGAAGTTACCTAAAAGTGGGTATGGTTTGTATACGTGGAATTCTGCATGTGTTAAATCACAGTATAGTGCTTTTTATCAGATCAGTTGTGTCACTCTCTCCAGTAGAAAGCCTGCTTAATTGAGGGCCCAGTGTGTCCCTCTCAAGGAGGTAGTAATACACAATTGGGTTGGTTCACAAAGCAGTTTTATGATGTAACCCATGATATAACACCCACTATCTCATGTAGTATATATATATAAGTGATGGCAAGTTTTGAGCGGTAAGACGTTATGCACATAATCCATTGTGCATGAATGTTGTGCTAAAATAACGTGTATTTCTATGCATTACAGCATAATACTGCTTTGGGAAATACCTTCAGTGTGAAAAAGGTGCATCACATGCAAAATCCTGGCAAAACCAATTTAACTCATTGGACCCATCTTATTCAATACATTACCATGTGTAAAGTGCTTTACCCCCAAAGTACTCATAACGTATACTTGACCCAAGATATGCACTATGTGAATAACGTTTTTTGATTTGTGCTGTCTTGAAGGTAAGAAGCTTCCCACTACCAATTTATTCTTTTGTATTATTTTTGCCAGAGCACATCTTATATTATGCTTTACTCTAAAGCAAAGTCATCTTAAAGTGAACCTGAGGTGAGAAGAATATGGAGGCTGCCATATTTATTTCCTTTTAAACAATACCAGTTGCTTGGCAGCCCTGCTGTTCAATTTGGCTGCAATAGTGTCAATTACACCAACAGGATAGCCAGGTAACTGGTATTGCTTAAAAGTAAATAAATATGGCAGCCTGCATATCTCTCTGATTCACTTTAAGTCAATGTTGCCCTCAAACAAGCCCATAACAAGCACAATTTGGAATAATTTAAGCAATGTTCCCTAAATATGTGAAATGCATAGCAATCACTGGTGACACGTATTTCCACCGGAGGTGGCACAGGGTACTGCTGGGTACTGTAGAAATGCATGCTGGGATAGTCTATTGACTTTAGTGCCCCCTGTGGAGGTAGATAGTAAGGAACAATTGTGAAATTAACCACTTGCCGACCAGTGGCTTTCTGGCTGATCTGTGCTGCGTAGGCTCTCCAGCCCGCAGCACAGATCAGGTTTTAGCCAGGGCGATCAGACTTACCCCCTTTTTTCCCCACTAGAGGGATGTCCTGCTGGGGGGGTCTGATCGCTGCCGGCTCTCTGCGCTTTGCGGGGGGGGGGCTCTTCAAAGCCCCCCTCCACAGCTTTTTCAGCGCTCCGTCCCTCTCCCTCCCTCTCCCTTCCCCTCTGAGCTGCGCAGGACGGATATCCGTCCTGCGCATTGTAGGATAGGCTTCAGCCTATCAAATGACGGCGATCCCCGGCCAATCAGAGGCCGGGGATCGCCGATCTGCCTTACGGCGCTGCTGCAGCAGCACCGTATGATGTAAACAGCGGGGATTTCTTCCCCGCGTGTGTACATTTTGCCGGCGAGCCGCGATTGACGGCTCTCCGGGTGTTCACGGAGACGGCCTCCGTGAACGGACATGGAAAGGCCGCTTGAACGAGCGGCCGTTTCCATGGAAACTTGCAGACGACCGGTTTACGCCAATCGGCGTTAGCTGGTCGTCAAGAGGTTAATCATATTAATACTATTATTTATATACTGTAGCGCCAGCATTTTTTATAGGACTGTTCATAGAATGAGACAGACAATACTGGGGAACATAGATACATGAGCAGTTCAACACACTGTAAAATCAGGACATCCAGCATAACAAGTACCAATTCACTAGGAAACACTAGGGGGAGGTATTGAAAGCTTAAAGAGGAACTCCAGTGAAAATAGTGTAATAAAAAAGTGCTTCATTTTAACAATAATTATGTATACATAATTTAGTCAGTGTTTGCTCATTGTAAAATCTTTCCTCTCCCCGATTTACATTTTGACATTTATTACATGGTGACATTTTTACTGTGAGCAGGTTATATAGCTGCTGCTAGCTGTTTTGGCTGTTAGAGACAGCTGTAAACAGCTATTTCCTGTCTGTGAACCTTGTTACATTGTGGCAAACTGCCAAAAGTACCGCAGTCCTCAGAGCTTCTTGTGGGAGGGGTTTCACCACAATATCAGCCATACAGCGCCCCCTGATGGTCTGTTTGTGAAAAGCAATAGATTTTTCATGTAAAAGGGGGTATCAGCTACTGATTGGGATAAAGTTAAATTCTTGGTTGGAGTTTCTCTTCAAGTTACAGAGGACATTATGGACATTCTGATTGGTCTAATGCTTCCGAGTTCTGTGATTGGGCTAAAATTGACAAACTGCAGTAATGCAGTATTTCTGATTCCTGCAAGCTGATTTACGCGCACCAATTTCCGTTGCAGCCGGTAAGCCGATTTCCAATAGGAAACTAAGAAATTGGAAGTCCGCAGAAATGTTCCTACCATCCCTATCCATTGGTGTACATTGTAATACACAGCGAGGGGAAACTTTCCTATTTCTTAACAAGTCTGTCTGTGTCATGCAGGATATGACTTTGCATGTTGCTACTGGGATGGAGACAATGGATATGTTTCCATAGATAGAATAGTATCTGTTAACATGTTCATTTATACATTGGTGCACACTGAGAAAAACAATCTGATTTGGTCTAGTGTGAACCTAGCCTAATTATACTTGGAGACTTGGGCAAAAAAAGAAAAAACAAACAAAACAAAAAAACCAGTGTAGCTGCAGCTCTGCAATGGTAGTGGAGTTAGAAAGCAGCTTATTTTAGCATTTAAAACCTCCTCTAGAGTTTTTGTCTTTTGTTTTTTTTTTGGTAGCATAACAGTTCCATTGGGCTAGACTCACACTGGGGTGTTGCCTTACATTGTGTTATAACATGCACATAACTAAAAATAATATTTGCTGTGGTATGCAAATACAGGCAAAAAGAAGCATGTGACCAATGTCCACTAGTGTGCACATCAACATGCGCGATTCTGCAATGCGCGCATTGCAACAATGGAATCAGTTGCTTCGCAACCAATAAGGAGTGAACTGTTCACAGACATTGAATTGCACCAGGTTACAGTGCGCTAAACAGTATCTGCTACAACACAGAGCACCACGCCAGTGTGAAAGTACCTTCAAGGTTTTATAACAAGATTTTTTTTTGCCCAGCTCAATGTATGTCAACCTCTAGGCGCCCATTAATGGTAACATTTTTTTTATCAGATGTGAACTTTCAACGCAGTTTGAACGATCGTAACGAATTGGAAGGCAGTTATTGATTGTTTGCATTAATGGAGCGATTTAAGAAGATTTTATATTCCGATTAGATCATACAACCCAACTTCCAGATCAATAATTTCTACTTTTCCAATCGACCAAAGAATCATATAATCTATACGAAGTTAATGCAAAATGTATACTAGACCACACCACCTTCCTGGCTGACAAATGTCTCAGTAATGACATTGCATCACTGTATAGTGACATACAGAATATGGCATGAAAGGGTTATGTAATATGCTCAACCAAAGAGCTCAGCTGTTCATTTGGATTACGTCTAGTTATGTGTATGGGGCTATGCCTTATTTACATAGGTTCTAGCAGTAGGCTAGTCTTATGTGCTGCTTCCCTAGAAGAAATAATGGGAAACACTACATCAGTATTGTGAAGGCAAATGTCTCGAGACAGTTCATACAATCCCCTCGTATCTTTATTGTTCTATCTATAACAACAGGAGGGAGGTTTGAGGTGAAGTTTACTGGAGAGAGTGGAGATATGCACTTATTTAGTGACAGTCCCTGGGCATTTCTGTGACAGGTACAAATAGTGGAAGCCATGTGGATCTCTCCAGGGTTCTGTATGTCATATACGGTGCCTCTGAGTCCTCTGGAAATGTAATCATATTGTCAATTATCCAGGGATATGTAGGACTGTCACGCATCAAACACCTATATAGAACTGGTTAGTGAATTAATAGAGCAAGCAAGGAGAATCGGGTTACTGAGTCTGAAATACTTTGGCCACCATAGCAAAACAAAGCAGTGCATTAACTCATTGCATTGCAGCTCCATACAACAATGTTTTGTAAACAAAGAGGCATAGGGTCCTTGTATTGCTACAGAAAAAGTGACACCACTTACAAATGTAGCACTTGCAGGTTCTTTCAGATTCCTCCAGAATCAGAGACAAGTAACAAGGTTAACAAGTTTATTGATACAAAATATGATATACAATACCAAGTTATTGGAAAGAAGACAGAGAATAACAGCATAACATAACATAAGCATCAGAATTATAAACACATCACATCACCTTGTGTTTCCTAGGTGTCCCGCTCAAGGTTGCAGTAACTTCTATCTGTCCTAGAGAGCAACTCTTCCCTCACGATAGTTTAGAAGTTCCTCAGACGGGAAGTACAGTCAGTCTTAACCGGGTGGCCAGCCCAGTTACGAGTTGAGAGGATCCTAACTTTCCTGAAATGGCCACAGGGTTTTTATAGCTCCTCATCCCATAGACCAACATGGAGCCCCATGTTAGCCTATGGAGCATAATGGAAAAGACCCCTTTTTGAACAAATGATAATAGCTGGAATCAGACCAGATGGCACATTCCGGTCAACATACTTTTTTGATAGATTTATAACCCCCTTTCATATATCCATCCACCCATCTACACAATTAGATATTCACTGTAGAATACAACTGCTAGATTTACGACCCATTTATTCATGCATTATAGCCTAAAAAATATCCCAATGTCCCCTAGCTTCATACATTAAGGGGGCCATTAGTTCATTAGTGAATAGTCTTAAATCTTGGGACAGATTAGTATTCTCTGTAATACAAGCACTCCTTATAATGGTGGTTTTTAAGTAACATATGACTCATCGACCCATCTGTGTTAGTTTCCTGATAAACAAGTATTAAAGGAGTCCACCCGACTCAAATGAACCAATATACAGATCTGAATGAAAAGATTCACATTCAAGATGGCTCACTATAGCAATATCAGTACAATATGGCACATAAAAGCTATAGCACTACAGTCCTTCTTGTAGACAACTGTACAAAGGTCAATGATTCCATACAAATTAAAAGATCCCCTATCAACCAATTAGCTTTTGCCCTTGGAGAAATTAAACTCATGAATGTACATCCATTGGCTAATGGTGTATAGATCCGTTGCCTTACACACTGCAACTTGTATAAAAATCAATAAATCAGTTGGTATTTTGCTTGATAGCAGATACAATATTGGAAAAGCTATCTCAAATATGTGTGCTGGTCTATCTAAATGTTCAGAGCCACATACAGTACACAATATAATATATATTGAGAGAGAGGTGAAGCAAGCAAGAATGGTCCCATTATTCCTAAATTCTTCATTATGTTAATAAATATACTCTCTTTTACACTTGCACAAATGTTGTCAACAAGTACACAGCAAAAATTGCAGTTGGATGCAAATGTTTTTGAAACTGATATATTTAACCATCACACCATTGATGAGTACGTTTTTAAGTACTATTTGCTTTAGGCTACAACCACTCTTCATATTCAAGACATGCTTGCAAGTGAATCAGAGAGGCTTAGTAATTATGTGACATTGGTGCAATCACAGTGTGATGTATCAAAGTTTTTGATATGGCTTACACATCCGATGAGCTGAAATCCTAAATAGTTATCTTTCAAGGAAAAAAAAATATGAGCTACTAATCTAAGTATATTTGAAATGCCATGTATATAATTATTATTGTAAAATCCTCTGGTTATCCTTTATACACACAACTCTGTACTTTTTTGAAAAATAGTGTGTGCTATTAATGGCAGGAAATGACTGATGAGTTCGGGTGACACTTTGTGATATTTTCATGGAGACATTATTAGGGCCTGTACACACTACTGCGCTTGCGCTGCGCTTTTAAAATCGCATGCTCTTTTTAATCGAGAGGTCTTTTAAAAAATAATGAAAATCGTAAAGACCTGTACACACTGGTGCGATGCGCTTTTTCTATTCTCATGAAGGCTTGCGATTTAACAATCGCATGCGATTTTAAAAGCGCAGCAGTGTGTACAGGCCCTTACACTGCATGAGATTTTTGACACAATCTTTTAAGCTTTGTTAATTTTTGGTAGATGATAGGATTTTGAATTTGGTTTAGTTGTAGCAACTATTAGTATGGTTAGTACCAGGGTTGAGTTTATGTGAAAAATAGCATTACACATAGCATTAAGGTCAGTTTTAGATTTATTTTGAAGGTTTAGGTCAATGTTAAGCTAAATGAAGAGTTGAAGGCTAGTTACAGGTCCGAAAGTCTTCCTAGTCCTGTGTAGGCAATCAATGGGAGAACGTGGATTTTTATGGGTATAGACTCATTGATTAGCTGACAACTGATAAATACTTTAAAGTGTATGGAAATAAACCTCCATACTTGTCACAAGAGATGGTCAAAGAGATGTGCATTATTCCAGCTTCACAAAAACTGGATGCACGAGGCTGGAATCAGGCCAATTAAATGCACTACCTGTTGATTGACTTGTTCTAAGCTGCATACAATTGACATGAAATTTGCATGTAAGCCAGAATAGACTGCAGTCAGTCTGCAACATTCCCCCCCATCCCCAATACGATCTCGATCAGTATTGTACAATCTTATGCTGGAAATCCTCAATTAGGTTTTTTTGGCAGATTTACTTTCCTATCAATTTTCCAATAATTTTTCTGATAGATTTCCATTCATTTCTATGAGAAAATAATTTAGAAAATTGATCAAAATCAAATCGGACCTGTCGGAAATTATCTATCTGCTAAAAACAAAACTCATGGTGTATTCCCAGCACTACACCACCCATGTGAAATAAGGGCCAATAACAGACTTTGGATTATTTGAATTGATCATTCATGTATGCCTTCATACAACATAGAATTGCACAGATAGTACAATCAGGATTGTAAGGTGAATGTCCAGCTATAGACGTAGGTTGGATGATAGTGTTGCACTTTGTACTCTTCATTTTTACCTTTGAACTGTGCTTAAAATTGGTGCTACACTTATTATACCAAAGTTATTTGGGTAATCCAGTAACAAGCGCACATAATACCCAGAGATTACATGTGCTTGGATTGTTGTACAAGAAAGGGTCAACTATGATCTTCTTTAACCCACACCTGCCCGGATCTAATGAAGAGAACATTGCAACCTAAATTCTTCCCGTACTGCTTCTGTCTTCAACTTGGAAAATCAATGGGTCAGCCAATACGTTTCTACACTTGGATTACGCACCTCTTCCAAAACACTTCTTCCCCCTCTCAGCCTACTTCTTAATGCCAGCCTTGAGAGCGAGTTTCTAATGACTGCATTTACACAGTATTACATAAAACAAAGCAATTGAAAAACATGAGTGGCTGTGCAGCTTTTGGCCAGGAATCGGTGCTGCGCTTTACACACAAGCGTCTAACAAGTGTGCCTCAATGCAAGCTGATGCCAACGCACAGATCCCAATTACTCTTCAATCCTAAGCTATTTGAAGGTTATTCAGAAGCCTAAACTTTATTCCAGCATTCCATCTAATTAGATCTACAACAACCAGTCAAGTCACACTCCTATCAAGAAAAGCAGCTCATTTCCAAAGACGAGCCGTCTCTTATTGCTGAATAAAGCCACATGGGACGGCATACATCATGGCACATGAAGGCATACAGATGTGAGTTGTCAATAAAACTCATACGCTCGGCAATGAAATTTAATTACCAAACTGTACAAAAGCCACATGCAATAACTTTAACTGTTAAAGAAAACGATGCATAACATATGAGTAGCAGATTTATTCTGGGCATTCAAATGATACTCCACAAGAGAATGAATGCATAGATATGCAATAAGCACAAGTATAATACCGTAGGAAGTTGCCATTACCCACTAGGCATCTATCTCTGCTTATTGGCAAGCAACATAATTCAATGACCAATTGCAGTAGGCACACTGCTTGGATATTAGAGGTTATAGGAATTAGCACATCATCATAGTTCTTGTTAGAGCTTGTATGGATTTGGTGACCATTTCCTGTGACCAGTATTTTCCTCCTGGATAATACAAATCCTTACAGTATATGACACATACATAATGGAATCAATAGAAGATCAGTCCAGACTAGGCAACTTTTGGTCACTGGCATATGCCACCTCCACTTCCTGTTAACCAAAGTTAAAGGACAACTGAAGTAAGAGGTATATGAAGGCTGCCATATTTATTTCCTTTTAAGCAATACCAGTTGCCTGGCTGTCCTGCTGAGCCTCTGCCTCTAATACTTTCAGTCAGAGACCCTGAACAAGCATGCAGCAGATCAGGTGTTTCTGACATTGTCCGATCTGACAAGATTAACTGCATGCTCATTTCTGGTGTATTTCCGACATTACTGCAGCCAAATAGGTCAGGAGGGCTGCCAGGCAACTGGCTTTGTTTACAAGGAAATCAATGTGGCAGCCTCCATATTCTTCTCACTACAGTTGTCCTTTAAATAGATGCTTCTGCTGTGGCCAATTCTCTTTCTCAAAAGTTAATTGCACACAAAACAACATACTGACTATATAAACTTTTGTCCCTGAGTAAAATGCACTATAAATTACTTTTTTCCCCATGTTACTGCTATTACTTACAGTGGGTAATGAAAATCTGACAGATCTGTTATGCCTTGGACTAGTCCATCTCCTCATGGACTCAGAGTTTTCTTTATTTCCCAAAGCACTTACTGAACTGCAGTTGCTTAGTCCAACTACCAGAATAGTGTGCAAGTGAGTAGGGAATAAATAAAATACTGAGAATCCCCCATTAGGAGATGGACAAGTCCATAATCTGTCAGATCTGTTAGCATTTTACTATGTACTGTGAGTGACAGCTACATAGGAGAAAAGTAACGCATAGTGCATTTTACCCTAGGACAATTGCACATTTTATATGTATGTGTTTTATGTTTTGAGTTTTACATTTTTTCATGATACTTGTCCTTTAACTCTTTCTCACTGTAGTAAATACGTCTCTTTACTTCTCTCTCTGTGTCTCCACAGAGAATTTTTCCCTCATTTCCTCTTCTTTGACACAACAGAAACTGAAACAGAATTTAAGATGAACTCTCCCCAAAAAGGATCCAGGCAGAAATAAATTAAGTATATAAAAATTGACAGCGCTTCCTCACTATTTCTAGCTAATAGGAATATGTTTTTGCTAGAGTTTCCCTTTAATTAGTAAAATCTGATTGGCAGTTCTGGGCAGCGGCTCATCTTTTGATCCTGTTGTCTTTGCACCTGTCTTGGTACATTTCAGAAGACAGAAAAATGTAATAACAGGAGCATTGGGTATATATTAAGTACCAAGCTAAACCAGCATGGAGAAAGCACCAGCTATGGCTACTAAACCAAGCCTTTAAAAGTCATTGAGAGACTTCCTATTCCCACTCTATTGCAGGAAGTCGCAGAAGTCTGCATGGATCCCCTTTAAAAACCAACATTAAAAAAATAATAACAGTCTCCACTGCTGGATGCAACTGGAGTAAAAAAAAAAGCCACTAATGTTTAAAAGGAACATTATACCCATAGAATGATGCATTCCTCCATTTAGAAACAGTCAGATGTTTGATAGACACCACTGCTATCCAAGAAACAAGCGCCATCACTACTACAGTTACTTGTAAAGGTGTAGCGCACCTCCAGGTGACGTAAACACAACTAACTTCCTAAAGCCTTAGCACACAGTTTTCCCTTCTTCCAGATCAACAATGAACTGCTAAATGGGGAAGGCAAAGCTCCAAAATTGATCTGTTTTAATCCTAGTTCTACATGTCAGGCTTTCCTGAGTGTCAATATAATAAACAACTGCCAATTTCACTATCATTCTTATCAACACTTTATTCTGCCTACATTCTTCCAGTAAAGCAGAGATAAGCCAAAAGCAAACAGCAGTTCAGAAATATTCTGCTGTTGACAGGACTAGGAATATCAGCATCACACTTCAGTTAAAGCTCACAGATGAAGACAAAGTTCTAATAACTGAAGTCCTGCCAACAGAGGATGATAGGAGTTTTAGTTTAGCAACAGCTGGTGTGACAAAATAATTGCTCCTTGTGACAAATCCACTCTAGTACAGTACCATCCATCAATAAACACCAGCTCTATGGTACTTTTACAAGCTTTGGTTCAATACACGTATAAGCACCTGAAACATAGGCTTGCAATTCAAGATCAACACAACATTTACTTCAATAATGCTGCCTTTACAAAAAAAGTGTTTTTTGGTAGGATCTGGATTCTTCTCAAATACTGAAAGCAATCAGCAGGGTTGGTCCATAAGGTTACAGTAACCATTGTGCAGGATAACTAGACAACTAACTCCTCTTGCTGAGGTTATCACTGTTACCCTTACCTTTGGAGGCGAGGACACTGCAGCCAACACCCAGGAAGAGAGCTGCTGTCACCCACTGAACTGTCATCCTGCTGATAGGAAAGTGTAGACAATCCTCCTAGCTGTAACTGCTCCCGATCACACAAGAACAGGGAAGCTGGTGTAGCTCAGGTCCTTAAATCACAATGTAGGATGCTGATGCTGCTCCTTCAGATGCTGCTATATTGTGCCTGTGTAGGGAGTGACAGAGGATCAGTGTCTCCAGCTCGCTCTCTCCCTCTCTCTCTCTCTCTCTCTCACAGTCCCCCTTGAAATGCCTTGCTAGTGATGCCCAGTAATTCTCAGCTCTCTGCTGCTATTTCTTGTTCCTATCTGTCTGCTGGCAAGTTAAATCCCCTAGAAAGGCTCTCTACTGCCATCTACCGGAATTATCTGCTTAACTTTTGAGTTTACTACTAATGGTCTTAAAAAATACGCATTTTCGTTGTTGTGGTTAACCCCTGCATTAACACAGGATGCAGTTAGATGGTACTCAGTGGGTGTTTAAGCAAAGCTAGAGAAATGATTAGGTAAGAGGAGCGAACTTTACAGGGCATAGGGAGGAATGACTCATCCCAATGCATATACTGTATGTACTCAGCCCAGCGTGATGAATTGGTTTCAACAGGCAAATCCTAAACATAGTGCAACTCTGCAGGTTAAAGAGGAACTTTACCCAAAAAATAAAGTGAGTGAGTGTGAGTGTGTGTGCGTGTGCGTGTGCGTGCGCGTGCCTGCGCGTGCGTGTGCTTGTTATAAAGCAATGTATTGCAAACTGAGAAGTTACAGGACAACTGGAGCCAGATGGATATGGAAACTGCCATATTTTAAGTATTTTTTTTAAACAATGCAAATTGGCTGTTCTGCTGATTCTGTCTAATACTTTTAGTCATAGACCCGGAACAAGCCTATACAGATAAGGTGTTTATGACATAATTGTCAAGATTAGCTGCATGCTTGTATCTGGTGTTATTCAAACACTAGTGCAGCCAAATAGATCAGGAGGACAGCCTTCTCACTTCAGTGGTGCGTTAAAAAAATAGAATGGAATAGAGATCGAGGAATAATTGCTATTTGCCATGTAATTTGCTCATGTTAATCCACATTAAGCCAACACCTCATCATCTTTACTACTGGCAGGCAAGACAAAAACTAGATAGCATCAACTGGGATTATCTTTTATCCCCACCACTAACAATGTGAGTGATAGGCTAAATAGTTGATTTTTTTTTATAGATATAGATATGCACAGAGGGAGTTACTGGTTGCTTGACAGTTGGAAACAGACATTATTTCCCACAATGCAACAAGGTTCACAGAAAGGAAACTGTCAGAAACGTAATGATGACATCACACTGTGGGAGGGTTTGCACCACAATATCAGCCACACAGAACCCCTAATGATCTATTAAAAAAAAAGGTAAAGATTTCTCACGTGAAAGGGGTATCGGCAACTGATTGGGAGAAAGTTCAATTCTGGGTCAAAGTTCCTTTTTAAAGTGCTTGAAATCTGTGGTGGACCACAGCAGTAGATAACTTTGGTGTAGAAAAGAAAAAGGAGCTCAGAGCGCAGCAGCTCTCTAGACACTCAGATCTTTGTAGGCTCCTTGTACATAGTGAATGTGATGTCAGTTCTAAGACTTGACCCATATAATATAATTAGCAGTGTTCTGCACATTATACCAGTTGGATCACACAGTAATTGCCTTGTGCTATGTTAAATTCTACAACATTCTACATATTATACAAGTCTAGTCCAGGGAAGAGGTACTTTTACAGAACAACCTGAATCTCATTCAGACGTAAGGTGGATTTCTAGTCAAAACTTACACCTTTGCTGTGAATAAAGTGGGGAATGGTTAGGATCTTTCTCAAGCTTTTATTGCTGTCCGATGTTCAGCTAGAGGCATTTCCCTTCTGTTCCGTTTCACAATAAAATGGAGGAAATCTGAAAGAAACAGAAAGGAATAAAAACCTATTTCAACAGATAGTGGAAGGCTTAGGACTTCTATATTTTTTCATGTATCCATTGTTTACTGCTGTACAGTCTTTTACACACACTAAGCAGAACTCAGCCGAGGAGGCCATTCAGGACTGTCTTGGCCAGGAATTATTTATGTATATAGGGGTCACTCGTGCTCATTTAAAGGACAAGTCAGAGGAAACAAAACAAAACAAAAAAAAACAATCTGCGTGGCCCAGGCCGAGTGCGCCCTCCATCGTACTACCGTTTCTGGGAGCATCCTGTGCATGCGCAGTACAAGAAAATCTCTACTGAGCATGTGCAGGATGCTCCAAGTGAAGGGGAGTGCGAATGAGAATTCAGATGGACAGGGCTGTTGCAGGTGCAGTGGCCATCGACTGGCTGAGGGGGCAGGTAGAAGCCCCAGTTAAGTGAAACACGTTTTTTCCCCCTTGGTTTAGGTTCCCTTTAAGCTACAAGCAAGCAAGGAAATACTCAGAATAATTTTGGCACATCGCGTTAATAAAAGGGTGTTATGCTGTTGCATGCTGTGCAGAAAAAACAGAGGCACGCACTTATAGTTCATTTCACATCTAAAAAGCCCTGAAAACTGAGATGTTCTGGTTTCCTCATACTGACTTTCCTTGGGAAAGGATGGTTTATTGCTGGCGGGCAGTCTACCTATGCACAAATAAAGAGATAAATCAAGACTGGATATTGCCAAGGCTGGAAATTAAAGGGAATGAAAAGCCACTTTTGTGGAGAATCCTATGCTGAGCTCCAGCTAATCTGCTGGTTCAGGGAACACTGTACAGCAATTCAGAGGCTGCAGAGGAACGTAGCAGATGCCTGGATTTGTTATAACTCACTCAGTCTATTTCAGGATGGGCCTGTATAAGCTGAGCATTTGAAGTGAACCTTAAGTGTCCCAAAAAAATTGAGTTTTACTCACCTGGGGCTTACCTCACCCCCTGCAGCTGATCGGTGCCCACGACGAATCGCTCTGATGCTCCGGGTCCCGCTGGCGGCCACTTCCGGTTTCGCCGTCAGGACCCGTCAGGCTGGGGAACGCGGCTGATACTACGCGTTCCCAGCCAAAATAGCACCCCTATGCGGACATATGGCCGCATAGGGGTGCTATTTTGGCTGGGAACGCGTAGTATCAGCCGCGTTCCCCAGCCTGACGGGTCCTGACGGCGAAACCGGAAGTGGCCGCCAGCGGGACCCGGAGCATCAGAGCAACTCGTCGTGGGCACCGATCAGCTGCAGGGGGCTGAGGTAAGCCCCAGGTGAGTAAAACTCAATTTTTTTTGGACACTTAAGGTTCACTTTAAGCACTAAAGCTGTAAGACAACTATAGGAAAAAACACATCCATTTATTTCAACACTGGACATTAAATGCTATATGTAAATAAATACAGTAAAATCTTGGATTGAGAGTAACTTGGTTTAACCTCGTTATGACTGCGTCACACCGATAGGCGTGAATGCGGTGGCTCCCCCAGGACCGCACAACGCTAATTGGCGCTAAGTCCTGGGGGCGTGGTTTGCAGGGGATCGCGCGCATTCCAGGTTGAATGATGGAGCTCCACTCCGCCATCAGTCTACCAGCGGCAATCACCGCTAGCAGACTGTTAGACGGTGAAACCGGCATCGGTTTACATTGTACAGTGCTGCGATCTACTACTGGGGACACTCACAGAGAGATCGGCTCTCATAGGCTGATGCCTATGAGAGCTGATTGCTGGGATTGGCTGGCGGGGGGAGGGAGGGGCAGTAGAGGAAAGGTACAACTGATTTGTTGGAGCTGCTATTTAATGTTTCTGTTATACCCAAATTACAACAGAACAGCTCAAACAGCTCTATACATTTGAAAGATTTAATAACTAATAATAACCAGTTGTCAGAGGGTGAGCTGATTCCCCACTGGCCACACCACTGGTGGTTGCGCTGCTGTATGCGCAGAAACCTCTGACCTGGCGGGTCGGCGACTGCTACAGACGGTACCAGTGGCATAGCTAAGGAGCTGTGGGCCCTTATGCAAGTTTTACATTGGGCCACCCCAAGCACTCTATACATAAAAATTGATACAGCACACTAAATCTTGCCAATGGCAACTATTGTGTATAAGGTGCAAGAAGGGGATGGGGAACAGCTTGTTAATGATTACCACTATTCAAAATATCTATAGAAGTGATTATTATGAGCACAGGACCAATAGAGAGCTAATACTACAGTTGAAGTAGGACCCCTTGGGGCCCCTCTGGCCTAAGGGCCCCAATGTGGTCACTACCTCTGCACCCCCTATTGCTATGCCCCTGGACAACTGCCTGAGAGTGGAGCTAGGGCTGCAGGAAACCCCAGGTAAGTAAATCTTGTTTTATTTAATTTGCCTCGTATATCCTTTAAGGCACAGTTCCCCAACCCTGCCCTCAAGGCCCACCAACAGTACATGTTTTGCAGAAAACCACAAACATTCACAGGTGAGGTAATTAGTGTCTCAACAGAGCTGATTAACTAGCTATGTGGATTTCCACAAAACATGCACTGATGATGGTGGGCCTTGAGGACAGATTTGGGGAACACTGCTTAAGGGCTCAGACTATAAGAACTTTTCTGATTGCTTTTTGGCCATCTAAACTTCCTAGGGAAAAAAAAGGATCATTTGACTTGCATTAAAATCGCAGTAACATCGCGATCACGGTAAAAACACACGATTTTATTGCAATTTTAATGTAAGTCAAAGGGAGCATGGTTTAAAAAGCTCTCAGAAATGTCAGATGGCCAAAAAAGTGCTCAGAAAAATGCTAAGGGCCCTTTTACACTTAATCAGTTGCTCTCAGTTAAAACTGAAAGAAAACTGATTTTCAAAGTAAGTCCCATGTTTTCCTCTGGCACCTTTCACACTTAACGCGTTTTAACTGAAATCTTTGTCACAATGCACTGCTATGGAAAAAAACGCGTACTAACGCGTACCAACGCGTACTAACGCACACAAACGCGTACTAACGCACACCAACTGATTAAGTGTAAAAGGGCCCTTAGTGTGTCTGATTCCTTAAGTAAATGGAAGGCTGGCAGCAAAATACTTAAAGTGTGATTATATGCCCAAAACATAACAGCTCTTTGTTATTATAAACATGATTTGAAAGCATTCCCAAACAATCCTTGTTTGTAAAAACACTTATATATTCACTGCACAGCGCAGTACAGGCTTGCTTATCTGTGGCTAACTGGCAAATGTTATTGCTGGCTAGGAAGCACACTCTGCCTGTTTCTTGATTATGTTCCCTCCTCCTTCTGCTGTCATTTCAGCAGAAAAGGAGGACAAAGGGAAGACAAAGGCAGATAGATTCTTGCTGGCAATGATTGCATATGCCAATTAGCCATAGATAAGCAAGCCTTATAAGGAAGGCACTTTTACAAAAGTAGTGATGCTGCCATGTCACCAGTAAAAAATAAGGACCACTGGGGGGAAAAAAAAAACGTGTTTCCTTGCCAGGCAACTGGTATTGTCTAAGGCTGGTTTCACAGTGGGACGTTAAAGTCCCACGTTACAGCAGCCAGTAACGCAGCCTAACTCACAGCACTGTAAAATCAATGTGCTGTTCACAGTGCACACGTTGGGTTACATAGTAACGCAGCACGTTTAAACAAAGTGCTGCATGCTGTACGTCATACTGGGCTAAGCCACGTTAGACTATTTGCACATGCTCAGTAATGTTGGAGGAGGAGGTCTCCCCTCCTCCTCTGCGGCCAGCCACATGGCTAATTAATATTCACTGCACTGAGGAGACTCGTGGTGGGACTGTAGTGTTGTCCGGATCATGAACGAATCGTTCATTTGATCCGGATCTTTTTTGTGAGTCGAATCATCCGGATCATCACAATGAAAGATTCGGTTCACAGTGGATGTTTGTCTGGAAGAAACAGGAACATACAGAATGTACAGTGCAGGGAAAGTCCTGTCCTGCTAATCATTTCACCCAGTCTGCTTCCCTAGTAAAATGATTCAAATGATTCGGTTCAAAGATCCGGATCTTTTCAATGATCCGATTCAAATGATTGGAATCCTTAAAAAGATCCGGACTTCCTATCACTAACCTGGAGCGGCTGCTTTGAGAGCTGCATAACGCAGCTCAATCTGACGTCCAACTTCAACAACACCAGGCGTTGCGTTAGGGGCACGTTATGCGACCATAACGTCCCCTAAAACGCAACGTCTTGGTGGGAAAGTAGCCTAAAAGTAAATAAATATGCAAGCCCCACTATACCTCTTTCTTCAGGTTTCCTTAAAGTAAGCTGGATACAGGCTCAGGCCCAGCGCACACCAAAAACCTCTAGCAGATCCGCAAAACGCTAGAGGTTTTTGAAGTCGATTTTCAGAGCGATTTTAGGCATATTTAGAGAGATTTTCTAAACATGTCTAGCGTTTTTTGGTGCTTTTTTGTGTAGCAGATTTCATATATTGTTACAGTAAAGCTGTTACTGAACAGCTACTGTAACAAAAACGCCTGGAAAACAACTCTGATCTAGCATTTTTCAGAGCGGTTTAAAGAGAATCTGTACTCTAAAATTCTTACAATAAAAAGCATACCAGTCTATTCATTATGTTCTCCTGGGCCCCTCTGTGCAGTTTCTGCCACTCCCTGCTGCAATCCTGGCTTGTAATTGCCATTTTTATGCAGTGTTTACAAACAAAAGACATAGGAATTGATAGGCTTAGAGGAGATCAGTGTTGAGTCATACAGAGTGTGCAGGGGGCCTGGAGAGGGTGTGTATAGCTTCTATCCAATCACAAGCAGCACAGCACATTCCAGCCTGACTGCCTCAGCCCGACAGAGCCGTCAGAGGAGAGAAGATTAGATCATATAACAGAGATAATACAGCCACTGTGCAACTAGAAAATTCTGCAGTAAGACACACCACATTAAAACAGGTATAGGAACTTATAGGATAAAAGAGAAAAGGATGAACATTTTGTTACAGAGTCTCTTAAAGCTTTTCCTATACTTTACATTGAGGCAGAAACACATCTGCAAACCGCAAAAATGCTGCTGGAGTCACGTTTGCGGTTTGCTAAAAACCTCAAACCGCTGGTGTGCACCATCCCATTGAGATACATTAGCCAAGCATTTTCACAGGCGGCAGCTGTTTTGAAAACGCTACCAAAAACGCTTGGTGTGCACTAGCCCTAAATTGTGTTTTCAGGCAGAAGCATTCCTGTTTGCACAGTTTGCCTTTACTATGTGTACAGTCATCAGTAAAAATGCTGAAAAGTTCAAGAGAAATTCCTATAGTATTCCACTACTGGGACTGAATGTTCCATTTATACATGCAATGTGCATTTGTCCTTCAGCCAATTGTCCACACATATAATATACATGCGTCTTCCTTTTAAACCTAATACTGCATGTAAGCTTAATGGCCAGCAGACTGTTATACTGAGTAAGGCATGAACACGATGTAGAGAGATAAATTGTATACTACAGTATACTATTTATCCATTAATGCAATGAATTTTCAATACAAGCTTTCCAAGACCTTACTTTTCTTTCTCAAACACAATGGTACAGTAAGTCTGCATGTATAGCCTTTGAAAGACAGATGCTTCAGCTATGAAAAATCGGTCTTGTTCAGATTCACTCAAGAAACAAGTCAGCAATTAAATTATTTTACACTTCACCCCATCTGAAAAATAGAATACCATAACAAATTGCATACACAAGACAACAAAAAAAGTCTAATACTGTAATACTGGAAAATTAGAAAATGGAGTAGGGCATGAAAAAAAAGCTTCTCAGCTTGATACAAAATCTATTAAGACTTTCTAATCATGTATTGTCCCTCAACTCTTGTAACCTGCACTATATATATATATATATATATATATATATATATATATATATATATATATACATATATATATATATAAAATTAGCATATTGTGATAAAGTTCATTATTTTCTGTAATGTACTGATAAACATTAGACTTTCATATATTTTAGATTCATTACACACAACTGAAGTAGTTCAAGCCTTTTATTGTTTTAATATCGATGATTTTGGCATACAGCTCATGAAAACCCAAAATTCCTATCTCAAAAAATTAGCATATTTCATCCGACCAATAAAAGAAAAGTGTTATTAAAACAAAAAAGTCAACCTTCAAATAGTTATGTTCAGTTATGCACTCAATACTTGGTCGGGAATCCTTTTGCAGAAATGACTGCTTCAATGCAGCGTGACATGGAGGCAATCAGCCTGTGGCACTGCTCGGGTGTTATGGAGGCCCAGGATGCCTCGATAGCAGCCTTGTTAAGCTCATCCAGAGTGTTGGGTCTTGCGTCTCTCAACTCTCTCTTCACAATATCCCACAAATTCTCTATGGGGGGTTCAGGTCAGGAGAGTTGGCAGGCCAATTGAGCACAGTAATACCATGGTCAGTAAACCATCTACCAGTGGTTTTGGCACTGTGAGCAGGTGCCAGGTCATGCTGAAAAATGAAATCATCTCCATAAAGCTTTTCAGCAGATGGAAGCATGAAGTGCTCCAAAATCTCCTGATAGCTAGCTGCATTGACCCTGCTCTTGATAAAACACAGTGGACCAACACCAGCAGCTGACATGGCACTCCAGACCATCACTGACTGTCAGGGGCGTAGCAATAGGGGGTGCAGAGGTAGCGACCGCATCGGGGCCCTTGGGCCAGAGGGGCCCCGAAGGGCTCTACCTCATCTACATTATTACCTCTCTATTGGTCCTGTGCTCATAATAATCATTTCTATAGATGCTGTGAATAGTAGTAATCACTAACAAACTGTTCCCCATCCCCTTCTTGCACCTCTGACACTGTAGTTGCCATTAGCAGGTTTTGGCATGCCGTATCAATTGTCATGTATAGAGTGCTTGGGGGCCCCATGTAAAACTTGCATCGGGGCCCACAGCTCCTTAGCTACGCCACTGCTGACTGTGGGTACTTGACACTGGACTTCAGGCATTTTGGCATTTCCCTCTCCCCAGTCTTCCTCCAGACTCTGGCACCTTGATTTTTGAATGACATGCAAAAGTTGCTTTCATCCGAAAAAAGTACTTTGGACCACTGAGCAACAGTCCAGTGCTGCTTCTCTGTAGCCCAGGTCAGGCGCTTCTGCCGCTGTTTATAGTTCAAAAGTGGCTTGACCTGGGGAATGCGGCACCTGTAGCCCATTTCCTGCACACGTCAGTACACAATGGCTCTGGATGTTTTTACTCCAGACTCAGTCCACTGCTTCCGCAGGTACCCCAAGGTCTGGAATTGGTCCTTCTCCACAATCTTCCTCAGGGTCAGGTCACCTCTTCTCGTTGTGCAGTGTTTTCTGCCACACTTTTTCCTTCCCACAGACTTCCCACTGAGGTGCCTTGATACACTGATGTACTCTGGGAACAGCCTATTCGTTCAGAAATTTCTTTCCGTGTCTTACCCTCTTGCTTGAGGGTGTCAATGATGGCCTTCTGGACAGCAGTCAGGTCGGGTCAGGTCTTACCCATGATTGTGGTTTTGAGTAATGAACCAGGCTGGGAGTTTTTAAAAGCCTCAGGAATCTTCTGCAGGTGTTTAGAGTTAATTCGTTGATTCAGATGATTAGGTTAATAGCTTGTTTAGAGAACCTTTTCATGATATGCTAATTTTTTGAGAAAGGAATTTTGGGTTTTCATGAGCTGTATGCCAAAATAATCAATATTAAAACAATAAAAGGCTTGAACTACTTCAGTTGTGTGTAATAAATCTAAAATATATGAAAGTCTAATGTTTATCAGTACATTACAAAAAATAATGAACTTTATCACAATATGCTAATTTTTTTAGAAGGACCTGTATATTGAGAATAAGAAGCCTGCCATCTTTCCAGCATGCTTGTATCGTCTAGGAGTCAGAGGAAGCAACTAGAGCATCTTAACTTAATATACTAGCTACAACTACCTGTTAATTCAGAACTATAGGTTATTTTTGGGATGCAGAGTTATAGATCCTAGTGTCCATTAAGTCCATCACTTTCAATGCTCCATAGTTATTATGTGACCACAAGTCATGCTTGCTCTGGATTTTTTTTCTTTTTTTTTTTTTTTATACTTCTGCTTAAACCCATACCTTAGCCTGACACTCATGGAAACCCACTTGTTGGACTTACCTTCTGAAACATATTTTTGTGCGGTCATTAGGCAACATTATTTTGGTGTCCTGGTTTTTCTAGCCTCACATGTGACAGCTGTATGAGCAGTGGCGTAGCTAGAGACTATGGGGCCCCCATAGCAAAATGTTTATGGGGCCCTCAGATGTAGGCACTCTTCAGCAATGCCACCTGCCCTTACCCTATGGATATGAGTTGACTGGGAAATTTACATTCCCATGTTAATGTACACTGTGTATAGACCAGGCATGGGCAAACTTGGCCCTCCAGCTGGTAAGGAACTACAAATTCCACAATGCATTTGCCTTTATGAGTCATGACTGTGGCTGTCAGACTCCTGCAATGCATTGTGCGGCTTGTAGTTCCTCAACAGCTGGAAGACCAAGTTTGCCCATGCCTGGTATAGACCATGGGCACCAAGACAAAGTCAGAGGGTGGAGAACACATCAAGTACCAGCTGGGCCCTCTCCTCTCCTGGGCCCCATAGCAGTTGCTACAGCTGCTATGGCTAGTGCTACGCCCCTGTGTATGAGCTACTACTTTAGACTTCAGTGTATAATATATGTGGCAGTATTATTTTTTCTACGTGCAGAGTCTGTTCTCCTGCTTGGACCAACCACAATTGTTTGATTGTTTGAGTTAGGGAGTTGAGTTGAAAGCTTGGGTGAAACTGTTTGTACTCAGATTCTGTAAATCTTTATTCTCTGCCCTAGAGACACAGGAGATTATAGAAGAAAGCATCCCAAAGTAATTTGTCATCAAAAGTAATTTGTCATCAAAACAGTGGGATATTTATCTTTATGTTAACTTAAACATTTTGGAACTGACTGACAATCACAGGTATTGGTGGGTAAGCAGAAATCCCCCCAACAGTGACATAGGTAGCAATAAAATTCAGAGGGCATAACTTTTCCACACTTTCCAAATCTGAGGAAAACAATAGTTCAGGCAGAAGTTTTACTTTGGCCCGAAAAAAAACATAAAATGCACAATAAATCCTATTCTATGTTGTGAGATTTTATACCTTTTTTTAGCTATTATATGACAAGTCGTGGTGATTATGTACCCCATAGATTTGCTTTTTTCATTTTACATATTGTCACATCCTATTAGGTTAACTTCTGCATAGCTCAGTTTCTACAGAACAAGATGAAACAAATAAAAACATTATAATTAAAAATGTACATGTATTTTTTGCATTTTCTGCAGTGTGCTTTGATTGACCGCATTACCAATTTTTTTTATAAAACTTCCTTAAATATTGTTGGATAAAATACATAAATCATTGCCAAGATTGTTTTTTATATAAAAGCCCCAGTCCATTCATTTTGGGGCATTGTAATATGTTAGGCCTCAGCTTGACATTCAGATAATTAAAAAAAATAGTCTGACATTTCATCAGAAATGTTTATCATCTATTAATAGTGCTTCTTATGCTTATGAGCTAGCCTCTGGATGTTCAGATGACAGCAGAAATGTTTATTATTAAGGGTTTAAGAACAGCACTGCCTTGTGACGTGATAAATAAGAATAAGGAGAGGGGTCATTAGGAAAGGAAAACATGTACTGGGAAATCATAGCGGTATTAACTCATGGCAAAATGTTTTTGGGAACTTTTAGGCATCATGCAGGATCAATATAATCTGCATGGATCTCTAAACACTGCATGATATGATGGAGCTATAAACTATAATATATATTCAACAAATAAAATATGTGAAATAAATAGTGGTGCTTGTATTGGGTCAATTACGATTACATGAAATTTAGCATAATTTTTCACAATTACGCACTGTGTAATTGCGATTACAGTATGTACAACATACTACGTTTGTTAATCGTAATTATGCCTATTACACGTACTCGCAGAATTACGCCTTTAATTTCTCGTTTAATGCATAAAAATATTCACACCAATTTGCCAGTGGACTGTGCATGTGCAGCTATTAAATATTCAATGTGAAAAATGTGTTCACATGTGAAAAAAAAAAAAGTGTTTTTTTAGCCAGTGTACTGCAGGCTATTTAAAACAAAATCACTGCCTTTGTATGCGTGAAAACGGTTGCGCCTGAAATGACACATACGGTAAATTACGCTACCATGCAGTGGCAGTCACACTCAGATGTGACATGAGGTGGTTTCTCGCTGCAATGTAACCACACCACATGAAAGCGCTGACATATGTGGGGTTATAAACGCTTCCATTTGGAAAGTGCTTGGTGGCCAGGCGCAGGCGGGAAACTGCGTATACTGAATAAATATAAATTGGTATAACGTGTATATCAATTGGTAGAAAAGATATATTTTATTAATTGCAGAAAATTTCTAAAAAAACACAAACATTAATTAAAAACAAGGACAAGTTGCGGGGCTTAGATTCGCATACCTGGGCGATAACAAAAACTGCGTAGCCTGCTGCATGCAGTTCAACCCTTTATATGAAACAGGCCCACTGTGACTGCCTCAGCCAATAGGCGTGTGTGCAGTAGCCCCCGACCGCTGCCCTGCAGGCGATTTGCCCCATGTATCAACTTGGCCGAGCAATGTCCAACTTCATTGTGCACTCTGCTTCCTCTCCCACCACATGACATCACGTACATGCTGCTCTGTCATCCCTCTGCTCCTCCGCATAGCAAGACGGAGCATGTTATCAACTATACAGCTGACTCCATGTCTGTACAACAACCCAGCCAGCAATGTCGGCCAAGGGGATCGGGTCCCAATCCTCGGATAGGTGAAATCAGTCACAGGTGTGTACGCAGCTCATGGAGAAGCATGGGATTTGTTTGATCAGCTGAAAGATTTGCAAAGCTCTGATTTTCTGTGATCACATCCTGCTTTAGCACATGATCATAACTAGCAAATCAGAGACTTGCATTCTCTATCACCTGACCAAACTGATCACATGCTTCTCCATGAGTTCTCTTATGCATGACCATAATCATTAGTCTTTCACACCTGGAACTAGTCAAGTAACTGACGCAAGCTGACATCTTAATCTATCATTTTCTGTTAGGAATCCTTTGAAACTGCTGTGTTTGTATATGCACATAAAAACAAGGTAAAATGTTGAAGTACTAAGACAGAGGGCTGATTATACAGAAGTCCATTACTGGAAACTCAATGTCAAAAAGACTAGCTGATCAGAAGTTACGGAGCCAGCTTTTATTTAGTCATGGTATCCTTTTATTGAAAGGTTAGGCCATTTATCTCACTTTTCTACAGTCTTCTCTCTCTCCCTTCTATTGTACACTGAGCACTCCTGGTCCTCCCTGCACTCAGGTCCGTGATTAAAGGCATTAGAGTTAAAGATTAGGAGAATAATTTTCTCCCTTAGATGAAAAACACTTCTCTGTGATAGCGAACAAATGGTACTGGTAACAGCTGAGATGGTTATACAGTGAGGGAGAAAATAACAGGTTACAGAATGCTGACAAACACACTTTGGGCCATATTCACTAATCGCTGGTATAAAAAAAAAAAGTGTTCACATGGCAATCTTTATCGGTATTGACAACTGACATAGAGCAAGTTTCCCTAATTAGGTAATGCGCTACTTCCTAGTAACAGGGGTGTAGCTAAAATGCATGTGGCACCCTTGTATCCCTCTCCTCCACACACCAATTTTAGGTAGCCAGATGGGCCTCCCAGCAGTAAGTAGCTCCTGAGTAAGGGTAGCCAGAGGAACACTCAGTTAGAACCCAGTATAGGTCGTCAAAGACTCCCCCACCAGTATAGGTAGCCAGAAGAAGTGTCCCCAAAAAATGTATCCCCCCGTATAGGTAGTCAAAGATCGCCAGTAGGTACTCAGTATAGATAGCCACAGGGTCCCCTGCATAGGTAGTCAAAAGTAGTACCTCCCCAGTAGGAAGATGTAGCCCACCCTGTATAGATAAGCAGGACCCCAATTGGTAGTCAAAGCCTGCCCTCCTATGCAGAGTACTCTTGCTGTGTTACTATAGTTTTGTGCATATCATGCCCAGGCATCAATGACAGTTAGCTCCCTTCATGCAGTCTCCTTAACAGCTGGCTTCATGGAGTGAGCTCCAATTTGTGCTTTCTTTCTGGCTGGCCTCCCTACAGATAGAGATGAGCTTCCAAGTGCTCCTTTCAAGTTTTGCGGCCTGTCTCACCCTGTGTAGTCGCTCATCCTTAAACCGGTGAGGCAGGACAGGTGGCTGTATAGGTTGTGACTTTTACAGTAGCAGCTGGATCCGGGAATCCCCTTTGTTGGCTGGTTGGGCATATTTCCCCTCGGCTCCAGGTGCCACATACCCAGGCTGACTCCGGAGCTCTACCCACTGCTGCCTGTAGGTAGGGATGAGCCGAGTTTTGTTTGAAATGGAGGCTTTACACTTGTGGGCCTTAACATGTGGGGGTTAACTCACCCTTATCAGCTCTAGCTGGCTTTGAGGGAGGAAGTATCAAGTAATTATTATTATGGATTTATAAAGTCCCAACATATTCTGTTGCGATAATGAAACCGAATGTGAAATGCTACGGCTAGAGATGGCGACAAGGGTGAGTTAACCCACCAGTAATGGCTTACAGGTGTAAAGCGACAGTTTACCACACAACTCAGAAGGAGCACTTGGAAGCTCATCGCTACCTACAGGCAGCAGTGGTGAATGAGCTCTGGAATGATCCTGGGTATGTGGCACCTCGAGCCATGGGGAAATATGCCCACCCAGTCACCTAGAAGGACCCCCAGTGCTGGCTGCTATTGTAACAGTCACTGCCCATGCTGCAACCTGTCCTGCCTCACCAGCTGGAGGAAGAGATAGGCCATGCTGGGCTCTTTAGTCCTCCACCCACCCTCTCCCAACACACATATCAGGCAGGCAAATTACCACCTAGGAATAGTGGCTACACAGGATGGGACAGGCCATGCTGGGCCCTGTAGTCCTCCACCCACCCTCTCCCAACACACACATCAGGCAGGCAAATAACTACCAGTGCATGTGTTCTCCTCAGGTTGACAGCAGCAGGGCTGGCATTCTCCCCTGGTCGGCGGCAGGCTCTGGGGTGGTCAGGTCTCCTCTCCTGGTCTGCACAACTGGCAGCACTGTTTCCTCCCGAGGATCAGCACTGGGCAGCCGTGAGAAGCACTGATAGGTAGAGATGGCTCTAACCTGCGATTTTTGGTTTGCGAACCTTGAACGTGAACTTCCGCAAAAGTTTGTGAACCTGCGAACTTTGCGAACTGCAATAGACTTCAATGGACAGGCGAACTTTCAAAACACTAATTCTGGCCACAAAAGGGATGGAAAAGATGTTTCAAGGGGTATAACACCTGGAGGGGGGCATGGCAGAGTGGGATACACTCCAAAAGTCCCGGGGAAAATTACGGATTTGAAGCAGAGCAGCATTATAATTCTTAAAGGGCAGAAATCACATTGCATTGCTAAATTGGAGGCATAAAGTGCTTTAAAACTAGAGATGGGCCGAACCTCCGATTTTAGGTTCGCGAACCGGGTTCGCGAACTTTCGCGTAACGTTCGGTTCGCGTTAAAGTTCGCAAACCGCAATAGACTTCAATGGGGATGCGAACTTTGAAAAAAAAAATAATTATGCTGGCCACAAAACTGATGGAAAAGATGTTTCAAGGGGTCTAACACCTGGAGGGGGGCATGGCGGAGTGGGATACATGCCAAAAGTCCCGGGGAAAAATCTGGATTTGACGCAAAGCAGCGTTTTAAGGGCAGAAATCACATTGAATGCTAAATGACAGGCCTAACGTGCTTTAAAACATCTTGCATGTGTATACATCAATCAGGTAGTGTAATTAAGGTACTGCTTCACACTGACACACCAAACTCACCGTGTAACGCACCGCAAACAGCTGTTTGTGTAGTGATGGCCATGCTGGACTGGTGCGCACCATGGCGAGAGTGCAGGTTTTGGTGGCTTTACAGCCCATATGGTCGCCTGGCTGATGTAGCTGAATGACAGAACAGTGACTGTCCAGCTGATCAAATTTGGTCTGACCACAATGAAGCAACGACCTTATTATCTTTTGTGTGCCCCCCGAGACACTCATCTAGGCGCCGGTCATTGCTTCAGTTCACTGAACAGGTATGCAGTGATGGGTTCACAGAACAGGTATGCAGTGGCAGGTTCACTGAACAGGTATGCAGTGGTGGGTTCACAGTACAGGTATGCAGTGGTGGGTTCACAGAACAGGTATGCAGCCAGCCAGGAACAAGTTAAGCCTAACTAATCTTTCCCTGAGAGACAGTCTGCAGCAGCTCGCCCTACTCTCACTAACGCAGGCAGCACACGAGTGACCGTAATGGCCGCCGCTGCCTGCCTTATATAAGGGGGGGTGGGGCTCCAGGGGCTAGTGTAGCCTAATTGGCTACACTGGGCCTGCTGACTGTGATGTAGAGGGTCAAAGTTGACCCTCAAGGTGCATTATGGGGCGAACCGAACTTCCGCAAAGGTTCGCCAACGGGACGCGAACGCGAACCACCGAAGTTCGCGTGGAACCGTTCGCCGGCGAACCGTTCGGCCCATCTCTATTTAAAACATCTTGCGTGTGTATACATCAATCAGGTAGTGTAATTAGTGTACTACTTCACACTGACAGACCAAACTCACTGTGTAACGCACCCCAAACAGCTGTTTGTGTAGTGATGGCCGTGCTGGACTGGTGCGCACCATGGCGAGAGTGCAGGCGATGGCAGTTTTCAAGCCCATATGGTCGGGCTGAGGTAGCTCAATGACAGAACAAAAGTGACTGTCCAGCTGATCGAATTTGGTCTGTCCACAATGAAGCAACAACCTCATTATCTTGGGTCAAGTGTGCCCCCCAACACGCTCATTTAGCCGGTCATTGCTTCATTGTGATACACAGGCCCCTTCACCGCGGGCAAGGTAACGATCACGAGGGGGAATTGACACATGTAAATGCCTTTTGTTTTGTTGTTGCAGCCACAGTGCAGCCAGAAAAATTAGGCAGGCATATACACACCCCAGAAAAAAACTATTATTGTTTCTGTTAGCGGCCGCTGCTAGCAGCGGCCTCAAATATTCAGAAATCTACCTGGAGTCTTGGACCCTGTTGGTGGTGGTGGAGAAGGCAGTCAAGCAGCTTGCAGGCAGAGATGCTGTGTGGGGACCGACTTAGTTTTGGGGCAGGCAGTCACACGGCATGCAAGCAGAGATGCTGTGTGTGGGGACTGACTTAGTCTTCGGGCAGGCCTGACTATGCTTTGCAGACCAGGCATCCGTGGTCAGATGGACCCTTGACCCAATGCTGTGTGCCAGAGATGACACAACTTGCCTTTCAACATCACAGTACAGTTTGGGTATCACCTTTTTGAGAAATAATAGCGGCCTGGTATCTTCCACTGCGGTGTGTTACTTTGCTTTGTGTGCTGCTTTTCCTCAGGTGGTCATCCCTTAGCATTTTGTGCTTTTTCATCATGTGCCTTCGTAAGGTAGTTGTCCCTACGCAGGTCTTGGTCTTTCCACGGCTCAATTTTTGGTGGCAGAGAGTACAGATGGCATCGCTCACATCTGTGGCAGACACACACAAAAATGTCCACACCGCTTAGCCCTGGGATGATGGCACTTTGGTGGCTGCCGACTGAGTTACGTGGGGTGCCAGAATCAGAGCAGGAGGAGGAAGATATGTCACAGTTCCATGTGGAAGCTGAGGAAGATGAGGTGTTCTGTGTTAAATAGCCAACTACATCCTGACAATCTTGGGAGTTGATGGCACACGGCTTCTGAACACTGTACTTTGGTTGCGGGCCACATGAAGTCACGACAGCACGACCTCGAACAGACCTGCCAGGTGGCCTGCTTCTGGCTCTGCCTCTGCCTGTTTGTCCATATTGGGGGGGGGGGGGGGGGGGGGATGGAGTGAAAGTTATGCACTAACTTGACTAATACAATGTGCAGTCACACAGGTGCAGTGAAAGGTATACACTGACTGCTGGTATAATACAATGTGCAGTCACACAGATGCAGTGACTGATGGTATAACAATGTGCAGTCACACAAGTGCAGTGAAAATGTATGCACTGACTGCTGGTATATAAAACAGCGTGTGGTCAGTCACTCAGGTGCAGTGAAAGGTATGCAGTGACTGGTATTACAATACAATGTACAGCTGTCAGACAGGTGCACTTCAAAGGTATGCACGGACTGGTATATAAAACAGCGTGCGGTCAGTCACTACGGTGCATTGAAAGGTATGCAGTGACTGGTATTACAATACAATGTGCAGCTGTCACACAGGTGCAGTTAAAAGTTATGCACGGACTGGTATATAAAACAGCATGCTGTCACACAGGTGCAGTGAAAGGTATACAGTGACTGGTATTACAATACAATGTGCAACTGTCACACACAGGTGCAGTGAAAAGGTAGGCACAGTGTACTGGGCCTGGCACAGTATAGCAATTAGCAAGGGCCAGCTGCAACAGACAGGGCTGTATATGCAAGTGTCAATGGGCCACACAACAACAACAAAAAACACATCACAAGAACATTAGTTCTCAAACCCCAAAAATGTTTTGGGGTGCTTTTTAGAAATAAATATCAGCAAAGAGCAAGCTAATAGACAACTACCGCTTTCCCTATCTCTCCAATGTCTCGCCCTTCTCTCACTAATACTGCAGCACAGAGTGAGAACATGGTAGACGCTGCTGCCTTATATAAGGGGGGGGGGGCTCCAGGAGGGAGTGCAGCCAGATTGGCTGCCATGTGTCTACTAACTGTGATGTAGAGGGTCAAAGTTTAGCCCAATGATGTAGTAAACTCGCATAAAGTTTGCGGTTCGCCACGATCAAGTCCGCCGGCAAACTGTTCGGGCCATCTCTACTGACAGGGATTGGCAAGCACACACTTCACAGGCTCCCTTGACAGGCAGGCCATGCAGGGATATATTACACTGCACATGATCTCCTCAGTTCTGCTGAGCACGGGGCTTGCTTTAAAAGTTGCCCCACCCTCCTCTCTTCGTTGGATGGCCACAGCAGCAACAGCATTGGCTAGGGGAAGCTGGTGTTGCGACTATTGGCTAATCTATCTCCTGTATGCTCTGCTCTGTGACCCAGGAATGCCGTGACATATCAAGTCATACTGTCACAAGAAGGTATGATTTTGCGTGGGCTGTAGGCCCCATAGCAGCTGCTGTGGTTGCTATGGGGAGCCCTACACCACTGCCTAGTAGTGATGGTCATGTCTTGTAGAACTCATAGTGAAACATGTTTTCAGTTTGGTCAGGTGATAGTTATGCAAGTCTCTGATTTGCTAGTCATGATCATGTGATGTGATCACAGAAAATCAAAGCTTTGCAACAAATCACATACTTCACCACGAGTTTTTCTGGACATGACCATAACTACTTCCAAGTGTAACACAAGTTATGCTATGCATGTTATCTAGGCGACAAGTTGTTCTACTTGCACAACACGCACTACGCCAGTTGTGTTCATACCAGTAAGATTGTCACGTCATGTGATTGATATTTTATCCATGAACAGTAATGACATCAAACAAAATGTTGACATCCAAGTCGGCATAAGAACAGGTAGGTAAAATCTCCAATGGGAAAAATGGTAGAAATCTGCTATGGCAAGAGTGTATGTTCTATTATTTCTGCTGGGCGCAGGTGATATCATATATTTGAAGTATGCATTGAGAAAAGGTTTGCTTTAAAGATCGTCGCATTGCATACAGCTGATCTAGGGAGAATTGTTTTGTTCTTCAAAAAGTGGAGTATAGCTTTCATGTGAACCTAGGTGCACTGAGAACAGTCATAATAAAGAGGCTAAGGTCCGCTTCTGAATCATAATATATCATTATTAAATGTATTGTCATTTCAGCCATTCTGCTGTAATTTAATGTGATATATGAACAGCACAATCAATAGCAATATGCTGCACTTACACTATCAGATTCCAGCAATCTATTAGCTTTAGTTATTGCATTTGTCTATTTCCAAAGTAAGGCACAGCTGAAACATTTCCAGTACATGCATAAGCACAAATCACCTTATCCTCTTGCTTCTAACTTACCATTTGTTTGTCTTCAGCTTAAAACAGTAGAATAAATAACTGCCTTTTTTGGCCCAGGTACCAGTGTTGCCAACTCGTCCCTTTAAATACGGATGCTTATGAATTATATATGTCTTGTGGCTAGTTAGATGCAGTTTAGGAACTGATTATCTGTGAGAAGCCCCAGAACCTGTATAACTTAGATGTGTCAGTATTTAAAGGGATGAGTTGGCAACCCTGCCAGGTACTTTAATGCATCATAATATGGTGCAGGGCCAGATTTAGGGCAAGGCCACCTAGGACATGGCCTAGGGCACCACATGAGCAAGTCTACCAAAGCAGCAGGCTAAACTGGTGCAAGCTTGCAAATGCTGCAATGCAGGGAGATCAGGTGAGCCAATACTCTGCTGCCAGCAGGCCTGTGCAGCAGCCACCTTTGCTGTCTGTACACCTTTGCATTGTGGCTGGTGACTATGGCGTTGGGCAGCTTTGGAGACGGAAAGGAAGAGGAAGCTTCTGCACTGGAGACGAGCGGAGAAATGCATGACACTGATGGCTGCTGCGGTGTGAAGGTGAGCTGGCTACCTATACTGGAGGGGGGTTGGAAAAGGAGGGATTAAGGGAGTCATCTGGCTACCTATACTGGAGGGAAAGAGGGGAGGGGTCATCTGGCTACCTACACTGGAGGGAAGGGGGGAGGGGTCATCTCATGACCTATACCACAGGGGGCAGCTGGTGACAGTGGCCTTGGGTGGTAAAGAGTACAAATCCGGCCCTGATATGGGGCAAATACATTTTTATGCCATTGCTGTTTTTGTTTGCATGCGGATTAAATTTTGTTATTACTGGGTCTATCGAATTGATCATAATGGAAGTATGGTTTATGCTACCGCCAGCTTTAGCATGTAGTGTGGGTCATTGTCTAGACTGTAAGATAGATACCTACTACACACTAGGTCCTGGGTTCAAATCCCAGCTATGGTATATAAGCATGCTTTTCAAAAAGTACAAATCCTTAATCATGCTACTTTTTCTATCGAATTGATCATAATGGAAGTATGGTTTATGCTACCGCCAGCTTTAGCATGTAGTGTGGTTCATGGTCTAGAGGGTAAGACAGATACCTACTACACACTAGGTCCTGGGTTCAAATCCCAGCTATGGTATATAAGCATGCTTTTCAAAAAGTACAAATCCTTAATCATGCTACTTTTTCTATCGAATTGATCATAATGGAAGTATGGTTTATGCTACCGCCAGCTTTAGCATGTAGTGTGGTTCATGGTCTAGAGGGTAAGACAGATACCTACTACACACTAGGTCCTGGGTTCAAATCCCAGCTATGGTATATAAGCATGCTTTTCAAAAAGTACAAATCCTTAATCATGCTACTTTTTCTATCGAATTGATCATAATGGAAGTATGGTTTATGCTACCGCCAGCTTTAGCATGTAGTGTGGTTCATGGTCTAGAGGGTAAGACAGATACCTACTACACACTAGGTCCTGGGTTCAAATCCCAGCTATGGTATATAAGCATGCTTTTCAAAAAGTTTTAGCATGTAGTGTGGTGAGAGAGAGAGAGAGAGAGAGAGAGAGAGAGAGAGAGAGAGAGAGAGATTTTAAAATTTTTCCGACGGAATTCCGTATAATTCGGAATTCCGCGGAACTGCCCCGGTATACCGTCGGAATGGAACGGTAATGGAATTTCTATATGACGGAATGCGGAATTGTGCCGGAAACGGAAATCGGCTATTCCGACCATGCCTGGTGGTGTCTTCTTGACCCCAATTCATAGAAGCATACCTATCTGCTCTAGAGTGCATAGAATAGCAACCGTCTGCTCCAGAGTGCAGTAGACCCTGCCACAGAACTCCAGTGTGGTACAGGAAATCCATAGCATACACTGTGGCAACTTTACAACGAGCCTAATTGATTTGCATTATATATACACACACCTGGTTCCTTAACAAGCCCCAACGCCCAAGCAGCACTGTTCATATTATTTTCTCTTCCCCCGCCTGCGTGAAAACACTGTCACACACTGATAGTCATCCCTCCACCCCCCTCCATAGCAACAGAATGCATATCACTTAATTAGCTTAGCACTGACTGTTGTCACTACCAGAGTTCTGCGGAACCTTGATAAGTCCACTGAGATGAGAATTCGATTATGGGTTTGACTGTGAGCTTCTTTCTCCATAGTATTGCTGCCTTTAATCTGCATTGGTGCTGAAGTTAGGCTATGACATAACTGGGGGTTGGGCGGTTGGGAAAGAGGGTTGGATAAAGTTAAAACAGGGTGTAATGGGTTGGAGGGAGCATAGCCAGATTTCTGAGCCAGGAATTCAAGCCAACTTTGGGAAACCGCTAGGTTTCTGGTTCAGAAGTCATGAGCAACAGTGCAAACTAACCTCTGCTTTACTATGTTCCAGCTCTCCACTGGATTGCTTTAATTATAGAATTTCCCCCTAGCTCGTCTAACATTGGAAGGACCTTGCATTGGCTGTCCATTGTACTGCCTGCTCCAGTGCTTTTATTTATTTTGCTGGTATATTCCAGAAGATACCTTTACGGCCTCTAGCACACTGCAAGTGATTCCGATTCAGATTCCGCTTTTTAATCAGTTTTTACATCCGATTCAGATTCCGATTTGCAGTTTGCTCCCTGCACACTGCAAATCGGAATCTGAATCGGATGTAAAAACTGATTAAAAAGCAGAATCTGAATCTGAATCACTTGCAGTGTGCAAGAGGCCTACATGTGATTGTTTTATGAATACCTGTTATTTGCAATGATCTCATGCAAATGAGTTAGCTTAGCAGTTACTGAGTGGCTGGCTATTACATTATTAATAATGACCATCAATAACACAGTCTGGTTAGAATTTAGCAGTCACACAAAAGACTCACATGACCACTCTTTGCAAAGAGTAATGAATGGATTGCAGAGTATGATAACTACAATTATAATAATTCATGCTTCAATGAATTCCAGTGTTGTATAAATATAAATTGTCATAATGCATATCTTTCATGATTTGAGAATATTGGCTATTTAGTGCTTAAAACACCATGTGTAATATCTCACTGTGCTAAAATCCCATAGTGTAATAAGCCATTACATGCACATTTGGCTATTAACTTGTTTTCTCTTTGAATGAAAAGACAATAAAATGAGGAGACTGAAAATGTGTCACAAGTTCACAACTTTAATTAACAATCTAATTATAGAGCGCTATCACTTACAGGTCCTCGGGGGCCCATTGCTTTTGCGCATACATGTTTATAAGTACGAGTGTGAATTTCCAAGTGATGGTGAAGAATTTTGTTCTTGTACGTCATGCTATCTGCTGTCTGTGATGCTTTTGTTGTGTTTGTGGCTATACCTCATTACTGTTACAGGTGTCACTTGTAGGGACTATCATACAACGTATGATGGCTTCAGAGAGTAAGATATGCATTATAATTTAACTTTATGGTACATCATTGGCTAATTATATCATAGTGCTTACAGAAGAAAAGAGAAAATTGCAAAGCAGGTTTACAGTCTTTGATAATATAGATATATTTAGTTTAGAATAGATTGTGTTTTGTTCTGGAGGAGAACTTGTTTAGTATTGATTGCCTGTGCCTAGCAAATGCTGTCAGTTGATCACTAACTCAATATCAAAAGTTTCGGCTAGGTAGAGAATACACAAAATATGTGATATACCCAACTCCATAGACATTTGTTTGTTTCTATCAGTGTATAGGCTGCTGGGTGTGCTCATGCCTGCTACAGTAAGTCCGTTCAGTGGAGTAGCTAATAAGCTGTGGGCCCCGATGCACGTTTTACAATGGGGCCCCCAAGCACTCTATACATAACCATTGATACGGCGCACCAAAACCTGACAAGGGCATCCACAGTGTCAGGGGAGCAAGAAGGGGATGGGGAACACTGTGTTAGTGATCACTACTATTCAAAGTATCTATAGAAGTGATTATTACCAGCACAGGAACAATAAATAGCTAATACAGTAGTTGTCTAGTTGAGGGAGGGCCCTTCGGGGCCCCTCTGGCTCAAGGGCCCCAATGCGGTGGCTACCTCTGCTCCCCCTATTGCTACACCCCTGAGTCCATTTGAAAGCAGAGTAGTCCACAGTGCCTTTCTCAGCTACATCCTGCCTCACAGACTTGCATGGCCATAGGCTGAAGTTTTTTCAAAGTGTTTTGTCTGTGCCTCTCCCCCTGCGGGCTGAACTGCATGATTTTAACATCAGCATTAACATGTTTTTTTTGTTTTTGTTTGTTTGTTTTTTTTTACATAATTTTTTTTTTCAATAGCAAGCAAGACAAGCTTTTATAGGCAAATGAGGTTGTAGTTTGCGATGGGATTTATCAGTACTAGTGTCAAGATTTAGACACTTGCTAAACTTTTAATTAAATGATATGCCATTGAGCGAAGGTGAAGTCTGCACATTGCCGGTTGAATAAAACCAGTGGCTTCCTGACCTTGCTAGGTCTGGTATTCGCATGGGTTGTTATACTAAATCGTCAATGTAGTGGGTGTGTCCGTGGTTCATTTTCTTTGATACCTGTTTTCTGCATTGCTATGTTCTTATTGTACTATTTTTAATCATGTTAGTTACACATTGATTTTATGTTCTTGTTCTGAGGATTTTCCTCAGTTTTATGTACACTCCTTTTCTTTGGGCGGAATTTGTGAGCATGTGTTACTGAGTGTGGCTCTACTTTATATAAGGGTCACTCCTGTCACTTTGTACCTATGCTATGATTAAGGATGGTGTTACGTCCGAAACAGGTCAGCATGTGGTGTTTGGATATCTATTTGATATGTGCCTGATTTAATAAAGCCATTTTAGTCAACCGGCAATGTGCGGACTTCACCTTCACTACATGGACTTGTGGGTTCGAGCAGCCGGTTTTCCTGCACTGCCGGTCGATTGAGGTCTTGAGCGGAGTACCACTACAACATTTTTTGATATGTCATTGACTCACACTACAGAGACTGAACTGAAACTGGTGAGGACGTTGCTTTTATTTTAATTTCTGATTTATTGTACGGAAGCTTCTATAATGAGATTTAATATAAAAGCAAGGATTCACATACAAACAAAATGGGAACTAATAAGATAAATGTACCAAGGATATAAGTGTTAAGGTGACAATACATTACTTGTTTTACTTGTTCGATCGAACCTTTGATTCGATCATTTTATTGGATCGGATGAAAAGCGATAATGTTCCATTCTGCTTGATCGAAAATTAACAGGATGGAAAATATTGGAAGATCATAAAGGAATCTGCTAATATTTATATGGTTTCAATCAACACAGGATAGATTTTTGGTGTCAGAGCATGGAGGCACAACATTATTCATGTTTAGAGAAGAAGAATCGCCTTCCTCACTTGCAGTATGTGGACCACTAATTGAGTTACTTTTGATTGACCACACTGTTTTCATTCACCCAAGAAAGTCAACAGCTTAAAGAGGAACTGTCACGAAAATCTTAAAATTTAAAACAGATACAAATCAGAAGTATCTTTCTTCCTGAGTAAAATGAGCCATACATTACTTTTCTCCTATGTTGCTGTCACTTATAGTAAGTAGTAGAAATCTGACATTACCGAGGTTTTGGGCTAGTCCATCTCTTCATAGGGGATTCTCAGCATGGCCTCTATACTCTATAAAGACACTTCCTGAAAATTTTTTATACAAAGATGCTGGCCAGCCTTCCTGCTCACTGCACACTGTTTTGGCAGTTGGACGGATCAACAGCCATTCACTAAGTGGTTTTAAAAATAAAAAGAACCCTCCTTCCCCATGAGAAGATGGGCTAGTACAAAATCTGTTAGTAATGTCAGATTTTTACTACGTACTGTAAGAGACAGCAATATAGGAGAAAAGTAATTTATGTCTCATTTTACTCTGCAAGAAACGTACTTGTATTGTATTGTACTATTTGTATATGTTTACATATATTTTAAATTTTAAGATTTTTGCGACAGATGTCCTTTAAGCACTCGATGTAAAATCGAGTAATGCATTGGCACCTCTAATACAGTAACAAAGACCAAAAACAAGTGACGCTCCTTACTAGCGCTACAGTGATTAACCATTTCAGCACGTGGGGATTTTTCACCTTATGTATCAGAGCAATTTTCACCTCCCATTCATTCGCCAATAACTATATCACTAATTATCACAATAAATTGATCTATATCTTGTTTTTCCGCCACCAATTAGGCTTTGTTTGGGTGGTACATTTTGCTAAGAATAATTTTTTTATAAATGCATTTTAACAGGAATATTAAGAAAATAATGGAAAAAAATAATTATTTCTCAGTTTTCAGCCGTTATAGCTTTAAAATAATACATGCTACCATAATTAAAACCTATGCATTTTATTTGCCCATGTGTCCCGGTTATTACACAATTTAAATTATGTCCCTATCACAATGTATGGCGCCAATATTTTATTTGGAAATAAAGGTGCATTTTTTCAGATTTGCGTCCATCACTATTTACAAGCTTGTAATTACAAAAATGTTCGTAAAATACCCTCTTCACATGCATATATAAAAAGTTCAGACCCTTAGGTAACTATATGTTTTTTTTGTTTGTTTGTTTTTTTATTGTAATTTTTTTTTACTTTTTCATTAAACCTTTTATTTGGGTAATTTTAGGTGTGGGAGGTAAACAGTTAATTTTAAATGTAATAATATGGGTTTATTTCATTAAAAAGCATATGTAGATGTAGCATTACTATTTGGCCACGGTGAGCACTTTCTCTTTTTTTAGTCCTGGAAGCGAGATCTTGCTTCCAGGATGTACTAGGACCGGAAACTTTTTTTTCAGAAAGACAGCGGTTTCTGAAAAGAAGCCATTGGTTTTTCTAGCGGGGACTTAGATCAATGAATGGGAATTCTATTCCCATTTATTGATCTCTGGTGTAACGGGAGGCACAACGTGAACGTGCAGCTGCTGCTGTGCGGGTGCGCGCTCCTGTGTGATCGCACAGGAGCGCGCACCCACACAGCAGCAGCTGCTTGGATGTGAGCCTCACGTCCATGCGACATAAATGGTTATAAAGACACTGTGTTATGAACTTGAAGAAGCAGATGACCCAAGAAACACGTCATTTGTTTTTGGTGTCCAATGACTTACTCTTAAACCTTTATATTGAGGTAAGACTTTTCCTTATTAACTCTCACATTGGTAGTTTACACTCACACTGGAGCACCTCCTCTCACCCTGTATAGTCTAGTCCCCCCTCTTAGGGCCTATCCCTGCATCCGATATCCAGTGGTTCAAGTGGACCTTTTCAATTGAGTGCAACCCAAGCCAGCAAGAGGACTTGGCATCCGAGTGGAGAAGGTTTTCTCCTCATGATCTAAGCAGTGGTTGCCTAAAGGCAACCTGTGTTTTTAAGTAGTATTATTGTGCATTTATTTTCCCTTTTTTGGAAATACTACACTATTTATGCTCCTGATCTGTCTCTTTGTTATTTTTTCTTTCCGTCACTTGAGTTCCACGCTGACCTCATCATACCAGACACCCCCTAGCTAATAATGACAGTTAAATCAGGCAAAATATGAAATGCATTATTTCAAAGTAATATGTACTTTGCATAGTCATACTGTAGTGTAGAATCTCTAAATTTTGATTAGTTTGAAAACCGTACTTCACTCTTTAAATGGACACTTAAGCCAGGAATAAAAAAAAAATCAGGAGATTCAAGAAGGATATGAGTGGCCAGGCCTACACAGGTGCAGAAAGCCCGCCGACTCCTTGTCAGGGCCTGTCAGTGAAAATGAAACTAGCTGGCGGCGGGGGACCGGAGGCTCCATGAGTGACTATAAGGGCACGGGACACTTGGAGAGGGCTTGTAGAAGCCTCAGGAAAGTAAAACTAATTTTTCATTCATGGCTTAAGTGTCCCTTTAATAACGAGAGGGTATTTTTTCCAATAAAGTCTAGAGGGATAAAAAAAAAAAGAGAGGAACAGAATTGTCACAGAGCTTCTTGTTGAGACAGGAGGACGGCTAGAACATTTCGAATTGCAATTCATTTTCTGCCTTAACGATAAGAACGTCTTGAAAACATAAAATGAGTGGTATTCTTACATGGCAACAGATGAAACAACAAGAGCAGCAGAATTATCGAGCTACTTGTTGCAACAGGGGACAAATCAAGAATGTCATTTGGAATTGTGCTTAGTCTTCTTTTTCATGGAGAAGTGCTTATTGTCTTAGCACTCCATCTTACACAAACACCACGGTTGCTTTGATAAGCATATCAGGTAAAATTCTATAATCAGGTTCTCCATGACTGATTGATTTTGCTACAGATTGGACTGTGTGTTTTGTAGCTTATTGACCTTGAGCTATTTGATCATTGAGTAGATTTGTTTCACTTGTGCGGTAACATTTATTATTATTTATTGTACTTATAATGCACCAACAGTACGGATGGTCAGAAATGCTGGTTTCTGATTTTGTGTGAAATTATGATTTCCGACAATTACGGATTCTGCAGATTTTCGATTTTCCAATTTCAGATTTTCTGAATTCTGATTTCCAAAGAGTCTTTTTTTGTCAATTTTTGCAGTCTCTGACTGGCTAAATATATCTGAGTTGACTCAAATATTAGACCAATCATAGAATGCAGAATTTTACCGCTGTAATTGGAATACCACAGAAATTTTACCCAATTTACAAGGCTCAGAAATCATCAATAGAATCAGAGTCATGTGACTGGTGGAAAATTACTGTGCCAATCCAATTTTCACTGCAAAATTCTGCATTTTCCAATTGTTTCCGAGTTCTGTGAGTGGGCTAAAATTACTGAACTGCAGTAAACCAGATTTCCACGGAAATCCAATTTCCGTTTTCAGATTTCCGATCATAAGTGCGATTACCGGTCGGAAATGCGGAGATTTCAATTCCTCAGAATCAGAATGAGCACTCCTATTACGCAGCACTGGACAATAATACATACATATACAATGTTAACAAAGGGTGTCAGGCAGAGAGGCAGCACAAGGTAATACAACATACAACATAGCACAAGGTTATACATGCAAATAGGGTATAAGATAAATGATCATGCAATTTTACAGAGACCCAGCAATTCAAGTCCAAGATAGTGTGAGGTCCCGTTTCCACTATCGCGAATCTGCATGCGTTTCCTGCATGCAGATTCGCACGGCCAATACAAGTGGATGGGCCTGTTTCCACTTGTCAGTTTTGAGGGAGCGTTTTTCTGTGCAGGATTTTTCTGCACGGCAGAGCCCTCAGAATTCGCCTGCGTGTGGAATGCATGCAAATCGACGCTAATGTGTTTAATAGGGAAATTGCCTGCGGCTTTGGTATGCAAATTTTCATGCAAATTCGCATGGAAATCAATGGAAAAGCACACCGGCACTGCCATGGTGAAATTCGCATACAGTGTCATCCATGCGAATTCGCGTGCAAAATCGCATGAAAATTCGCATACACCCGCATGCAAAATTCGCATCCGTATGCAAATTTTTACTGCGGCGATTCGCACCGCACAAGTGGAAACGGGCCCTGAGGGAAGAGTGTCATTGGTGGGGTTGCAAGATCAAGGATACACTGAGGAAGGGGCCCTGCCAAAGGCTTACAATCTCGAGGAAGTGCGAAATAATGGATGTTACTAAGATCATCTGAAATCCAGGAATATAATGACATGATTGGTACTACAACACTGGATACATACAATTAATAAATGGTTCACATTTTCTTGTTCCCGTTTTCTTGTAGCATGGCCGTTCCATGCTGCGCATAGGTGAGCACACTCGCGCCTGCACAGTACGGAGCCGCCAGTCTTCGGGAGCACTCGGGCTCCCAAAGACTTCCTTTAGCCTCCCATGGTGGTAGATTTTAATGGAGAAGCCTTCGGGGAACAAGGGGACCAGGAGAGGAACAGGAAGACTATGGGGACCCAGAGCCTTCCCTCTCCATAGGTAAGGTTTATTCTTTTTTTTTTTTTTTATTTACACTTCAGATTTACTTAAAGCCTGAACTCCAGCTTTAAGTTAATCTACAAGCTGTCTACATAATGGCAGTTTACCTTTTTCAACAAACTGAATGAAAACTTATTCAGAAAGTACAAAAGGATTTAAAAAAAAAAAAAAAAAAAGACAACCGAAGGAACTTTGCATTGTTCAGTTCTTTGCATTGTGCAGCACTTAGGGTAGAGCATTTGCTCTGACAAACCTCTTCATATGCTCACTTCATATTGTGCAAAGCTGAACTGAATGATTTAATGCCATCACTACCTGCATTCAGGCTCAGCTGTTAAAGTCAATGTGCTCTGAACCTCACGTACTATATCTGGGTCAATAATCTTTCATAAAAAATGAGCTGTTTTCAGCAGAAAATAAAAAAAAAATCTATAAAAAAATAAAGATTGTTGGCTGGCTTATGAATATCGCTTTCCATTTAAATGTGATTGCTTCTACCAGACCAAGTCATGAATGGTTTATAGATCTGCATGTGTATAGCAGTGGTGAGTGTAGTTTACCACATTTGTTGTTATTGCATGCTTTAGTAAAAGATCTTTACCAAGACTATTTCTTAATGGCAGGGAAATAATTCCTGTATCATTTGAAGTTGTAACACAGCTAACCTGTGAAAATATTTTGTGTACAGTTTATTAGCTCTAAAAACTGTTCAGACCAGTTTAAAGGAAACCTGTAATGTGCAAAAAAAGAAAAAAAAAAGTTTTACTTACCTGGAGCTGCTGCCAGTCCACTGCAGCTTATCTGTGCCAGCGCCATCTCTGAACAATCCTCTGGTCCTCCACCGTGACGCAGTTTCGTTACCGCCAACTTGCAAGTCGACGGCAACTGCGCCTGCACAGCTCTGGCCACGCGCATCTTCATTCACACTCCTGTCACGGGGAGTGTCCTGCACCAGTGCGATACAAGAAAACCTCAAACAAGGATGCTTTGCCAGGGCCGCACAGGGGCAGTGGACGGTGACTTGCGGTAATGAAACGGAGTTGCAGCAGGGGACCGGTGGATCGTTCAGAGATTGCACAGGGAGGCTGCAGGGGGCTGGAAGAAGCCTCAGCTAAGTGATTTTTTTATTTTTTTTTTGCACATTACAGGTTTCCTTTAAGCAGAAGTGACTGTAGTTGCAGAAGAAAAAAATAAGTTGTGTAAAGACTGTACCCTGAGTGCAGGGACATAGCTATAAGGGAGCAGCTCCTGGGACTGCAGGAGGAGCCAGGGCAGTGACTGAACCCCCAACTACTAACCCTCACTCCCTCTGATACAGGAGTCCATCATTCAGATCAGCTTGTGGCAATGCCTGTTATGGGTGTGAAGACCATAATGGTCACACTTGTTTTATGACCTTTGCGAAATGGGCCCCAGGCTGTGAGGGTCACCAAGGGGAGGCAAGACAAGTGGTGCAAACAAGTGGTGCAAACAACGAGGGGCCTTTTCAAATATCTGTTGGCTCGCTCCTGCTTGAGTGTGCAAATTCATGCAGGGGAATAAGAACAGATTTTGCCGCATTTTTTTGTTAACCCAGCTGCTTGAAGTAACTCCGCTTAAAAAAATAGTAATATATCATGATACAAACATCTTGCAGTGTAAAGCTGTATACACACTTTCAATTATGATTGACCAGTCACTGACCAATTTTACCACCCCCATGTAGTATGAGGGAAAACAGATATTGAAGACTGAGCAGATTGCCTAGGTAAACCCTCTTACTACACAAAGGTCAGTGATTGGCCAATCATAATTCAAAGTGTGTACCAGTCCTAAGGGTGCGTACATATATCCAATATGAATGGACAATTTTACCACTGCCGGATGATATGAGAGCTTACCTGATCTATCTGTTCATAGTATTCAAAATCTGTTGGCCCTCATACTAATTGGAAGCGGTAAAATTGGTCAGTAATTGGCCAGACAAAATTGGATGTTTGTATACACCCTAATGTTATTAACATATCTTTCCATTTCTATTTTTAACTAGCTTTGATTTTCTAAATTTCCCAGAAAATGTAAGGTTTATGGAGGGTCAATGAGATGGAAATAGCTGAGGCAGGATTATGTAGATTTTTTAGGCACATTTATGCAGCTTGAAAATGGACCAATCGAATCCTGTTGAGGTGGAATTTGATTGGTCCATTTTCACACTGCATACATTTGCATACAGAATGTGCATACTCCTGCATCAACTCAGAATTATTTGCATCTCATTGACCATCCACAGTAAAGTTTTTTTTTAATTTGCAACAACAGTTGTCTACAGTACTGATTGACTAAAAATTCTGACTATCTGATACGTATAGTGTGGCATAAATTAAAGCAGAATACTGTATAACCCTGCATTTCAGCTTTGCTCTAAAACATTATTTACAGCATATTATATGCAACCAGCATTTTTTTTTTTACTAGACAAGCATTGGAAGGGCTACACACAGAGCTTTAAAGTTCTGTGGAGAGAAATGCTACCGCAGCCGAAGTTTAGATAGATACATTTAAGTAAACACAATGTAACAAGTGAGGAATGTGACTCACTCTCTCTCTGTGTCCAGGAGCTCCTGCACAGTCACTTGTTACATTGTGTTTACTTAAATGCATCCATCTAAACTTCGGCTGCGGCAGCATTTCTCTTCACAGAACTTTAAAGCTTTGTGTGTAACCCTTCCAATGCTGGTCTAGTAAAAAAAAATGCTGGTTGCACATAATATGCTGTAAATATTCAAGAAGAAAAAGGTTCCGCTGCACCGAAGGTTGGGTGAAACAAGGTAGGCTTTTATTATTTCATCAGTGAATACAAAAGATAAAAAGCTCACGCGTATCGGGGCTCATGGCCCCTTAATCATAGCTATGATGTGTCTGACTGTGTTCAGGAGAGTCTGCAGTGTCAGAGAAGTGTTTACTTAATTGTATCAAGTGAGGAATGGTAATACAAGATAACATTATCTCCAGTTTGGATGCGTCCAGCTTTCCTGGCAGGGAGCTTGTAAGTCCTGTGTTTAACCCTTTGAATGCTGTTCTAGTAAAAAAAAATGCTGGTTGTATATAATATGCTGTAAATAATATATTAGAACAAAGAGGAAATGCTGGATTTCATTCCGCTTTAACTTAATGTTGTTAAGGGGTGCTCATTACAGAATAAGGGGTAACCAAACAATGGGAGAGAAACAAAAACCCTTCCACCAAAAATAATATCACACAGCCTGAACATGACACAGACATGGAAATTAACAGTGTTGAATTCAGATATACACCCATTAGACCTATATAGTACTGCAAAATGTTGCTGCCAGAAGCTGTGGATCACGGCCACTTCCCATCAGATTCTGCTGACGACACTGTTCGCAGCTAATCAGGGAAGGGATGGGGAGGGGAGATGCGCGGCTGAAGGGGAGGGCCTCTCACTTTCGCCACGCATCCCCACATCCCTTCCCTGATTGGCCACAGGTAGCGCCGGCAGCAGAATCTGATGGGAGGTGACCACATTTGCTACCCGCCAGACTAATGCCCGCTAACTCATCTGCCCTACATGAAGGAGGACCCGCGCAAACACCAATGCTGGAGGTGGAGGAAGGTAAGTTATTACTATACTTAGCTAACTATACTGGGCATTTCTACTTAGCTATCTATACTGGGTACCTCTACTGGGCACCTCTACTTAGCTACCTGTACTGGGCACCTCTACTTAGCTACCTGTACTGGGCACCTCTACTTACCGTATTTTTAGGAATATAAGACGCACTTTTTCTCCCCCAAAAGAGGGGGGAAAAAGTCAGTGCGTCTTATATTCAGAAGAATAAAAAAAAAGCACAGAAGTCATGTTAAAATGTAACCTGTGGGCTCTGCAGCAGTGTCGGGCGGCATGTCTCCTTGCAGGGCTCCGTGATGTGATCACTTCCAGGCGGGGATCGCTGCGGGGCTGTGAGCGGCAGAGCTGTCTGGGTGGTCTCCTTGCAGGGCTCCGTGATGTGATCACTTCCAGGCGGGGATCGCTGCGGGGCTGTGAGCGGCAGAGCTGTCTGGGTGGTCTCCTTGCAGGGCTCCGTGATGTGATCACTTCCAGGCGGGGATCGCTGCGGGGCTGTGAGCGGCAGAGCTGTCTGGGTGGTCTCCTTGCAGGGCTCCGTGATGTGATCACTTCCAGGCGGGGATCGCTGCGGGGCTGTGAGCGGCAGAGCTGTCTGGGTGGTCTCCTTGCAGGGCTCCGTGATGTGATCACTTCCAGGGGGGGGATCGCTGCGGGGCTGTGAGCGGCAGAGCTGTCTGGGTGGTCTCCTTGCAGGGCTCCGTGATGTGATCACTTCCAGGGGGGGATCGCTGTGGGGCTGTGAGCGGCAGAGCTGTCTGGGTGGTCTCCTTGCAGGGCTCCGTGATGTGATCACTTCCAGGCGGGGATCGCTGCGGGGCTGTGAGCGGCAGAGCTGTCTGGGTGGTCTCCTTGCAGGGCTCCGTGATGTGATCACTTCCAGGGGGGGGATCGCTGCGGGGCTGTGAGCGGCAGAGCTGTCTGGGTGGTCTCCTTGCAGGGCTCCGTGATGTGATCACTTCCAGGCGGGGATCGCTGCGGGGCTGTGAGCGGCAGAGCTGTCTGGGTGGTCTCCTTGCAGGGCTCCGTGATGTGATCACTTCCAGGCGGGGATCGCTGCGGGGCTGTGAGCGGCAGAGCTGTCTGGGTGGTCTCCTCGCAGGGCTCTTTCATCAGTTTCTCGCGGGGGATCCGCACCGGGCTCCAGCAGGACTGCTGTGTGTTGTCTGCTTGCAGCACATGGCTCGGCTCCATGAAGCGATCGGTGCCCGGTTCCACTTGTCAAACAGCCCGGGTCTCCATGCACGGCTCCATTCTCTGCCACCTATTGGATGCTGAGAGTACTGAAGCTCCGCCCTCTCCAATGCTTTTCTACTTTACAGGCTCGTGCTTAATATTCTCCCGTCCCCCACTACATCATACTGAGCCACATCACACTTGCAGCGACAGCTCCATGAGTGAGAAAAGACAGGTACAGAACTACTGTACCTTACTGTCTGTGATAAATGAATGGGCACTGAGGGGCATATTAATAGTACAGTACTGAGGAGCATACTGAGTGATTGCTTCCTCAAGTGTACTGTATATTGGGTAATCAAGGTGGATACACTATGTTAGCTGTTTCACACTGTACCTCAATGTGTGAATTGGGGGAGGGAGGTTATGGACACTATAAGTCCAGTGTGCAGTATGCATTTTGTTAGTGTGGGGGAGGGGAGAGAAGTTCTGGACACTAAGTCCAGTGTGCAGTATGCATTTTGTTAGTGTGGGGGAGGGGAGAGAAGTTATGGACACTAAGTCCAGTGTGCAGTATGCATTTTGTTAGTGTGGGGGAGGGGAGATAAGTTCTGGACACTAAGTCCAGTGTGCAGTATGCATTTTGTTAGTGTGGGGGAGGGGAGAGAAGTCCTGGACACTAAGTCCAGTGTGCAGTGTGCATTTTGTTAGTGTGGGGGAGGGGAGAGAAGTTATGGACACTAAGTCCAGTGTGCAGTATGCATTTTGTTAGTGTGGGAATATAATGTGTTTTAGTACACTTTTTGGCTCAATCTTTTTTTTTTTTTTTCTTAATTTCCTTCCTCAAAAAGTAGGTGCGTCTTATACTCCGGTGCGTCTTATATTCCGAAAAATACGGTAGCTACCTGTACTGGGCACCTCTACTTAGCTACCTGTACTGGGCACCTCTACTTAGTTACCTGCACTGGGCACCTCTACTTAGCTACCTGTACCGGTAGATCTCTTGGTCGTGGCAAATTTCAAAGTAGCTTGTGAGCTGAAAAAGTGTGGACAACCCTGACTTGGACTATTTAGACTTAAAGCAGGAGAAGGCCTTCATTGTAATCCACAATCAATTTAGAGAGTTTAAGATCCCGGTCTCCGTCAGGCGGCAGCTTGAGGGCCTCATCCAAAACATTACAATTTGACATAGTTGTAAAGTTGTCTAAGTTGAATATGTTTTAGCTTCCTGGATTAGCTGCATAGACCAGCAAAGCCAACAAGTGTTACATTCTGTACCGAAACTACCATTGCCTGCAATACTGAAACACTCGTTATTCTGCACAGGAATAGTAGCCTCAGAACAATCCAAATGAAGTTGGCTATGAGCCATTCAGCTATAGCAGTGCATATCCATATTTGAATATTATACAACTTTACAACCACACTTTTCTGTAGCAAAAAATGAAAGGACCACTACAGCAAAAAGTAAGGCGTTAAAAACTGAGAACTAACAGGTTTGGGACTACCCCATCTCATGGGGGATTCATTGTTTACAAAAGCATTTCCTGAACGACAGCTGCTAAGTCCATCTGTCAAAATAGTGCACAGGGAGGCTGGCTGACATCTTACTTATTTGCCTTATTTTGGCAAATAGACTTTGCAACTGCTGTTCATGAAATGCATTTGAAAACAAAGAAAACCCCAAGAATCCCCCCATGAGGAGATGGACTAGTACAAAACCTGTAAGATCTGTCAGATTTCAACTGCTTACTTGGTTCACTGTAGTGTTCCTAGAGATGAGCGTAATGAAGTAATTACGATTTAGCGAAATTTCGCGTAATTAGTGTAATTACGATTATGGCCGTAAGTACATAATCGTAATGAAGAAGGATTTCGCGAAATTTCGCGTAAGCGTAATTTTCGCGTAATTTTCGCATTACAGTGGGTATTACGAAATTAATGCGTATGGCCATGCTCCCAAGCGGAAAAGTTGACGCATGGATCAATGTTAGGTAGCCGCCGACTTTAAGGGTTAATAGCAAAGTCCCCTTAAATGCTAAGAGCCTCAAATTTGGAGAATATATTAAGGAGATCAGGAGGAATAAGAGGAAAATTTTTTTTTGCAAAAAGACCTTATAGTTTTTGAGAAAATCGATGATAAGTTTCAAAGTAAAAATGTATACATTTAAAAACCCGCCGACTTTAACGGTTAATAGCAAAGCCTGCTTAAAGTTTAGGAACACCAAATTCCTAGGGTATATTAAGGGGATCAGTGGGAATAAGAGGAAAAATTTTTTTTTCAAAAAGACCTTATAGTTTTTGAGAAAATCGATTTTTAAGTTTCAAGGGCAAAAATGTCTTTTAAATGCGGAAAATGTCAGTTTTTTTGCACAGGTAACAATAGTGTATTATTTTCATAGATTCCCCCAAGTGGGAAGAGTTTTAGTTACTTCGTTCTGAGTGTGGGAAATATAAAAAAAAACGACGTAGGGTCCCCCCTCCCAGACCTCTTTAACCCCTTGTCCCCCATGCAGGCTGGGATAGCCAGAATGCGGAGCACCGGCCGCGTGGGGCTCCGCACCCTGACTATACCAGCCCGCATGGTCCATGGATTGGGGGGTCTCGGAAGGGGAGGGGCAGCCAAGCTTTCCCCTCCCCCTCCGAGCCCTTGTCCAATCCAAGAACAAGGGGCTCTTCTCCACCTCCGATGGGTGGTGGAGGTGGAGGCCGCGATTTCCTGGGGGGGGTTCATGGTGGAATCTGGGAGTCCCCTTTAAAAAGGGGTCCCCCAGATGCCCACCCCCCCCTCCCAGGAGAAATGAGTATAGAGGTACTTGTACCCCTTACCCATTTCCTTTAAGAGTTAAAAGTAAATAAACACACAAACACTTAGAAAAAGTATTTTAATTGAACAAAAAACATAACCACGAAAAAAAGTCCTTTAATATTCTTAATTAACCATTAATACTTACCTGTCCCTTTAAATAAATGATCCCACGCAATATCCTCGGAAATGTTCTATCAGTTACAATGTAACAAAGTTATTACAATGTAACAACTTTGTTACATTGTAACTACGCCGCACCCGACGCCACTCGCCGCTCAGCCGCCGCATACGCGTCTGCGCTAGACAGACCCGACAGAGCTCTGAGCTATATAGCTCAGAGCTCTCTAAGCATCTTTGTATTTGGGCTCCAAGGAGCCCCATTGGTCCTTAGCAGACCAATGGGGTTCCTTCAAATCAGAAGGAACCCCATTGGTCTGCTAAGGACCAATGGGGCTCCTTGGAGCCCAAATACAAAGATGCTTAGAGAGCTCTGAGCTATATAGCTCAGAGCTCTGTCGGGTCTGTGCAGCGCAGACGCGTATGCGGCGGCTGAGCTGCGAGTGGCGTTGGGTGCGGCGTAGTTACAATGTAACAAAGTTGTTACATTGTGATAACTTTGTTACATTGTAACTGATAGAACATTTCCGAGGATATTGCGTGGGATCATTTATTTAAAGGGACAGGTAAGTATTAATGGTTAATTAAGAATATTAAAGGACTTTTTCGTGGTTATGTTTTTTGTTCAATTAAAATACTTTTTCTAAGTGTTTGTGTGTTTATTTACTTTTAACTCTTAACCAGCTGAGCGGTTTGGACGAGCTCAGCTCGTCCAACACCGCCAGCGGCTGCCGCTCAGGCCCTGCTGGGCCGATTTTAATGAAATAAAAAGCAGCACACGCAGCCGGCACTTTGCCAGCCGCGTGTGCTGCCTGATCGCCGCCGCTCTGCGGCGATTCGCCGCGAGCAGCGGCGAAAGAGGGTCCCCCCAGCCGCCTGAGCCCAGCGTAGCCGGAACAAAAAGTTCCGGCCAGCGCTAAGGGCTGGATCGGAGGCGGCTGACGTCAGGACGTCGGCTGACGTCGATGACGTCACTCCGCTCGTCGCTATGGTGACGATATAAGCAAAACAAGGAAGGCCGCTCATTGCGGCCTTCCTTGTGTATTCTGGGCGCCGGAGGCGATCGGAAGATCGCCTCCGAAGCGCCCTCTAGTGGGCTTTCATGCAGCCAACTTTCAGTTGGCTGCATGAAATAGTTTTTTTTTATTTAAAAAAAACCCTCCCGCAGCCACCCTGGCGATTTAATCAGAACGCCAGGGTGGTTAAAGGAAATGGGTAAGGGGTACAAGTACATCTATACTCATTTCTCCTGGGAGGGGGGGTGGGCATCTGGGGGACCCCTTTTTAAAGGGGACTCCCAGATTCCACCATGAACCCCCCCCCAGGAAATCGCGGCCTCCATCTCCACCGCCCATCGGAGGTGGAGAAGAGCCCCTTGTCCTTGGATTGGACAAGGGCTTGGAGGGGGAGGGGAAAGCTTGGCTGCCCCTCCCCTTCCGAGACCCCCCAATCCATGGACCATGCGGGCTGGTATAGTCAGGGTGTGGAGCCCCACGCGGCCGGTGCTCCGCATTCTGGCTATCCCAGCCTGCATGGGGGACAAGGGGTTAAAGAGGTCTGGGAGGGTGGACCCCACATCGTTTTTTTTTTATATTTCCCACACTCAGAACGAAGTAACTAAAACTCTTCCCACTTGGGGGAATCTATGAAAATAATACACTATTGTTACCTGTGCAAAAAAAACTGACATTTTCCGCATTTGAAAGACATTTTTGCCCTTGAAACTTAAAAATCGATTTTCTCAAAAACTATAAAGTCTTTTTGAAAAATGTTTTTTTCCTCTTATTCCCACTGATCCCCTTAATATACCCTAGGAATTTGGTGTTCCTAAATTTTAAGCAGGCTTTGCTATTAACCGTTAAAGTCGGCGGGTTTTTAAATGTATACATTTTTACTTTGAAACTTTAACATCGATTTTCTCAAAAACTATAAGGTCTTTTTGCAAATTTTTTTTCCCTCTTATTCCTCCTGATCTCCTTAATATATTCTCCAAATTTGAGGCTCTTAGCATTTAAGGGGGCTTTGCTATTAACCCTTAAAGTCGGCGGGTTTTTTATATTATACAGAGCGTTATGGTTTAACGCGAAATTACGGTAGCGTTTAATGCGAAATTACAGCATGAACGAAACGCGAAATTACGCGTTGAAAATTACGCTTACGGTATTTTCAATTACGATTTTAATGGCAATTACGCTACCGTAATTTCGCATCGTAATCGCAAATTTCACATGCGTAATTATAGTAATGCGAAATTACGAAAATTTCGGCTCAACTCTAAGTGTTCCTTTAAAGAGAATCTGTATTGTTAAAATCGCACAAAAGTAAACATACCAGTGCGTTAGGGGACATCTCCTATTACCCTCTGTCACAATTTCGCCGCTCCTCGCCGCATTAAAAGTGGTTAAAAACAGTTTTAAAAAGTTTGTTTATAAACAAACAAAATGGCCACCAAAACAGGAAGTAGGTTGATGTACAGTATGTCCACACATAGAAAAATACATCCATACACAAGCAGGCTGTATACACCCTTCCTTTTGAATCTCAAGAGATCATTTGTGTGTTTCTTTCCCCCTGTTCTCATGCACTGAAGTTTCAGGCTGCTCGTTTCTTCCTGCAAACAGCTTTGCCCTTGTCTGTAATTCCTCAGTATGTGAAAGCCCAGCCAGCTCAGAGGACGATTTATCCAGCTTGTAAAAGATAAGAGAGAAGATAGAAGCTGCCCTAATCTAAATAATACACAGGCAGTGTGCATAGAGGGGCCTGGAAGGGGGAGTTCATAGCAGAACCACAACACTGAAGAACTTGGCAGCCTGCCAGACACAGGCCGACAATTCTGACAGGGGAAAGATACATTGATTTATTACAGAGACTGTGCTAGTAGAAAGTGCTGCAGTAAGCCAGAACACATTAGAATAGCTTTTGGAACTTGTAGGATGATAAAAAACAGGATGCAATTTTTGTTACGGAGTCTCTTTAATGAGACAGGTGCATGGAAAAGAAGAACTTTTCTATGTCTGTTATAGCAGAGGCTTTCTTTACCGTAACTTAGCAGAAGAGTTTGCTTCTGTACATCCAAGGTCTTGTATTATGGTTTAAGAAAGATGTTGTTGAGCTTGAATTTTTCCAAACAATAAGAGTCGCTAAGAAGAAATGTTTCATGCCTTGCTCAGGAGGCTCAGTGCTGCAATGGAGAAGGTGTGAGACTAAGGTTTCATTGTAAGTAGACCATAACCTAATAAGTACAGGGGACATAAGCAGGAGAGCATTTTATTGGGCTGTAGTATATGCAGGGCTCTCTCTGAAATGACCCTTACTATTTGTGTTGTGCCTCCATGTCATAACAAAACCAAAATCCTTTTAAACTTCACCTGCTCAGAGTGTATCTGGAAAGCGCAGCACTAGGTTACATTGAAATTCTTACCTGGGGCAGGAAAGAATAAAACGGATATAGACTTTGCACAATAGGGATTTGGGTTTGCCATCAGCGATTTCCACAGAAATCAGACCAATGCTAGGGGCGCATTTGTATTGATCAGGTCAGTTACAATTAACCTGCCATGCATCGAGATCCCAGACCTAAATATTGTTTGATAAAAGCTGCAGCCAGATGGAAGCAGGGCAGCTGGGGTGATTGCCCAGGGCGCAGAGAATTCAGAGGACAATGTCACACTGATAATTGTTTTATTTTTTTAACAAGAAAGCAAATTTAGTGTGAAATAATGCAAACTGATAAGAAATGAAAGAAACAACTTTAAACTGGCAAAACTTCTTCTCTTAAGCAGGCCCAGATTTACAGCACGGGAGCCTGTAGGCACAGATGTCCTGGCATCCTCGACTCCACCCCCATGAACCTACAAAGCCTGGCCAAACCGCACCGCAAGTGTACTGGATGGTCCAGCTGTCACTTCTCCCTTACTACCCTTGCCTGGCGTAGGTAGCTATAGGTGCCATTTAGTAGTCAGAGTTACCCTCAGTAAATTTTGTCAGTGTAACTCATTCCTAAAGCTGGCCACTAACGGTCCAATTTCTAGCGAAAAATCGTTCGAGAGATCAGAAATTCTAATCGGACGAAAATCGTTCACTACACCATCAACTAACCAATCATTGCTTCCTATCTATCATGACCACCAAGAAAATCCAAATTTTTGTTAGACGAAAATTCATTCGGGCGACATTTTTTTCACTCGTTCATAATCGATTGTGTCCACCAATGGAGATTATTTACAACCAATCCGATCAGAATTTCTGATCGCTCTAACGATTTTTCGCTAGAAATTGGACCGTTAGTGGCCAGCTTAAGACTGTAACCCTAGCGATTGATTAGTGAGTGTTAAGGCTGACAGTTATTGGACATGTCTAAAAAGGATTGGATTTAGAATTTACTAAAATCTAAGTTTAAAGGACAACTGAAGTGAGAGGGCTATGAAAGCCACCATATTTATTTTATTTTAACCACTTGCCGACCGCACGCTTATACCGTGCGTCAGCAAAGTGTCAGCTGCAGGGCCAGCGACGCAGTATTGCGTCGCCAGCTGCAGGCTGATTAATTAGGAAGCAGCCGCTCGCGCGAGCGGCTGCTTCCTGTCAATTCACGGCGGTGGGCTCCGTGAATAGCCTGCGGGCTGCCGATGGCGGCTCGCAGGCTAAATGTAAACACAAGCGGAAATAATCCGCTTTGTTTACATTGTACGGCGCTGCTGCGCAGCAGCGCTGTAAAGCAGATCGGCGATCCCCGGCCAATCAGCGGCTGGGGATCGCCGCCATGTGACAGGGGACAGCCTGTCACTGGCTGCACAGGACGGATAGCGTCCTGTGCAGCCCGGTCACCAGGGGGGGCCAGGTAGGAGAGGGAGGGGGAGGATTTCGCCGCGGAGGGAGGCTTTGAGGTGCCCCCCCCCCGCAACACCCGGCAGGCAGGAGCGATCAGACCCCCCCAGCACATTATTTCCCTAGTGGGGAAAAAAGGGGGGCGATCTGGTCGCTCTGCCTGCACCCTGATCTGTGCTGGGGGCTGCAGAGCCCACCCAGCACAGATCAGCTAAAACAGCGCTGGTCCTTAAGGGGGGGTAAAGGGTGGGTCCTCAAGTGGTTAAGCAACACCAGTTGCCTGGAAGTCCTGCTGATCTTCTGGCCCTAATAATTGTAGGCATAAACCCTGAACAAGCATGCACACATTCCTCTCACTTCAGTTGACCTCTAAATGACACCCAAGGTGAAAATAAACTAATGAAACAAACAATTGTATCTATCTTCCTTCTCCTAAAAATGGCTTTTTAAGATATTCCACAGTTTTATTTTGTTTAAATCTACTTTTTAAGTTTTAACTTTTATTGTTTTTGCTCAATGACACATTCATTGAAGTATGCCAGAGCCAAAATGTATGAACTATTGACCCTTTATTTCTTTCCTGCTCTCAGAAGCCATTTTCTGCTAGGCAAGTGTTTTATAGTTGGAATTCCTTATCAGTGAGGATCACACTGTAGTCACTTCCTGTCAAGACCGAGTCAGCCACTTACATACCTGATATTTAACTCTTTCAGGAAGAGAAAGAAAAATAGGAACACAGCATAGTTATTGTGCGCTAGGCACTGTACATACACATGTCAATCTCATGTCACCTCGGGTATCCTTTAAGCCAGTGATGGCCAATCTTGGCACTCCAGCTGTGGTGGAACTACAAGTCCCATGAGGCATTGGAATACTCTGACAGCTCTAAGCATAACTCATGGAGGCAGAGGTATGATGGGATTTGTAGTTTTGTCACAGCTGGAGTGCCAAGGTTAGCCATCACTGCTTTAAGCAATACTAGTTGCCTTTAAAGGATACCCAAGGGGAACTCCATTGTGCCAATGGGGCTACAAAGAGCTGTCACAAGGCGACAGTGCCGTGGATATCAACAGGGATTGCGTCAGGGAGGGGGGTGGTTAGGAATGGGGGTGTCAGATTTAGGTACTGTTGGGGGGGGGGTTCAGTTAGGATTAACACAATGAGGAAAAGGCAAGGCACCTCTTTTCCTGATTGTGTTACCCACCCTCTGGAGAGGAGTGCTAGCTTATCCCTCATGGTCTAACCACGTTGGGACCCTCCTGGCTCCTTTTTTCAAAGAGCGTGACCGTGTCCAATGCGTCTGGACACTCAAGTGGAGTTGGTTTTGTGTACACAGTTAGGATTAAGCATTGCTAGGGAGGTCGGTTAGGGAAAGGCATTGGTAGAAGGAGAGCTCATGAAAGAAAGTTAGGTTTAGCAATAGTAGAATTATCAATGTCCAATAGTAGAATAGCTGTAATTTTACCAATAATCTACTAAAGGCTATCCCTGGCGACCAAATTACCACAGCGCCCTTTTTTGTGATGGTTCATATGGATATACTGACAACTATTTCATTCCAGCAAAAAGAAAACTGTACACATCTTCTTGAAAGACCAATTGTGACAGGTGTGTGAGCTTTCTGTGGGAGAGATTCAAAGGCCAAGGACACCCAAAAAGGAAAATAGAACACTGTCAGGAGCCCCAATTGTGCATTACTTCAACAAGGGTTGCGGTAGACATGAGGGAAAGGGGTACTCACAAACAAGGATCTTCACTAAAACAATGAACCAGCAAGAGGGGAATATGCATTCACGCTTACAAGATTTTGCACGCGCTTCACCCCTTCTCTGGAATCCCCTCCCACAACACATCCGTCACTCACCAACCTTTGTTACTTTTAAACGCTCTCTAAAAACTCATTTTTTCCGACAAGCATATGCGCTACCCTAGGTCATTTCCCTTTGTCCTAAGACCAAATTGCACTCCTACTAGGTATCCTAAAACACACTGCCTTTATATATTTTATCGTATACTACCCCTCCTCTTGTTTCCCCCATTCCCTTTAGACTGTAAGCTCGCAAGGGCAGGGCTCTCTCCCCCTTTTGTGTCTTGGAAATCATTATACATTTTATTCATCATGTTACTTTCATCACTGTCATTACCACTTCTGTATTTTGTATTCTGTATGCTGTATCATTTTTTGTATTTTGTCACTAATTATGTATTTTGTATATTAGTGAACACCATTGTCTGTATTATGTACCCCATGTTTGTTTTTTACTTTGTACAGCGCCACGGAATATGTTGGCGCTTTATAAATCAATGATAATAATAATAATGAATATACAGCAAAGTTCCCGTTATTCGGAATTCAAGCCATACCTAACCGGCATGCATGAGGTAACGGGGCCGGTTTTGGGGGGGGTTGCCGGACATAAAATACTCAAAAAGGGACCCTGTGACAATCTGTAGCTCCTGGCAGGCTGGTAGAGGTACAGGGAGCGGAGCAGTGCTTTTCAGCGCTGCTAGATTTGGGCGCAGCCAGCACCGCCATAGAATATAAAGGGATTCACTCTATAGCGGCGCTCAGTGAGTAACGTCGGGGCCATCAGAAGACGGAGCCGAGGTTGCTTAAAAATCATAATTCGGCTTCCAGCAATCGCTGGAAGCCGAATTATTTCATTCCCCCACTATCCATGGCGGCCTGGAGGGGGAATAGTAATTAATTCGGCCTGGACTTGTGCAGAAGCAGGTCCAGCCATATACCGGCTGTATCCTGCGCCCAAGTCTACCAGCGCAGAATTCAAATGTACTCACAGGGAGCCCCGTGTAAAGTCACCAGGCCCCTCCTAGGAGCTACCGGACGTCGCTGGAAGCTCATTAAGTATTTCATCCTGGGGGGGGGGGGGGGGGGGGAGATGAGAGTTTTGCTTTTTCGGATGGTTGCTCAAGCAACAAGCAAGCAAATTTATATATTTTTTTTCATTTATTTAAATATTTATATAGCGCCGACATATTACGCAGCACTGTACATAGTATATTGTCTTGTCACTAACTGTCCCTCAGAGGCTCACAATCTAGTCCCTACCATAGTTATATGTCTATGTATGTATCATGTAGTGTATGCATCATAGTCTAGTGCCAATTCAGGGGGAAGCCAATTAACTTATCTGTATGTTGTTGGGATGTGGGGGGAAACCGGAGTGCACGGAGGAAACCCAGGAAGACACGAAAACATACAAACTCCATGCATATAGTGCCCTGGCTGGGATTCGAACCGGGGACCCAGCGCTGCAAGGCGAGAGTGCTAACCATCAGATGATCCCCACCGGTGCCATATTCTAGGGACTTTGTTGTATACAGTGCAGGAGATTGTAGGGAGGTTGTAGAAGACTAGCAATCATTTCCCCTTCAGTGATGGCTTATAGGCTTTGATTCACTATGCTTTGTTGCTACAGCAGCGCAGCTTAATGACAGCAGAGAGGGTTATTATTATTATTTAGTATTTATATAGCGCCAACATATTCCGCAGCGCTGTACAGAGTATATATAGTCTTGTCACTAACTGTCCCTCAGAGGAGCTCACAATCTAGTCCCTACCATAATCATATGTCTATATCGTGTAGTGTATGTATTGTATTCTAGGGCCAATTTAGGGGGAAGCCAATTAACTTATCTGTATGTTTTTGGGATGTGGGCGAAAAACGGAGTGCCCGGAGGAAACCCACGCAGACACGGGGAGAACATACAAGCTCCTTGCAGATGTTGACCTGGCTGGGATTCGAACCCTGGACCCAGCAATGCAAAGCGAGAGCGCTAACCACTACGCTACCGTGCTGCCCATAATTACCTGCGCACGCTACGCAGCCATAGTGTTCGCTGTTAAAGTACGCTCGGCTCAAATAGTTTAAAGAGTTCTTCGTTACACTTAATGAGCGCTCCACTGAACCCACCCGGAGCCCGGCAGGTCCAGTACAGTAGCTTCAAAGTACGATATTCCTGCACATTGATTTGCCCAGTAGGCTGCCTGTTACTTGACATTCAGGCTACTGGGCCAATCAAAGTGCAGGAATATCTTACTTTGAAGCTACTGGACCCGCCGGGCTCCGGGCAGGTTCAGTGGAGTGCTCATTAAGTGTATCGAAGCGCCCTTTACACTAAATGAGTACAGCGTAATGTAACTGCACAAGCTATGGCTGCATAGCGTGCGCAGGGAATTATAACACTCTCTGCTGTCATTAAAGGGACACTTAAGTCAAACAAAAAAATGAGTTTTACTCACCTAGGGCTTCCAATAGCCCCCTGCAGCTGTCCGGTGCCCTCGCCGTCTCCTCTCAGATCCTCCTGGCCCCGCCGGCAGCCACTTCCTGTTTCGGTGACAGGAGCTGACAGGCTGGGGACGTGAGTGATTCTTCGCATTCCTGGCCACAATAGAGCCATCTATGCTGCTATAGCATATATCATATACCATATAGCAGCATAGAGGGTGCTAATGTGTCTGGGAACGCGAAGAATCACTCGCGTCCCCAGCCTGTCAGCTCCTGTCACCGAAACAGGAAGTGGCTGCCGGCGGGGCCAGGAGGATCGGAGGGAGACGGCGAGGGCACCGGACAGCTGCAGGGGGCTATTGGAAGCCCTAGGTGAGTAAAACTCATTTTTTTTGTTTGACTTAAGTGTCCCGTTAAGCTGCACTGCTATAGCTTAGGGAATCGAGCCCATAGCAGAAGCGCTTGGGTAGTCAAGCTTATGGGGGGGGGGGAATGTAACCACTGAAGTTTCGTTCGCAGATTAGGTGTATGAGGAAATTAAGGGTTATTTTTGAAGAACCAAATGTTTACTTGCTGAGGAGAGAATTTCGAAACTGGGCTCAACTAAAATAAGAGGTATGTGGAGGCTGCCATATTTGTTTCCTTATAAACAATACCAGTTGCCTGGCAGCCCTGGTGCTCTATTTGGTCACAGTAATGTCTGAATCACACTAGAAACATGCATGCAGCTAATCAGATCTGTCAGATCTGTCAATAATGTCAGAAACACCTTATTTGCTGCATGCTTGTTCAGGGTCTATGGCTAAAAGTATTAGAGGCAGAGGATCAGTAGGACTGCTAGGCAACTGGTATTGCTTGAAGGATACTTAAATAACTTAAATTGAAGAGGATTGGTGGGACTGGCACTAGATCGCTGGCTGATTAAGCTGAGGGTATGGTGTATACTGATACCGTGCCTCCAGAGGTAATTCAATTGCATCAGTGTTTGTAGAATGACAGAGATTCCGGGCACCGGCAATAGCAGCAAAGAAACACCTTTATTTCATCCTCAGATCAGAGATTAAAATAGTTAGATGTAAAGCCTGACAGCCTGTTTCGCAGAGTAACAAGCTCTGCTTCTTCAGAGGCAAAAAGATTACACCAAATACATCCATTCAACACTTAAATACAGTGATGACAGCCTTACCGCTCCAAACGCCACTCCCCCCAACCGAGCAGAGTACGAACGCCAGAGCTCCGAGCCGCCGCCGTCAAACAAGGCCCCGCCCCTTCCGGGTACGTCATAGAGGGGCCAGCATCCCACACAAGGAGCCAATCGCGTACCATCGCGATAGAACGAACGCGGTATTAGGGAGGAGTGAGGACGGGCATCTAGTTACCTAGGTAACCCGTCTTGGAGCAGGAACGCTGTAATTAAAACAACAAAGACAAATTACAAATTAAAAACAAAGCGGGCAACTGGAAATTCTATTGCTAACACTATACATTATATCATTAGAAAAAATGATCAACACAGAGATGGATTCTGGACAAGCATCAACCTAGCCAAATAATTCAGGGCAATAACAACGACATTGATGTTGTTACATATAATGCCGATCAAAAATAAAGATCGCAAAATACTGGAACAATTTTGTTCCATACCGAAGCGCAAAAACCGCTGCGGGTGTCCACCTAGGAATAGGGAGGAAAAGAAAAGAAAAGAGAAAGGGACAAAGCAGGAAAAGGAAGAAAGGAAAGAAAGACATGAAAAAAGAAAGGATGAAAGATTGGAGACTTAGAACAGGTCATGATGGTTACCCACAATAAAATCACGGTTTCATTGATGCTTATCCAAGAAACACCATAACTCATTACGTTCATTTAAACCTAGTCTACCGCAAGCATTAGTAATGGAGATCAACCTAGCTTCTTCTCTACGTAGCCATCTATCTCTACAGCCCCCTCTAGGGGGTACAGGAACCGTTTTTAAACCACAAAACCGGAGGCAATCTGGATTGCCACCATGTGTCTCTCTTATGTGTGCAATCAAACGACCTGCACCTTTACCCGTTTTTATTGAATTATAGTGTTCCTGAAATCGGGTACCTAGGGGTCTAGTTGTTTTGCCAATATAATAACGTTTACACGGGCAAAGTACAGCGTAAACCACAAACAAGGATTTACAGTGGAGAAGTTCTTTAAAAACGATTAATTGTCCACCCAGAGTGATCGATTTGCCAGGAATAAACTGGTGACAGTGGGTACAGTTATGGCAACGAAAGTTGCCCTTTGGCTTCATCTGAGTAAGCCAATTAGGCTCTTTTTTCTCCCTAAATTCACTCCTCACCAACATGTCACCAATAGTCCTGGCCCGCCTGAAGGTAATCAGGGGTTTGTCTTGAAGTTTAGTCCCTAAACTCGCACTATTGGCCAGATCTGCCCAATTTTTGTTTATTGATTGGCGAATCCTCTGTGCCATGGGAGAGAAATCGAATACAAAGGGGATTACAGATTTCCCCAAATTTGATTGATAAGATTGTTTCTTTTTCTTCCGATGTAAAAGATTTTCTCTTTTCTGTCCATTGGCACGAGTGAAAGCATCAATCAACAAGGGAAGTGGGTACCCTCTAGACATCAATCTAAGCCCCAATTCTTTACATTGCACCTCAAAATCCTTCTGTCTACTATTGTTACGCTTAAGCCTTAAAAACTGGCTATACGGAATTCCGTCTAAAACATGACGTGGGTGGTAACTTGAATAGGCCAGTATTGAATTCGTAGCCGTTTCTTTTCTGAACCCCTTAGTCAACAATTTTTCATCTGCCTCAAAGATCAACAGGTCAAGAAATTGGAGTTGGGTATCCCCCCAAACCCCCGTGAATTTCATATTTAAGTCATTTCTCCCAAGCCAGTTAACAAATTGATTAAAGGAGGACTCGTCACCATCCCACACTAATAGGACATCATCCATATAGCGGTGCCATGCCACAATGGCATGGCGATAGGGATTGTGGCGATGGTAAATATACTTCTCTTCCCAGAAAGCCAGGAAGAGGTTAGCAAAGGTAGGGGCCACCGATGTCCCCATCACCACGCCACAGGCCTGCCTGTACCAGGTACCGTTAAAGAGAAAGGCATTGTGCTCAAGAACATAAGACAAACAGTTGCCTACATACTCCACCCATTGTTCATCCCTGTTTTGTTTAACAAGGAACTGTTTGATTACTTGCACCCCCTTTTTCTGAGGGATTCTGGTGTATAAGCTTTCTACATCAATGGATGCCAGGTGGTACCCCGCCCTCCATTGAATGGATGGGAGCAGCCTCAGGGCGGCCAACGTGTCAGCCAGGTAGGAAGGGACCTCCTCCAGAAAAGGTCGGAGAAGGTACTCTAGATATTGAGAAAGAGGTTCTGTCACCGACCCCCTGGCGGACACAATCGGCCGTCCCGGAGGCCGCTCCATATTCTTGTGCACTTTTGGCAAAAAATACCAAACTGGCTTTCTAGGGTGATCTGGGAACAAACCCTCCCCAAGTTTCCGGGACAGCCAGCCCTTCTCAATACCCTGGCGTAAAAGTGACTGTAACACCTTCTTGTACTGCTGGGTAGGGTCCTTCTTTAGTTTTTCATAAAAACCCTTGGGACCTTCTAGTTGTCTAAGTGCCTCGGCCTTATATGCTTCCCTAGACATCAAAACCAAATTGCCCCCCTTATCCGCCTTTTTTGTTACAATTTGATCATTACTACTGAGCCATTTAAGAGCATTGAGTTCCTCGGGTGACAGATTTGTTGAGTCTTTTGGGAAAATAAGGGCCTGGAGATCATTTTTTGTTTTATGATCAAAAATATCAACAACTGAACCTGGATTGGAGGGAAAGTCCCTAGTTGAATGACAAGGGATAAAGGGTTCTCTGGTAGTTACTGGTTGGACAGTACTCTCAGCTCCTGGATTATTTTCAGTCCATAGACTCATTAGGTCATTAAAGACCTGTAAGTCCAGTCCCGTCATAGGGGGAAAGAAACCCAAACAATTGTCTGGTGTATCTTGAAACTGATGTGTCGCAATGTTCAACTTGCGTATTGCCTTGTACCAGTCTACCTCAAAACGGAATTGGTCGAATTCACAGCAAATTGAAAAATTAAGGCCCTTTTTAAGGAGAGACTCACATCCCACTGGTAACATAGTACCCGTGAGATTAATGCCAAAAGTGCACAAGAATATGGAGCGGCCTCCGGGACGGCCGATTGTGTCCGCCAGGGGGTCGGTGACAGAACCTCTTTCTCAATATCTAGAGTACCTTCTCCGACCTTTTCTGGAGGAGGTCCCTTCCTACCTGGCTGACACGTTGGCCGCCCTGAGGCTGCTCCCATCCATTCAATGGAGGGCGGGGTACCACCTGGCATCCATTGATGTAGAAAGCTTATACACCAGAATCCCTCAGAAAAAGGGGGTGCAAGTAATCAATGACGTACCCGGAAGGGGCGGGCCTTGTTTGACGGCGGCGGCTCGGAGCTCTGGCGTTCGACTCTGCTCGGTTGGGGGGAGTGGCGTTTGGAGCGGTAAGGCTGTCATCACTGTATTTAAGTGTTGAATGGATGTATTTGGTGTAATCTTTTTGCCTCTGAAGAAGCAGAGCTTGTTACTCTGCGAAACAGGCTGTCAGGCTTTACATCTAACTATTTTAATCTCTGATCTGAGGATGAAATAAAGGTGTTTCTTTGCTGCTATTGCCGGTGCCCGGAATCTCTGTCATTCTACAAACACTGATACTTAAATAACTATGCTGTGTTCCTTTTTTTCTTTATCTGCCTGAAACAGTTAAATATCAGGTATGTAGGTGGCTGACTCAGTCCTGACTCAGACAGGAAGTGACTACAGTGTGACCCTTACTGATAAGAAATTCCAACTATAAAACACTTTCCTAGCAGAAAATGGCTTCTGAGAGCAAGAAAGATAAAAAGGGGAATTTCTTATCAGTGAGGGTGACACTGTAGTCACTTCCTGTCTGAGTCAGGACTGAGTCAGCCACTTACATACGTGATATTTAACTCTTTCAAGCAGAGAAAAAAAAAAAATGAACACAGCATAGTTGTTTGTGTGCTAAGCACTGTACATACACATGTCTATCTCATCATGTCACGTCACTTCGGGAATCCTTTAAAAGGAAATAAATATGGAACCTTCCACATCCCTCTCACTTCAGTTGCCCTTTAACCTCCCTAGCTTTATTGACGGATATACACGTCAATACAAAACATGCTGTGAACAGTATTGATGTGCATACACGTTAATACTCTCCTGCACTGTATACTAGACCCTCGCTTGACACATGTTGGCAAGTTACAGGAAAAAAGTTTATAAAAATTAATTTTATAACTTTTTGCACAAAAATCCTAGGGAAATTTAACGCCAGGGAGGTTAAATAAGATGCTGCTAATGCAGGTTCTTAGGTTGTTGAGGTTCTTTCAATCAGCTGCTTCAGTAAGCTTTCTTGTAATTAAGAAAATACCAAAATAAGTTTATAATTTAACACATTTTCCATAGCTTGCCACTCACATTACAAGTCACCTTCAGTGAAGCCTGCAGTGATGCAAAACAGATGATCCCTGCAGTGTAAATGACAGCGAGAAACAAGAGAATGAAAGGTGGTAAGCTAGACTGCAGAGGCACTTAAAAGGAATGTTGACATAAAGTGTTCGATATGCTTTAATACATTAAATAACATGTATAAGCGAGTTATATTTCATTGGAAATAAACAGTTCTAGCTATATTTTCGCAGTGGAATAAAAGCAATTGTTATTCCTGCTGAGATCAGGTTAAGCTGTCTGTATTGCCAATGCTGTTTGCACAGATCTTGTCATAGATTGCAGCAGCTGCTATCAAAATAGGATACTTGTATAATTAATAAAATACTAATGGCGATATTCAAGATAACACAACATTCTATTTGATTAAGGATCTGTATACAGTAGGATGGAAATGCTCCCTTCCATCATATATAAACCCCAACAGCCCCACTCTAGTCACAAATCTTCCTACAGTAGATTCTCATAAGCACTGTAAAGTTGCTCATTAATAATACAATCTTCATTGTACAATATTCCAACTTTGCAATACGAGAGCTATCCAAGGCAAACGGCTTTGTGCAAATGGAGACTCCAGGCATGTATGGGTAGATCGTATCAATTTTAATAATTTGTGTCCACCCTGGGGATACTGACTTATAAATAAGCCTTTATTCAGCACAAATACAAAAGATATGCAATTCCGCCCTAAAAACAATTAAAACGAAGGACCTGTGGAGCGCTCCTCACTCATACAACCTAGCACGCCACACTCATCCCATCCACACTGGTACCGGTACCAATCCGACGTAACTCAGAGCGGGGAGACAGAGGCAGCCAGGCTGTAGCAGAAGCCCATCCGTCCAGCTTTACAAAGGTTCTCGGGCACAAGTACAGTCACTTTCACCTTGCTGTATCAATCCGGCCAGTATCTCACCAGTCCTGAACGATTCCGGTCCCGTTTCCCGGATTACCGTACTAGCAGGGTATTCACCTGTCCACCTCTCTACCCAGCCGCGCGTTCGCAGCTAGATCAGGCAGCAGGCCGAGAAAGGGTCAAGGAGAGGGAGACAGTGAGGAGAATCCGGAGTCCCCTTCGTCATCAGCCTCGGGAAAGTCAGTTGTTTTTTTAGGCGAAGACGACGCAGACAGCGGCGTAGATCAAAGAAAGAAGCAAGAAAAAGGAAACAGGAGAGGCAGAAAGAAAAAGAGAGAGCAGCCTTTGAAGCCTATATTACGGGTACAACCACCACGGCGGGGCAAAAAACCGTAAGTGACAACATGAATGCGAACGAGGGGCGAACTTTGTTAGACGCCGAATACGTCAGCCTTAAATATAATCAATCTATCTGACTTTCCGTTGGGGCCTGACCACATTTCCCTCCTTGGTAAGGGTTTGAGTTTTTCTCCAGTTTTGGGTGGCAATGGGTTCATCGCCCAAAAAGATTTACAGATGTTTGCACGGAAGATTTTATTAAAATCTATATATGCAGAGAAGGACAGCAAGGGCCAGCCCTCTGAAGATGGAGGTGAAATGGCAATGGATATCCCCAAATGGACTTTAGGTGACCGTGAGGCACTAAGAGTTCTGGATGAACTAAAAGATCAAGCTGGACACTATGTGGAATTTGAAAATCCGCATGGTGGTGAAAGCCAGCTAATACAGCATACTGAGTGCAAAAACAAATCTAAATACATGCCATCACCCTATTCAAACTCTGCTTTGGGCATTTTTGTTGACCTGGTAACACAGGATCTCAGGTCGATAGAATGGACCCAAAAGGGGCGTGATAACTTAACACGAGGGGAACGAAATGCACTTGAAGAATTAAAACGAGCAGAGGACATTATAGTGCGCCCTAGTGATAAGGGGGGAAATGTGGTCCTCTGGTCTCGTGAACTCTACTTGGAAGAAGCAAGTAGACAATTGTCCGACTCCAATACATACGTGCGACTGCGCAGCAGTCCATATGAGCGAGTCGTACATGGAGTAACCGAGTGGATTGATGACGCGGGGGAGGAAGGAGTCATTGATGAACAAGAAATTCAATTTTTAAGAACAGACTCCTACAGAATCCCTGTCCTGTATCTGATTCCCAAGGTCCACAAAAATGTCAACAGGCCACCCGGCAGGCCGATAGTGAGTGCAATTAATGGCTCTACGGAGAAGCTGTCGAAATGGATAGATCAAAAAATTAAGGGCCTGGTATCATCCCTACCGTCCTATATTCAGGACTCGAGGGATGTGCTGCGCCTAATTGATGGCCTGACTGTGGAACCTGGTGACATACTCGTGGGGATCGACGTGGAGAGCCTATACACGTCGATTCCCCACGAGGTGGGACTGCAAGCATTGGAGTTTTTCCTGAAGGATACGTCCCCTGAAACACCCATACACAATGACTTTGTGGTGAGAGCAATGAGATATGTTCTGGAGCATAACTGCTTTATGTTTGGAGATACCCATTATAGGCAGGTGCGCGGCACGTCGATGGGCGCGGCTTGCGCACCTGCCTATGCCTGCTTACACCTGGGCCAATGGGAGCGATGCGATGTCTATCCAATGCCGATGTTTGACAGGCATGTGAAGGTCTGGCTTCGTTTTATTGATGATGTGCTGGTGGTCTGGAGGGGGAACGAGAAGGAGTTGGAGCGGTTCATGGAATTGTTGAATCACAATCAGCGGAACATCGGCCTCACGTATACATATAGCATGTCGGAAATTGCTTTCCTTGACTTGCGTATTAGGCGTGATGCCGGCGTTGAGCTGCGTACATCGACTTTTCGAAAGCCCACAGCAGGGAATACCCTCCTCCACGCCACCAGCCATCACCCTCGGCAACTAAAAAACGGGATACCGATCGGTCAATTCCTGCGCATACGCAGGAATTGTTCGGAAGATCGCGATTTCCATAAAGAGGCGATCGGGATGTACGATAGATTCCGGGCTCGCGGATACCAGCATGAGGTGTTATGCTCTGGAGCAGAAAGGGCAGTACAAACCACACGTAGCAATTTGCTGTGTAATGAAAGAAGACGGCAAAGAGAAAATGCTGAGTGCCCAAGATTCATCTCCCAGTTTAATTCAAATTGGGGGAGGATTAGGGACAGTCTGGCACGACATTGGCCGATCTTAAAAGTAGATCCCCAGATAGGCCCGATAGTGGGCGCTTTTCCACAGGTGGTTGCTCGGAGAGCACCGAATCTGAGGGACCAGTTGGTACACTCGGACCTACTGCCAAAATCAAATTGGTTGAATAGAAGGGTACCGAATGGAATGTTCACGTGTGGGAACTGTACTGTATGTGAGCATGCAGAGGTGAGTGAGACGTTTGGGTCACCACAACTGCAGAAAGTGTGGAAAATTCGTAGTTTCATAAACTGCAATTCAGAGTGGGTACTGTATCTGATTAAGTGCCCGTGCCCACTAATTTACATTGGAATGACGACAAGGAAATTAAAGACTCGGATCTCTGAACACATAAGTAATATAAAGTGTGGGAAGAAACTGAATGGGGAATACAGGAGTTCCCTAGCAGAGCATTTCTGCACTAACCACAATGGGTCAATTGCTGGCTTCAAATTTGAGGGGTTCTACAGGTTAAATAATAACAGGAGGGGCGGAGACAGAGAGCAGGTATTATTACAGCAGGAATGCAGGTGGATCTACCTATTGAATACGCTGTCTCCAAATGGCCTCAACCAGGAGTTGGACTATAAAGTGTTTCTATAAGAAATACACGAAGAAATCTTAGCTGGCATGGGACGTAGAGGATCGGCAGTGTTGAGTCAAAGAAATGCTAAATAAATGCTGAGCAAATGTTAAATAAATGCCAGGAAAACGTGCTCTGAAAGCTCATAAGGCTAAAAAGACTTTACTGGCCTGGAAGGCGAACTCAACCTAGATGTATGCAGCACTAATGAACGGCTGACGAACAGGTGCCGTTCCTAGAAGGCTGTGGATGTTGCCATGGTAGCCTGTGAGGGGATGGGCTTCGACCCAGCAATAAAATACATAAGTATCGCAGCACCGCCTGGCCCATACGTCATACACTCTGATGAAGTCCGCGGTGGGCGGACGCAACGCGTCAGTGGGCGGGGCATAACCCGTGATGTGATCTGTGCGCTCCGAAGTTTGAAGCTCCCAGCTGGAAGGACTCTCTCTAGTGGACCAGCACACCACCACTCCCCGCTGCGGACGCGCGGCTGGGTAGAGAGGTGGACAGGTGAATACCCTGCTAGTACGGTAATCCGGGAAACGGGACCGGAATCGTTCAGGACTGGTGAGATACTGGCCGGATTGATACAGCAAGGTGAAAGTGACTGTACTTGTGCCCGAGAACCTTTGTAAAGCTGGACGGATGGGCTTCTGCTACAGCCTGGCTGCCTCTGTCTCCCCGCTCTGAGTTACGTCGGATTGGTACCGGTACCAGTGTGGATGGGATGAGTGTGGCGTGCTAGGTTGTATGAGTGAGGAGCGCTCCACAGGTCCTTCGTTTTAATTGTTTTTAGGGCGGAATTGCATATCTTTTGTATTTGTGCTGAATAAAGGCTTATTTATAAATCAGTATCCCCAGGGTGGACACAAATTATTAAAATTGATACAAGTCATTAACGTTATTGTGACCACCCCTATCGAATGTGATAGTGTGGGAATTTGAAGCAGAAGGGTGAGATAGACAGTTAATTTATTTGCATGTATGGGTAGATCGGCCAGATTGCGCACTACTGCTCAAGTGCTGGCTCATTGGTGCACGTCCTTGATTGCACTCCCGTGGCTGTGAGCACTCTGCGCATGCGCACTGCATAACAACTCGCAGCGATCAAGAATGCGCACCACCAAGCCAGCACTTGAGAAGTAGACCGCGACCTGGCCGTAGCTTATGGGGAATTTTACACCAAAATAGAGAGAAACTGAGGTGAAAGGGATAGCGGTGGGCATGAGGACTCCTGCTCACACATGCCTGGAGCCTACATTTGCACAAAGGTTTCTCTTTTAACTACCTAACATCCACCTAACGCCAACTGGCATGAATGAGGCGGCTCCCCCAGGACCGCCTAATGCCAATTGGCGTCCAGTTCTGGGGGCAGAGAGTGCAGGGGATTGCGCATGCTGATTCGCGCATCCCCGCTTGAATTATGGAGCGGAGCTCTGTCATCAGTCTGCCAGTGGCGATCGCCACTAACAGCCATCTATTTACACTGTACAGCGCTGCAATCTATAGCAGAGCTGTACTGGGGACAGCTGTGACACTCGGCTGTCCCTCTGGGAGGCTCAGAGAGAGATCGGCTCTCATAGGCTGATGTCTATGAGAGCCGACTGCTGTGATTGGCTGGCGGGGGGAGGGAGGGGGTAGTAAAAATAAAAAAAATAGCCACATTTATTTAAAAAAAAAAAATTAAAGCAGTGATCAGAGCCCACCAACAGAAATCTCTGTTGGTGGGCAGAAAAGGGGGCGGGGGATTCATTTGTGTACTAATTCATAATTCTCCAGCAAACTCAAAGCTGCAGTGGCCAGAATTGTAAAAACTAGCCTGGTCACTCGTCCAGAGACGCTAGAGGGCACCGCTCAGGCCCCGCTGGGCCGATTTGAATTTTTTTTTTTTTGTAAACACACAGCAAGCACTTTGCTTGCTGTGTGTCCTACCCGATCGCCGCCGCTTGCCGCCGATCCGCCGCTACCCGAAGCAAAGAAGCAAAAGAGGCCCCCCCCCCGCAGACCCCGTGCACAGCCTGGCCAATCGCCGCCAGGCTGCGCTTTGGGGTGAATCGGGAGTCCCTGTGACGTCACGACGTCCATGACGTCACTTTGTTCGTCGCCATGGCGACGGGGGAAGTCCTAAAGGAAATCCCATTCAGAACGGGATTTCCTTATGGGCGTGATCGCCGGCGGCGATCGGAAGGGTGGGAGGGAAAGAGCAGCAAGGGGAGAATCATGTAGCTAGCGCTAGGCTAGTTACATGATATAAAAATTAAATCTGGTGAAAAAAAACGCCCAGCAGGTTAAAGGACAATGGAAGCAAGAGGTCTATGGAGGCTGCCATATTTATTTCCTTTTAACCAATACAAGATACCTGGCTATTCTGCTGATCCTCTGCCTCTAATACCTTTTAGCCACAGACCACGAACAAGCTTAGGCAGATCAGGAGTTTCTGACATTATTGTCAGATCTGACAAGACTAGCTGCTTGCTAGTTTCTGGTGGTATTCAGACACTACTGCAGCCAAATAGATCAGCAGGGCTGCTAGGCAACTGGTATTGTTTAAAAGGAAATTAATATGGCAGCCTCTATATTCTTCTCACTTAATTTGTCCTTTAAAGCAATGTTCCCCAACCCTGTCCTCAAGGCCCACCACCAACAGTGCCTGTTTTGTGGAAATCCACAGAGGTAGGTAATCAGCTCTGCTGAGACATGAATTACCCCACCTGTGCATGTTTGTGGTTTTTTGCAAAACATGTACTGTTGGTGGGCCTTGGAGGATAGGGCTGGGGAACTCTACTTTAGGGTAGGTGCACACATAACATGAAAGGTTGAGTTTTATCTCATGTGCATTTTTTTTGTGCGTTTTTGCTGTGTTTTTACTGCCTTTGCATTTTTTAACACAGATGCATTTTTCAAGCGTTTTGAGTGCATTTTAATGCATTTGCAGTTCACATATACAAAACGTTTTATGCAATTAACTAGAAAGACAAAACAGGAAGCGGAAATACATCACAAAACATTTTTTTACAAAAACGCATCCTCAACACTAGTGTTTCTGCTAAGTGTGCACCTAGCCTAAGGCTGGTTTCACAGTGGGACGTTACAGGCGCACGTTAGAGCAGCCTGTAACGCAGCCCACCGCACAGTAATGAAAAATCAATGAGGCTGTTTACAGTGCGGACGTTGCGTTACATTGTAACGCTGCGTCACAAGACAACGTACTGCATGCAGTACTTTGGACGCGGTTGAGCCGCGTTAGACTGCTTGCACATGCTCAGTAATGTTGGGGAGGAGCGGAGAGCAGCCAGGCACATGGCTAATTATTATGCACTGCACGTTGTGACGTGCAGTGTTTACATCCTGGAGCAGCCGCTCTGTGCGGCGATTGGCCGGCGGGACCACGTGATGCCGCATGCGCACAAGAGTGCGCATCACGGCATCACTGACGCCAGAGTGAGCTGCACAACGCGGCTCACTCTGACGTCCAGATCCAGCACCACCAGGCGTTGAGTTAGGGGGACGTTATGCGACCTTAACGCCCCCTCTAACGCAACGTCCTGGTGTGAAATTAGCCTAAAAGTATCCATTCAAAGTTTAACGAGTTTGTCAGATCCAACTGTTTTAACACCTCCTCTATGCTGCTAAGCAGAAGATCACAGTCCCAAAAATTAGTACACAAGCCCTTTAAGAGCTCTGTAAAGTGGCTGCATCCTCCACCAAATGTGAGGTATTAGCTTCAAGTGGGGAGCTAGGACAGTGTTACAGATAGGCTTGGGCACATTGTTTCACAAACAAACAATGCTTTCTTGTAGCAAACAAAAAACACAGTGCAACAAAAAACAAAACAGTTTAACAGACAGTGGACAGTAAAGTCCTCAGGGCCTGTTTCCACTTGTGCGGTGCGGAATCGCCTCAGATCCCCCGCTGATGAAATCGCATGCGGGTGCGGTTTCGCATGCGTATTTTACTGCGATTTGGCATGCGATTTCGCATAAGTTAGTATTGATGCAATTTTAACCATGTCACTGCCTGTGTGATTTAACATTACTTTCTATGCGAAATCACATGCAAAATCGTGGTAAAATACGCATGCCAAAACCGCATGTGATTTCCCTATTAAATACATTAGCGGCGATTCGCATAGCAGTGTGCGGGATGCGAATTCTGACGGCTCTTCCGTGCAGATTTCTCCCGCACAGAAAACCGCTCAGGATTACTGACAAGTGGAAACAGGGCATTCCACTTGTATTGGCTATGCAAATCCGCATGCGGATTCGCGATAGTGGAAACGGGCCCTCAAAGTGAAGCACTGCTAGCTTGTTTACCTCCAGAATATTCTATATAAGGCCGTCTACTACTGCCACTCCCACAAGCTGTCTTCTCACTCTCTCCATCTGCACACTAGTCAGCTGGGCTTTTAAGCGCTAGCACCTGATCAACCAGCAGGTGCACAAAAGAAAAACCTGGTGGATAACTCCACCCAGGATTCAGCAGCCAAAAGCACACACCCTGCACTACTCCTGGCCAGCTCCAGAGCCAAGTCAGGAGTCAGGACTTGGCTATTTGAGATCCACATCAGCAAAGTCCAAAATATTGCTTCTGGAGCTGCTTTATAAAAGGAAATAAATATGGCAGCCTCCATATCCCTCTTGCTTCAGTTGTCCTTTAACACAGAAAATGCCAGATCCCAAGTGTAATATATATGCCATCCCCAACAAAAGACAAAGGAAGGGCTTGTTCACACTAAGCCTTTGCATATTTTTTTTAAGCACTGGGGATTTTAGAAATAGCCCTAAGGCTAGATTCATAGTAGTCAGATGCATAACACACAAGTTAAAATTAGTGTGAACTGCAATGGAAACTGGACATTAGAGATGGCTCGATTGGTTCGCCGGGGAACGGTTCCTGGCGAACTTCTGTGGTCCGTGTTCGCGGAGAACCGCAAATTTTTCCGGAAGTTCGATTCGCCACCAATGTTAAGAAGAACAGTGGGAACAAGAGGAAAAAAACGTTTAAAAAAGACCTTATACTTTTTGAGAAAATCGATTTGAAAGTTTCAAAGAAAAAAGAGCCGATTCATTAAAAGACAGCCGATTCATTAAAAAGAACCGGATCATTCATGAACCGTTAGTATAGCTTAGAATGCGTCCTGTGCAGGACATATAGCTTCTGGCTCCTGCTGTCTCTCCCCACCTGCCTTCACCTGTCACCCTCACCTAGGTTTCACCTGTCACCCTCACCTAGGCTGGCACCCGGTGCACCCATGGGTGCCCCAGGTGCCAGCCTAGGTGAGGGTGACAGGTGAAGGCAGGTGGGGAGAGACAGCAGGAGCCGGCAGCTATGCGTCCCAAAGAACGCATTCTCTGCTATGTGGGGGGCGTGGATATCTTCAATCAACTTGAAGATCGCAAGATAAGAGGACACTGTATTTGTGGGATCATTTACCGTGGAGATTGGTGTGGGAATTTTTTTTAAAGGTACAGGTAAGTATTTCTGGTTAATTAAAAACATTAAAGGATTTTTTTCGTCATTGTGTTTTTATTTCATTTAACCCTTTGTGGAAATGGGTAAGGGGTACTTTGTACCCCTATACTCATTTCTCCTGGGAAGGGGGTGGGCATCTGGGGTCCCCTTCTTAAAGGGGACTCCCAGATGCCACCCTGAACCCCCCCAGGGAGTTGTCGCCCCACCTCCTCCTGGGGCACCGGAAGTGGGGAAGAGCCCCTTGTCCATGGATTGGACAAGGGCTCGGGGGGAGAGGGGAAGGCTTGACCGCCCCTCTCCCCCGGGGGCCCCCCATACCATGGACCATGCGGGCTGGTATAGCCCCATGGGTGCCCCGGGTGCCAGCTTAGGTGAGGGTGACAGGTGAAGGCAGGTGGGGAGAGACAGCGGGAGCCAGCAGCTATACGTCCTGCACAGGACTCATTCTAAGCTATACTAACGGTTCATGAATGATCCGGTTCTTTTTAATGAATCGGCTCTTTTTTAATGAATCAGCTCTTTTTTCTTTGAAAGTTTAAAATCGATTTTCTCAAAAAGTATAAGGTCTTTTAGAAAATGTTTTTTTCCTCTTGTTCTCACTGTTCTTCTTAACATTCCCAACAATGTTGGTGTTTCTAGCTTTTAAAGGGGATTTGCTATTAACCGCTGAAATGTCAGCAGGGGTTAATTTTCCCACGGTCAGAAGGAGAATTTACATTGAAACGTTAAAATCGATTTTCTCAAAAACTATAAGGTCTTTTTGAATTTTTTTTCCCCTCTTGTAGTCACTAAAAAAACTCAGGTGTTAGACCCCTTGAAACATCTTTTCCTTCACTTTTCTGACCAGCATAAATGTTTCTAGTTTTCAAAGTTCGCCTTCCCATTGAAGTCTATTGCGGTTCACCAAAGTTTGTGCGAACCCGAACTTTTGCGGAAGTTCGCTTCGAGGTTCGCAAACCGAAAATCGGAGGTTCAAGCCATCCATTATGGCCTGCACTCTCGCCATGGTGCGCACCAGTCCAGCACGGCCGTCACAACACAAACAGCTGTTTGTGGTGCGTTAACACAGTGAGTTTGGTGTGTCAGTGTGAAGCAGTACTCTAATTACACTCCCTGATTGATGTATACACATGCAAGATGTTTTAAAGCACTTTAGGCCTGTCATTTAGCATTCAATGTGATTTCTGCCCTTAAAACGCTGCTTTGCGTCAAATCCAGATTTTTCCCTGGGACTTTTGGCATCTATCCCACTCATCCATGCAAAAACTCAGATGTTAGACCCCTTGAAACATCTTTTCCATCACTTTTCTTTTCAGCATAAGTGTTTCTAGTTTTCAAAGTTCGCCTTCCCATTGAAGTCTATTGCGGTTCGCGAAAGTTCGCGCAAACCAAACTTTTGTGGAAGTTAATTGGATGTTCAGACCATCTCTACTGGACATAGACTTAAATGCAAAGCCTGCATGCAGCGAGTTAGAATAATGCGATCCATTAATGTCAACAAGTCCATAGAATTGTATGGGCAGTAAGTTGACATGCAGACGGTTTCTGCAACGCAACTGAGCACTGTGAACCTAGCCCTAGGCCTCTTTCACATTGTGTTCTGCTTGCATTAGTGTTCACATTGTTTTTTGCGTTGTTTTTTGATGCATTTTTTTATCGATTCCCGGCGCTTGGGTGGGCGTTCCATTTTTGTGAAAAGCAATTGCTTTTTCCAAGTGTTTTTTTTTTTTTTATTCACTCCCTGACACAAGTCAGAAAGTGAACTCTTTGACCCAGAAAAGAATAAATACAATGTATTTATTCTTAACAACGCAAACGTAATCGCTGAACAAAGCAATTTTGTGAGCGTTTTGTGTTTTTCCTATACCTTTCATTGAGGCAAAATCGACTCAAAAATGGTACTTGCAACACTTTTCTGAGTGGATCAGAAACGAACCGCTCAGATGTGAACTCTCTCATAGAGAATCATCGCACAAGCGCTTTCAAGGCAATTTTAAAAATCGCCAGCGCTTAAAAAAATCACAAAGCGCCTCAAGTGTGAACAAGCCCTAAAAGTGCTTTTGCAATGATTCCCTATGAGAGTGTTCGCATATGAGCGGTTTGCTTGCGATCCGCTTTCAAAAGTGCTGCCTGGTTCAATGGAAGGTATAGGGAAATCGCAAAGCGCTTCAAAAAGCGCTTTGTATAGCGATTTCCCGAGCGCTTCTATGAATAAATACTTTGTATTTATTAATTTCCTGGTGAAAGAGTTCACTTCCTGACTGACGTCAGAAGGTGGAAAAAAATAATCGCTCCGCAAAAACACTTACAAAAGCGCTTAAAAAGTGCAGGGAGAAGCAATTCAAGAAAATCACAATAAATCGCTTAGTGCTGGCGATATATAATGTTAACATATATATATGTTCACACTCGGGTGCTTTCAGCTCAGGCTCTGTACACAGTCGTCAATTGTGTTGCAGAATAATTCTGCATGTCAACTCACTGCCCATATGATTCCATGGACCTGTGCATAGTACTGCGCTGTAAATGATCACATTATTCTAACTCGCTGCATGCAGGCTTTGTATTAAAGTCTATGCCTGGTCTCCATTGCAGTTCGTAGTCATTATAAACCAATATAAAGCGTGCATTATGCAACTGACCACTGTGCACCTAGCCTCACTGGCGATCAGCAAAGCGCTACAGCACAAGTAATCCCATGGAATTTAAAAGGAGACACTGAGTGCCCAGTATAGTGTAGTATGTACTCAGTGGTGTAGCAATAGGGGTTGCAGAGGTGGCGAACGCATTGGGCCTCTTGGGTCAGAGGGGCCCCAAGGGTCCTGTGCTGGTAATAATCACTTCTATAGATGCTTTAAATAGTAGTAATCATTAACAAACTGTTACCCATCCCCTATTGCACCTCTGACACCATGTAAATCTTTGGCTGGCTTTGGTGCGCTGTATCAATTGTTATGTACAGGGTGCTTGGGGGGGCCCATGTAAAACTTGCACCGGGGCCCATAGCTCCTTAGCTACACCACTATATGTACTGTAAGTGTGGGTGTGATAAGGTAAGTATAATGTAATACTCACAAACCAGGGTTACCATCCAGGTAACCACTGAAAGGGCAGGTGGGGAGAATTAGACCTGTTCCCACTAAGGATTAAGAAGTCGCTCTCTGTAGATCGGAAGAAAGGGGCCAAATCCCCTCCATCAGGGTTGGACTCAGTAGCTATACAGACTCACCAGATAAGTGGTTAAAAGGTTTAAAATGAAGGAGGCAGTGGTGGACTTACCCCTTCGAAGGGGACTTTCGACTTTTCTACGAATTATTTAATCATGATTCTTTATGTATTCCTCTAGATTTCGGGGCTACATTTCCTTTGTCCTGCAGCTGGTAAGATAAATATGTTTTGTTACATTTGGCCTTTGTATCCTGACATGTGTTGACTTATACATTTTATATCATGTGTTTTTTAACAGACGTGTTTGTATACTGTATGCCTCTGAGGAAGCGGCTTTTGCCCGTGAAACCCATGTCAGGCAACCTCTTTTGTGATTTGGAAACCTGAAACCTGTGTCTGCACCCTATGTCCGCAACTTAGAAGATTTGTGATTTGAAGAATAAAAGTGGATCTGTTCATATATAACCCTGTGTTTTTTTCTCTAGTGGACTTTTCTGTTACTTTATGAAGGGGTGAACAGAAGTACGTATTTTATTGTGGTTATAATCGCCTCTGTACAACTTTATATATCCTATGGGATTACTCATACTGTGGTGATTGTGGCGCAATTGCAATTTTTGCCAATCTCAAATGCCCTGCATGCAGCATTTTCCCAGTGATTGCATTGGGATTCTCATTTATTGGAATGAGAATTGCAAAACGCCATTATCGCAAAATCGCCAATCATTAGCAAAATCTCGATCACAATCATTTTGCATTGCCAAGTGTGAACAGGGCCTAAGCAGTGTTTCACCACTCACTTTGTCATATGTAATTAGCCATGTTGTGTGCAGGGGCCAATGTGGTTTTGCCATAATTATCCAAAAAAGTCAAATTTTTCACAAAATATTTTTGAAAATGTATGAGCATGAGAAAAACACAATGGGCTCTATTCACAATCATTTTACACTTGCGGTAAATTCCAGACTAAAATAAGAGCATATTGACATTCACAAAATTTTACGCATGTTTTTTCCTTATGCATAAAAAATGCAGTAAAAGTCGGAAAAAAAATCGAAATTCATAACGAAAAAGGGGCTCATCATTTCTGACTTAACTACCAATTTTATATCACCTACAGAACTTGGTGATATATTTTGCTTCCCATGAACCACTTGATGACCCACCCTTTACCCCCCCTTAAGGACCAGCGCTGTTTTGAGTGATCTGTGCTGGGTGGGCTGTGCAGCCCCCAGCACAGATCAGGTTGCAGGCAGAGAGATCAGATTGCCCCCCTTTTTTCCCCCCTATGGGGATGATGTGCAGGGGGGGTCTGATCTCTCCTGCCTGCCTGGGTGTTGCGGGGGGGCACCTCAAAGCCCCCCTCCGCGGCGAAATCCTCCCCCTCCCTCTCCTACCTGGCCCCCCCGGCGATCGAGGCTGCACAGGACGCTATCCGTCCTGTGCAGCCAGTGACGGGACGTCCCCTGTCACATGGCGGCGATCCCCGGCCGCTGATTGGCCGGGGATCGCCGATCTTCCTTACGGCGCTGCTGCGCAGCAGCGCCGTACAATGTAATCAAAGCGGATTATTTCCGCTTGTGTTTACATTTAGCCTGCGAGCCGCCATCGGCGGCCCGCAGGCTATTCACGGAGCCCCCCGCCGTGATTTGACAGGAAGCAGACGCTCGCGCGAGCGGCTGCTTCCTAATTAATCAGCCTGCAGCTGGCGACGCAGTACTGCGTCGCTGGTCCTGCAGCTGCCACTTTGCCGACGCACGGTATAAGCGTGCGGTCGGCAAGTGGTTAACTTAAATGGAGTCTGGAGCCTTGAACGCTGTGTTTGCTGGACTTTATTTTATTTATTTTTTTGTAAAAAAATGTTATGCCACTTTTTTTCCGCATGGTTTCCACATGTTTACTACCTGATTACACGTTTCTCACGTGTGTGATCACGTGTGTGATTGTATCAAACAGATTTTCACAGAAATATGTGGACAGCAGAAAACTTACTTTTGCCAGATGCATTGCAGCCTATGGTCATGACAAATCATGTTTTTGTATTATTATTATTATTATGATTATTATTATTATTATATGCAAATTAGTATTTGTATTATTATTATTATTATTATACAAAACACGTTTTTGTATTAATATTAATAATAATAGTAAATATAGTAATTTTGATAGTAAAATACCAGTAACATTTATTGATATTTCACTATGACTAAGCCTAACCCTACTCTCAGACAGAACCCTTCTCTAGTGGTGCCTAACCCTAAGCCTCCCCCCCGGTGGTGCTTAACCATAAACCCCCCTGGTGGTGCTTAACCATAAACCCCCCTGGTGGTGCCTAACCCTAAGACCCCCTCTGGTGGTGCCTAAACCTATCGCCCTGGTGGCGCCTAACCCTAAAAAATGTGATATGCAGCTGTGAAGATACATTTTACCTCTTGGAGGCACTCGATTTGTGGCAAGAGGGAGCAATGTTGGCAGACAGGCTTGTGGAAAACAAAATTGGCTTGCGGATAGCCAAATTGTGGCATTGTATAGCGGATGCTCTGAAAATTACCTTCATAGTTGCATATCACGGCTATTCTAAAAGCTGTGATGTGCAGCAAAAAAGGTAAAATTTGGCGCCCTGAGGCTGTGCGGCCAAATTTCCCTTTCATGCTGCAAAATGCGGCTTTTATTATAGGTGCCTATGGCGGCACTATTTTTTTCCGTAAGGGCTACTGCGCCATTTTTTCCTGCTTTGCCCAAGTTGTATATCCAGCCCTGATCATGACAGTAAGGCTTACTTGAGTTTGTCACCACAACTGATGTCACCAGCCACCTTACACTTCCATAATGACCCGCTAAGTCGAGGATTGAACATCTGAGAAATTTGATTTTGACTCTTTAGCCCCACTGTAAGGAGGTTGATAATATGTCTCTTAGTCACATATTTTGTACTAATGTTAGAGCTAATTGTCGAGGCTGGCTGTACATTTTTGACACCCTATGTTATTTTTTTTTTCCTTTTGTTTTGTTATGTTTGTCAAATCCTGAATTTTCACATGTGCAGCGTTCCAGCATATAATCAGATGCGACCTTTCTGTGATAAGTACAATCCCATACTGTTGTGCTTTATTGTGTTACATAATTACCGATATATAGAAAGGGGAAACACTACATCGAAACATAAGAGATTTAATGATAATTGTGTTTGTGTAGACCACCTCTTTATGCATCAATATCAAGCACATCTAAGTGGTCCTCACACATCCATCCAGTCCTCAGACTGGCCTCCACAGCTGCACATAAGTGGACTTGTATGTATGAGGCAGTTTATGCTGAGGTGGAGTGCTCTTGGCTGGAGTCCTGTAGGAAACACACTGCCATTATCTCTGTACTTTCAGGCCAGTTCTGGTTAACTCTTCTGTGCAGTGAGGGAACCAAACCAAATGCAGAAATCTAAGGTTGTGCAGGCACACCTCATTTTATGAGCTGTGGGCGCTGTTAGGCCTTGTTCACATCTAAAACGCCAGAGTTTTGCAATTTTGTGTATGATTTCTTTTGTTTTATCGCCTCCCGGCGCTTACCTGGGCTTTTATAAAGCCCTTTTCTAAGCTTTTCTGTTTTTTCACTTCCTGACATCAGTCAGGAAGTGAACTCTTTCACCCGGAAATGAATAAATACAATGGCCTCAATTCACTAAGATCATGCTGGAGATAATAAGGCAAGAGAAAACTTGCCCATGGAGCCCTCTGCTGGTTTGCCCACGGAGCCCTCTACTGGTTTGCCCACGGAGCCCGATGCTGGGTTGCCCACGGAGCCCAATGCTGGGTTGCCCACGGAGCCCGATGCTGGGTTGCCCACGGAGCCCGATGCTGGGTTGCCCACGGAGCCCGATGCTGGGTTGCCCACGGAGCCCGATGCTGGGTTGCCCACAGAACCCTCTGCTGGGTTGCCCACGGAGCCCCCTGCTGTGGACAGTCCTGATGGTCCCTCATCAGCGGACTCAGGACTTGGGTCCCTCCTCAAGCGGCGTGTTGGCGGCCCTTCGGACTCTGAAGATTCAGATCCTGAACCAGAGCCGGACGGAGGGAGCCAATCACTACATGACTCATCCTCACTGCTACTCTGCTGGAGGATGGCGGCTGCCTCCACCACAGAATAGAGCCTCCTCACCATTATTAAAAAGGGATAGATAAAGATGAAAAATATAAAGAGATAGAAAGATTTTTTTTAAAGTGACATGTTTTTTTTTTTTTTGGGGGGGGGGGGGTGTAGAGGGGGTAGAGGGGGGGGGGGGGGAGGACAGTAGAGTATAGGTAGTAACAGATAGGAAGAAAAAGATCACAATAGATCAGTGATCAATAGATCAGTAGGGAATAAATGGCCAAGGAGAGGGAGAATCAGGGATTCTGGGCAGTTATGGGATTATAAATTCAGGGATGGGGGGCAAAATTTATTAAAAGAAAGTCCTACCAGTTTATCTGTCAGTCTGTCTCTCAGCTCCTGTCACCACAGAACAATAATTGATCTTTAACCTCCTTGGCGGTAACCCCGTGTGTGACACGGGGTAAGCCGCCGGAGGGTGCCGCTCAGGCCCTGCTGGGCCGATTTACTTAATTTTTTTTTTGCTGGACGCAGCTAGCACTTTGCTAGCTGCGCCAGCACCCCGATCGCCGCCGCCGCGCGCCCGATCGCCGCTATCCGGTGCGGCGCGCGCCCCCCCCCCCAGACCCCGAGCGCTGCCTGGCCAATCAGTGCCAGGCAGCGCCGAGGGGTGGATCGGGTCTCCCAATGACGTCCCGACGTCGCTGACGTCGGTGACGTCATCCCGCCCCGTCGCCATGGCGACGGGGGAAGCCCTCCAGGAAATCCCGTTCTTTGAACGGGATTTCCTGATTGGTGATCGCCGAAGGCGATCGAAGCGGGCGGGGGGATGCCGCTGAGTAGGCAAACAAGGGGTTAACAGGGAATGTAGTATCAGGGATAGCGCGCTATCCCTGATACTACAGATTCCCTGTTAACCCCTTGTTTGCCTGATGAAGCGGGCTTGACCCGCGAAACGCGTTGCATTTCCTTTTGGGGTATCGTATAATAAATGTGTTTATTTATATAATAACAGGACGTCTGGTCTGCTTTTGGGAGGCATGCTCACCACTTCCTCCTAGCAATTTTTAAAGTTTTTATGAATTTTTATCCTGCTGGCGCCTCTGTACAACATACAAATAATTGATCTGTGTAACAGGAGCTGAGAGACAGAGAGAGGGAAACCTTTTATTTACAAACAACCTTTTATTTACAAACATTATTAAGAATTCACATTGTTACTGCATGTAACTATGTGAATTCTTTACTTCCTTCACTCTGATTGGCTCAGAGGAGCGCTGGCTCCTCTTCACCAGACAGATCGGCTTGTAAGTCGCCAGGAACGAGCAGGCACCGCGCACACCACGCGACCATGCGTGCGCACACGCGGAAGTGCACCTGGACGCGCATTCCCGTCCAGATAGACTTTAACTGCCGCTGGCTGGACGAGCTTGCTCGTCCAGATAGGCTGAAGCGGTTAATAACGTTTCTAGAGTTATCACCATGGTGATAAGGCATGTAGTATTCAGAAAACATTTTACCTCAGGCAAACCTAAAGTTAACTCTTCGGTCCTTAAAATAACACCATAATTCTAAAGTTAAAGACAGGCTGTTAATTAACTGCTTGTGAAAATAACTACAGAGGAGGTAACTTAACTAAAGAGGCAATAACTTAAAGAAAACCTGAACTGAAAATTAAAAGACAAAATAACCATACACAGGTTATACTTACCTCCTGTGTAGTCTACTCCTCAATCTATTTTTCCTCTCCTGCGTCCTGTCTGTCCACTGTGATCAATGAAATTCTCCGTCCTCCATTTTGAAAATGGCCATTACACCATAACAGCTTCCTGGTCAGCACACTGTTTAACTGTAACATCGCCCACTTGAGCCATAGGGAAACATGGACACATCAGTTCTACTCTCAGCTGTAACTGACAGCAACTAGTATATTTTAGTTCTGACAAAATGTTGTCAGAACTGGAAGGGATCACTGTAAGAAGAAAATGGTGAGCTTCTGAGAGGAACTGATGGCAAGGTAACTATGTAATGTTCATCTGAAGTTACCTCGTGTTTATTTTAAATAATTGTACTACAGGTTCTCTTTAAGGAATGAAGATATAAGATAACTCTCTCACTGTGTGGTGGCAAGTGCACCAGGGGGAGCTAAGCGCAGACAGGGTAGGCAGCCACAGGTACCTCACAGGCAGGAGGTACCACTAGAGTTGAGCCGAAATTTTCGTAATTTCGCATTACTAAAATTACGCATGCGAAATTTGCGATTACGATGCGAAATTATGGTAGCGTAATTGCCATTAAAATCGTAATTGAAAATACCGTAAGCGTAATTTTCAACGCGTAATTTCGCGTTTCGTTCATGCCGTAATTTCGCATTAAACGCTACCGTAATTTCGTGTTAAACCGTAACGCTCCGTATATTATAAAAAAGCCGCCGACTTTAATGGTTAATAGCAAAGCCCCCTTAAATGCTAAGAGCCTCAAATTTGAAGAATATATTAAGGAGATCAGGAGGAATAAGAGGAAAAATTTTTTTTTCAAAAAGACCTTATAGTTTTTGAGAAAATCGATGTTAAAGTTTCAAAGGAAAAATGTAAACATTTAAAAACCCGCCGACTTTAACGGTTAATAGCAAAGCCTGCTTAAAGTTTAGGAACACCAAATTCCCAGGGTATATTAAGGGGATCAGTGGGAATAAGAGGAAAAAAATTTTTTTCAAAAAGACCTTATAGTTTTTGAGAAAATCGATTTTTAAGTTTCAAGGGCGAAAATGTCTTTTAAATGCGGAAAATGTCAGGTTTTTTTTGCACAGGTAACAATAGTGTATTATTTTCATAGATTCCCCCAAGTGGGAAGAGTTTTACTTACTTCGTTCTGAGTGTGGGAAATATAAAAAAAAACCAACGTGGGGTCCCCCCTCCCAGACCTCTTTAACCCCTTGTCCCCCATGCAGGCTGGGATAGCCAGAATGCGGAGCACCGGCCGCGTGGGGCTCCGCACCCTGACTATACCAGCCCGCATGGTCCATGGATTGGGGGGTCTCGGAAGGGGAGGGGCAGCCAAGCTTTCCCCTCCCCCTCCGAGCCCTTGTCCAATCCAAGGACAAGGGGCTCTTCTCCACCTCCGATGGGCGGTGGAGGTGGAGGCCGCGATTTCCTGGGGGGGAGGTTCATGGTGGAATCTGGGAGTCCCCTTTAAAAAGGGGTCCCCCAGATGCCCACCCCCCCTCCCAGGAGAAATGAGTATAGAGGTACTTGTACCCCATACCCATTTCCTTTAAGAGTTAAAGTAAATAAACACACAGACACTTAGAAAAAGTATTTTAATTGAACAAAAAACATAACCACGAAAAAAGTCCTTTAATATTCTTAATTAACCATTAATACTTACCTGTCCCTTTAAATAAATGATCCCTCGCAATATCCTCGGAAATGTTCTATCAGTTACAATGTAACAAAGTTATTACAATGTAACAACTTTGTTACATTGTAACTACGCCGCACCCGACGTCACTCACCGCCGCCGCCGCCGCCGCGTCTGTGCTGCAGGACCTGACAGAGCTCTAGCTGACCACCCGACCAACTATATAACCAGAAAATGGCACCCCACCAACGTGCCCGAAATGAAGGCCTATGTAGGCCTCACGCTCAGCATGAGCATCACCCCAAAGCCCCAGATAAAAATGTACTGGTCCAGGGACCTTTATCACAATGCACCCCTCTATCCAGCAATAATGCCCAGGCAGCGTTTTGAGCTGTTGTCAAAGTTTTTCAGGCTGAATGACAACTCTCAAGATGTGGAACATACCAACCCTGCCCATGACAGACTGTTTAAGTTGAGACCCCTGTTGACCCACCTAAGTGCAGTGTTCATGGATGTATATACCCCCACACCGGTACATTTCTGTGGACGAATCCCTGGTACCATTTCATGGGAGACTTTCCATGAAACAGTACATCCCAAGCAAGAGGGCAAGATGTGGGGTGAAAATGTATAGGGCATGTGAGAGTGGCACTGGCTATACCTTCACTTTTAAAATTTATGAAGGCAAAGACTCCATTCTGCAGCCAGCTGGGTGCCCTGAGTACATTAGCACCAGTGGCAAAATAGTGGTGGACCTATTAAATCCACTTCTCCACCAAGGCTACCACGTCTACTTGGACAACTTTTATACAAGTGTGCCACTGTTCAAGTTCCTCTTCCCAGTCCAGACTGGCGCATGTGGGACGGTGAGAGCAAACCGTAAAGGCCTCCCCCCACAGGTAGTAAATAAAAAAACTATGCAGAGGAGAGTCCTACGCACTCAGATGTGAAGAGCTCCTGGCAATAAAGTTCCACGACAAGCGGGAGGTGATGATGCTATCTACCATCCACACTGAGGCCACAGTTCTTGCCACATCCAGAACGGAACAACGTACAAAGCCAGAGGCCATAGTCGCCTACAATAAAAATATAGGAGCAGTGGACTTATCAGACCAAGTCTTGGCGCCTTATTTATTAAGAAGAATGAGGAAAGCATGGTACAAAAAAAATAACATTCTTCTTGTTGCAGATGACCATGTACAATGCATTTGTGGTCTATCTAAAAACATCCACAACACCAACAAGCCAACAGATGACCTTTCTTGACTTCCAGATTCAAGTCCACAAGTCCCTAATGTATTACCCTGGCCAAATTGCACAACAGGATCCTATCCATTTGGAAAACTCAATTAGACTGAGGGAGAGACATTTCCCAGAACTAATTCCCCCCAATGAAGTGAAAAAAGCCCCCCTGAGAAGATGCAGAGTGTGTGTGAAACACAAGAGACGGTGTGAGTCACTGTATTTTTGTCCAGATTGCCCCTCAGCCCCAGCACTGTGTGTTATCAAGTGCTTTAGGGCATACCACACACTTGCAGATTACTAATTTCTGTTTTTCCTTTTTTTGTGTTTTTTTTTCCTTTCTTTTTTTTTGTGTTTTTTTTTCTTTACCTGGACATATTTGACTGGCATTTTCCCCTTTCCTATATATTCATGTAACTTACAGACCCTCAAAGGAGCTCACATTTGGCATACCCCTATGTTTTTGGGGTGTTGGAGGAAAAAGAAAACACAAACAAAGTTCAAAATTGCACTTTGGACCCTGCTGCTCCCATCTTCTGACTCTTGGATCTGCTTGACCCCTGGCTTATGGCCTCTGGCTTTTCTCTAATTCTGCAAGACATCCAATGGTAAGTTCCAATGTATTTGTTATCACTGTGAAGAGAAGTGATATATTCAAATTAGCCACATTTTGGATTTGTTATAACCAGGACAATATGAGAATTCCTTTTGCAGTGTTCCTTTGAGAAGGTAGCTCACAAAATACCTACTGATGAATAGCCCTGGTTGTTAGCCTTCTATGATGGTGTCATGTGCGGTCTTTGTTTGATTCCAATCTCTCCTGGGAATATGAAAACAAACAATAGCTCTGCAACAATTAGTGCAAAAAAAAAATAGTGCACATTGGGTATAATTGATTGCTGCACACAACCATTTGTTACTAAGTAAGGCATATGTTGTATCATTTTAACCGTCATGAGCTGTAGAATAAATTTTGGTGTGTTTTAGGACTGAGGCCTAAGTCATCAGATTTTTTTCTAGTGCCAAAGTGAAAAAAAGATGTCAAAAATATCATTTTACAAGTTATGATTCAATTTTAGCAAAACAGCAGAAGTCCAATTGTTTCAAAATATGTATATCTCAGTAGGCCTGGGTCTCTAGTTTTCAGAACGGTGACATTTGTGACCTGGTTCAAAGGTTCTGACACTCCAGGGGCTTTGCGAACAAAGAATGACTGTATTACTTTTGTTGCAAAAAATGGCCTTGAAAATTGCATTAGTGCTGCTCATGGTTAACAGAGTATTGCGTGGCCAAGAAGCTATCTGATTATGTGTATAGGGTATCATTTTCACCAGGACAAGCAAGAGAATAGTATTTGGGGTCTTTGAGAGACAAAAACTATGTCAAGTGTGTTTGTTTTTTTGTGCCAAAGTGAAAAAAGATGTAAAAAAATACCATTTTCCAAGTTATGTGTAACGATTGTGGAATTCTCTCCGTGATCAGCGCACAAGACGTGTGCTGACACTGCGGAAATCCTCCACAAGCGTATAATTTGCGGGAACCCAGCAAAAGGTGCAATGCACCTGTAGAGGGAAATTCCTGTCGACAGGGGGAGCTGTGGAGTGCAGAGGAACAGCTCCTCTGCCCTGCCACACACGCCAGACAGGAATTGCACGAAGGGACGAAACGCAGGGCAAGGTAGCCCTGAAAGAGATTGAGCAAAGGGACAGATTGTATGTGTGTGCACCAAACTAGTCGCCAACCCGCGACGGTGCATACACAACAGCAGATGTGAAGTAGGAACGCAATCGCGGGAGAAGCGATTGCCAGAGGTGACACAAGGCTACAGCAAGGCAGAACACGAGATTAGCAAAGGCACAGCAAATCATACAATGAGGAGATAAGGAAAATAACAAACGCTAACTAAACGCGAACACCGCACTCATTCGCAACAGTGCACGCGTTTTATGCGCGGACCCCGCGTGATAATCACAGCAGGGACAAGCACGCCTAACTAACCACTGACAGACAAACATAAAACAGAGGACGCGAGCGCTTGCTTAACGGTTACCTCACCGAGCCTCCAGCAAGCGTTCGTAGTAGACAAGACAGATACACGGAAACATGAACAAGCGAGAGATAGGATCCACAGCACTAGCGAAAGTGGCTAGCGCGATCCAGGAAGACAGAACAGAAGGATCCACAGCACTAGCGCAAGATGCTAGTGCAATCCAAGTACAGAGTACAGACCAGAAGGATCCACAGCACTAGCGCAAGAGGCTGGTGCGATCCAGGAAAACAGATCAGAAGGGGCTACCAGTAACAACCGCTGTTCCGTTTAGCACCCAGACACACAGAACGATTTCCTGTCGACCACCGCTGGGACAGGACAATCGCAACAGACAAACAAAACAGATAAGTAATCCTAACTGCACTAGGGAAACCTGCCTAGTGCAGTCCCAGGAATTACTCTAGGCTAATCTTCAAACAAAGAGCAAGGCTGACACTCCAGGCGAGTGTTCCACAGGACTAACTCTTATGACCAGCAACTTACTGTGGGAAACATAGCTCTTCATAGAGCAAGCCCACAAAGGATGTGGCTAGGCAATCTGCATGACAAACGTATGCAAATTCCTCAGCAGCAAGCTGCACAACTGACAAAAGGTCTCTCTTCCAGAGACCTGCAGAATGCAGACCTGAACAGTGGTCAAAATGCTGCCTGTCTGCGCAGGCAGCCACGCGGATCCTCACATTATGATTCAATTTTAGCAAAACTGCAGAAGTCCAATTGTTTCAAAATATGTATATCTCAGTAGGCCTGGGTCTCTAGTTTTCAGAATGGTGACATTTGTGACCTGTTTCAAATGTTTTGACACTCCAGGGGCTTTGCGAACAAAGAATGACTGTATAACTTTTGTTGCAAAAAATGGCCTTGAAAATTGCATTAGTGCTGCTTATGGTTAACAGAGTATTGCGTGGCCAAGAAGCTATCTGATTATGTGTATAGGGTATCATTTTCACCAGGACAAGCAAGAGAATAGTATTTGGGGTCTTTGAGAGATTAGGCATATGTGATGTGGTTTTGTTTTAGCAGCAATTGAAATGAAAAGCAATGCAATTATTATTTTCATATACTCTGCACCAAACTAATACACTTGTAAAAAACACCAAAAGTGACAGAATTGAAAAGTGAATGCTTAAATAGTTACCTTAGGGACTCAGCTTTTTAAATATGTATGTCATGAGGATGTATTACTGTTTTTTTTTTTTTCAAATAAAGGCTTGTAATCATTGGTAGTGTGCAATGAGAAAACAAAAAACACAACATAGAAAAAATGCACCTTTATTTCCAAATAACATATTGTCACCATACTATGTACTAGGGACATAATTTAAATCTTGTGATAACAACGACAAATAGGCAGATAAAATGTGTGGGTAAAATGTTCAGTAGCATTGTTCATTTTAAAACTATAGGGGCTGGAATTGGAGAAATAGTGTATTTTTTCATTTTTTCCCTCGTTTTTCTCTTTAAAATACATAGACATTTTAGTAGTTACTAAAAACAAATGTCACCCCCCAAAAGCCAAATTTGTGGTGAAAAAAACAAGATCTAAATAATTTATGTGTGATGAGTAGTGATAAAGCTATTAGCGAATGAATGAGAGCAGCGCTGACAGGGGAAAATTGCTTCAGTCCTTAAAGAGAATCTGTATTGTTAAAATCGCACAAAAGTAAACATACCAGTGCGTTAGGGGACATATCCTATTACCCTCTGTCACAATTTCGCCGCTCCCCGCCGCATTAAAAGTGGTTAAAAACAGTTTTAAAAAGTTTGTTTATAAACAAACAAAATGGCCACCAAAACAGGAAGTAAGTTGATGTACAGTATGTCCACACATAGAAAATACATTCATACACAAGCAGGCTGTACACACCCTTCCTTTTGAATCTCAAGGGATCATTTGTGTGTTTCTTTCCCCCTGCAGCTATTTTCCACTGAAGTGTCAGGCTGTTTCTTCCTGCAGAGTGCAGACAGCTCTGCCTGTATGTAATTCCTCAGTATGTGAAAGCCCAGCCAGCTCAGAGGAGGATTTATCCAGCTTGTAAAAGATAATAGAGCAGAGAGAAGCTGCACTAATCTAAATAACACACAGCAGTGTGCAGAGAGGGGCCTGGAGGGGGGAGATGCATCACAGAACCACAACACTGAAGAACTTGGCAGCCTTCCAGACACAGGCTGACAAGTCTGACAAGAGAGAGATAAGTTGATTTATTACAGAGATGGTGATAGTAGAACGTGCTGCAGTAAGTCAGAACACATTAGAATAGCTTTTGGAACTTGTAGGATGATAAAAAACAGGATGCAATTTTTGTTACGGAGTCTCTTTAAGGTGAAAATAGCTGTGAGGCTGAACCGGTTAAAGACAGGAGATAAGCTTAGTGAATTGAGGCTAATGTATTTATTCATGAAAGCACTGGAGAAATCGCTATACAAAGCACTTTTTCAAGCGTTTTGCAATTTCCCTATGCCTGCCATTATAGGCAAATCGCCCTGAAAATGGTACAGGCAGCGCTTTGGTGAGCGGATCATAATCGAACCGCTCAGATGCGAACACTCTCATAGGGAATCATTGCACAGGCACTTTTATGGCGATTTTCAAAATCGCTGGCGCTTACAAAATCCCAAAAGTGCCCTCAGGCCTCATTCACACCTAAATGCGAAAACTCAAACATTTTGCATTTTCGTGGGCTGTTTTTTTTTCCTCCCGGTACTCCACTGCGCGCTGCGTTTTTTGGAAAAAGCGCTTTTCTAAGCGCTTTGCCAAATCGGTTTTGAGATTCACTCCCTGGCGCATGTCAGGAAGTGAACTCTTTAACCCGGAAAATAATAAATACAATATCTTTTTTCTAAAAAACATGATCGCATTTGCAGCATAAAGCGGGTTTGTGAGCGTTTAGCGCTCTCCCTGTACCTTCCATTATAGCAAAAACACCCCAAAAATGGTACAGGCACCGCTTTGCTGAACGCACAGCGCACGAACCACACTGATATAAACCTTCCTCATAGAGATTCATTGAACAAGTGTTTTGTGGGCGATTTAAATAATCACCTGCGCTTGAAAAAAGGCTGAAAACGCCCCTAGTGTGAATGAGCCCTCACCAAGCATGCACAACAGAAGTCCAAGGATTGGCCAAAACACCAGACTGTATTTCAAACCGTCTTTATTACCTCCACCACAGACAATCCGCCAACTAATTTCAGAGCACAAACAGGTAGATTAGGCAGCAAAGAAATTCATATGATGTATAAACAATAATTTAAAACCTGTTTTGAATATATCATTGAAAGCATTAGCACTGAAACGTGTGTATTATTCTTGGTAATTAATGTATTACAAGCCCAATGCTTCCCATCAGACTATCATTTTAACACATTGCAGTCCAGACATGTCTGGTGAATATTCATTTACTCAATTTCACACCATACAGGTGTGGCTGGGTAGTGTACTGATTAAAGGTACTGTTTTTGTGGTCAGGCTTCAAATCCTGGCTGGAGCCACACCTAGCAAGTAAGGAGTCCTTGGACACAGCTCCCTAATGATCCAGGATGGCCTACTGAGAGTAACCTAAGTTGCTGCAGCTCTAAAGTGCATTGAGAATGACAGGAGAAATGTGCTATAGAAATGTTGGCATTTCTTTAAAGGGAACCTGAAATGGGGATAAAACAAAAAATATACTTGCCTGGGGCTTCCTCCAGCTCCCTACAGGATGATCGCTCCCATGCTGTCCTCCGACTATGCAATTGGCCCCGGAATGTCCTCCCATCCAGGGTCAACTGCGCATCTTGGCCTGGCCATGCACATGCTCCCACTGCAATCTCATCCCTGGGAATGTTTTGCACCTGCACTGTACTACTGCGCAGGTGCAGAATGCTTTCGACAAGGGGAGCGAGACCGGGAAGTGTGCCTTGCTGGACTGTGCATGCGGTGACTGGCCCCAACTGGAGGATTGTTCCGGGGCCGGTTGCCGGCGAACAGGAAGTTGGAGGAGGACAACGTGGAAGCGATCAGACTGGAGGGGGCTGGAGGAAGGTATGTATTCTTTTTTTGTTTTATCCCATTTCAGGTCCACTTTAATACATGTGTTTAGAATAAGTGTTATTTATTAAGCTCTAAAAAAAAAGAACAGAAAGAAAGTATACCCTTTCTCACGACAGCCACAAATGGAAAAAACATGGAACAGTGATGAACCTTCCCAGGAGTGGCCGGCCAACCAAAATTACCCCAAGAGCGCAGAGAAAACTCATCTGAGAGGCCGCAAAAGACCCCAGGACAACATCTAAAGAACTGCAGGCCTCACTTGCCTCAATTAAGGTCAGTGTTCACGACTCCACCATAAGAAAGAGACTGGGCAAAAGCGGCCTGCATGGCAGATATCTAAGGCGCAAACCACTTTTAAGCAAAAAGAACATTAAGGCTCATCTCAATTTTGCTAAAAAACATCTCAATGATTGCCAAGACTTTTGGGAAAATACCTTGTGGACCGACGAGACAAAAGTTTAACTTTTTGGAAGGTGCGTGTCCCGTTACATCTGGCGTAGAAGTAACACAGCATTTCAGCAAAAGAACATCATACCAACAGTAAAATATGGTGGTGGTAGTGTGATGGTCTGGGGTTGTTTTGCTGCTGCAGGACCTGGAAGGCTTGCTGTGATAGATGGAACCATGAATTCTACTATCTACCAAAAAATCCTGAAGGAGAATGTCCGGCCATCTGTTCGTCAACTCAAGCTGAAGCGATCTTGGGTGCTGCAGCAGGACAATGACCCAAAACACACCAGCAAATCCACCTCTGAATTGCTGAAGAAAAACAAAATGAAGACTTTGGAGTGGCCTAGTCAAAGTCCTGACCTGAATCCTATTGAGATGTTGTGGCATGACCTTAAAAAGGCAGTTCATGCTAGAAAACCCTCAAATAAAGCTGAGTTACAATAATTCTGCAAAGATGAGTGGGTCAAAATTCCTCCAGACTCGTTGCAAGTTATCACAAACGCTTGATTGCAGTTATTGCTGCTAAGGGTGGCCCAACCAGTTATTAGGTTCAGGGGGCAATTTCTTTTTCACACAGCTCCATGTAGGTTTTGAGTTATTTTTCTCACTAAATAATAAAAACCATCATTTAAAACTGCATTTTGTGTTCAATTATGTTATCTTTGACTAATAGTTAACGGTTTTTGATGAGCAGGAAGATTTAAGTGTGACAAACATGCAAAAGAGTAAGACATCAGGAGGGGGGCAAATAGTTTTTCACACCACTGTATATACCCCTATCAGGCCACAAGTCTTTGACTATAAGGGCTCATTCACACTACAGAGCGCATACATGAACTCGATTTTGTGTATGCTTTGCCATCGTGCGGCCAACGCACAGAATACATGTTGTGGTGCGCTAGGAGCGCAGACGTTGGCAGCCAACTAATCAGGAGAATGTGTGCGTTGTGCATTTAGATGTTCCCAGTAGCGTTACATCGTAACGCATGGGAACACACACCTGTAATGTGAATGGTAACATGAAAGTCTTTGGACTTTCATGTTGCCATGTAGATCGTACACTATGTGCGTTGCATCAAAACTGACAGCGCAGCACATAGTGTGAATGAGCCCTAAGACTATTTCTCAGCAAACTGGCAATATGGAAAGCTAAATATTGTTTTAGATCACTGGCACAGCTTTTAGAAAGGGGGGTTGTATGCCACACAAAAAAACAAGACCATTTCCATGAAGAGGCAAGGTATGCATTCCAAAAAAACTAAAAACTTGCCACATCATTATATCTTTAATTTCCACAGAATTAGACCATGCATATGCATATTCCACACCAAAGGTTCACTTTAAAGGACAGCTGAAGTAAGAAGAATATGATAGCTGCCATAGTCATTTCCTTTTAAACAATACCAATTGCCTGGCAGCCCTGCTGATCTATTTGGCTTCAATAGTTGCTTGTCAGGAACCAGCCCCACGGCAAGCCTGCAGAGACAGTTCCAGAAAGGGGGTTTCGACCAGATCGAGAGGGAGAGCAGCCCTATCCACACTAACACACAGCTGTCACCCCTCAGGAACACTTTGCCACCACGAGCAGCCGTCCACGACGGTACTGCTGTCCACGACGGCACTTCGACAATTCCTACTCTGCTGTCGAGCCGCTTACACTCAGACTTCGTTCTTGTACCTTGGGTCAGCTGTGAGCTTAAAGCCAAGTACAAAAATGCCACACACAATGTAATCACACCCAGTAGCGATGCACAATCAGAGTTTACAAACAGGACCTGAACTTGTAATACAATTACACTGCAGTCTCTCTCTAGGAGATGTAAAGCTCTGCTTAGTACTCAGACTAGCTTATTAACCTCCCTGGCGGTTTATTTATTTTGCCAGGGAGGCTGCAATGTGGTTTTTTTTAAATAAAAAAAAAAAATATTTCATGCAGCCAACTGAAAGTTGGCTGCATGAAAGCCCACTAGAGGGCGCTCCGGAAGCGTACTTTCGATCGCCTCCGGCAATCGAAAGTAACAAGATAGGCCGCAATGAGCGGCCTATCTTGTTTCGCTTTCCTCGTCGCCATGGCGTGAACTGTTTGTTCCGGCTGCGCTGGGCTCGGGCGGCTGGGGGGACCCTCTTTCGCCGCTGCACGCGGCGGATCGCTGCGGAGCGGCGGCGATCGGGCAGCACACGCGGCTGGCAAAGTGCCAGCTGCGTGTGCTGCTTTTTTCAGAAACAAAATCGGCCCAGCAGGGCCTGAGCGGCGACCTCCGGCGGCATACCCCGAGCTCAGCTCGGGATTACCGCCAAGGAGGTTAAATAAAAATGTAACATTCCAAAACAGTGGAATAGTGCAGAAATAAATATATACAAAGATATTTACAAAAAACATAGTAAAAAAGTACAAAGGCACAGAAGACAAGTTGCTTATCAAACAAAATCGGGAATCAAAACAGTAAATCGGACTTTACCAGCACAAAGGTCCAAACTTTGTCGTGGAAGGACACGGGTTCCGATTCGATCAGGGACCCCTCTAGCTCAGTGCTACCTTCATGAGAGGACACTTAAGGCTGGTGCACACCAGAGCAGTTCTGAAGCGTTTTTTAAAACGCTTGCAGGGGGAAAACCGCTTGGCTAATGAAAGTGAATGGGATGGTGCACACCAGAGCGGTTCGTTTTTCCCACAAACGCAAACTCAGAGGCTGCAGCATTTTTTAGATTTCTGAGGCGTTTCTGCCTCAGGGCCCGTTCACACTTATAATCGCAGAATGCCGGCGATTACCGCCGGCGTTTTGCGGGAGTGATTTTCCCACGATTAGCGCAGAAAAATCACTGGACACTGCGGCGGTTTTGGAGCGATCGCGATTAGCGTGCTTTGCACGCTAATCACGATCGCTAATCGCAGAACGCTCGTCGCCGGCAAACCGCTGCATGCAGCGCGGTTGCGGTTATAGCTAACCACAACGCGGCAATGAGAACACTGACACTCGCTACATTGTGTAGCGGTTTTTGCAGAACCGCTAGCGGTTTGCCGTGAGCGGGAATCATGCGATTCCCGCTCAGGTGAGAACGGGCCCTAAGTGTTAAAGTATAGGAAAGTGGAAAACAGCTCTGAAAAATGCTAGATCGGAGCGGTTTTCCAGGCGTTTTTGTTACAGAAGCTGTTCAGTAACAGCTTTTACTGTAACGGTATTTGAAATCTGCTACACAAAAACGCTCCAAAAAACGCTAGGCATGTTTAGAAAACGTCTCTAAACATGCCTAGAATCGCTCTAAAATCTGCTTCAAAAACCTCTAGCATTTTGCAGATCTGCTAGAGGTTTTTGGTGTGCACTGGGCTTTACTGTGTCTCAGCGCTTTTAAGCTTGGACATATCTCCTTGAGGGTATGCAAGCACATTTGGGGGTAAATGGTTTTAATTTATATTCCACTGATATGTTCACCATCTACCAATAGATCTAACTTTGTGAGATATATTATGCAAACCTTGTAGAGTTTCCTGACATCCTGAGGCATCTCAAAGAGATCAGGCAGCATATTCAGATCGCTTCCTACTTTATGCCTAGCTAGTGTGACTGCTGCACATTGTATTATTGAATTTAGCTGGGCTATTAAAAATGAGAATCACAGCCCTTTACAGAGAGATGCAGATTGGCCATTTCCAAGTGACAAATTATTTTAAAGACAGCAGCCAGACTGTCTCTAACAGACATACACAAGTAAGATAGTATTTCACCCACACAGCAGACAGAAAATGAACAATAGAGATGTCCTGAACGGGTCGCATGTGAACTTATTCACGTGAACAATGCGCTTTTGCGTTCGCGTCGGATCGCAAACTTTATGCGGGTTTGACCCGCCCCCTATACTACATCATTGGGCTAAACTTTGACACTCTACATCCCAGTCAGCAGATACATGGCAGCCAATCAGGCTGCACTCCCTCCTGGAGGCCCCCTTGTATAAGGCAGTAGCGTCGGCCATGTTCTCACTCTGTGTGCTGCTGTATTAGTGAGAGAAGGGAGAGATATTGGAGAGATAGGGAAAACGATAGTTAGGAGGTCTGTTAGCTTGCTCCTTATTGATATTTGTTACTGAAAAGCACCAACAAAACAGCTCTTTTGAGAGCTAATGTTTTTCTGATGTGTTTTTTTTTTTGTGTGTGGCCCACTGACACTGCATATACAGCCCTGTCTGTCACAGCTGCCCCTTGCTAATTGCTATACTGTGCCAGGCCCAGCACATTCAGTGCCTAGTGTGACTGCTGCACATTGTATTATAATACCAGTCACTTCATACCTTTCACTGCACCTGTGTGACCGCACGCTGTTTTATATAGCAGTCAGTGCAAACATTTCACTGCATTTGGGTGATCGCACGCTGTTTTATATACCAGCAGTCAGTGCATACCTTTCACTGCATCTGTGTGGCCGCACGCTGTTTTATATACCAGCAGTCAGTGCATACCTTTCACTGCATCTGTGTGGCCGCACGCTGTTTTATATAGCAGTCACTGCATACCTTTCACTGCATCTGTGTGACTGCACGCTGTTTTATATACCAGCAGTCAGTGCATCCATTGTTACTGCACATTGTTATACCAGCAGTCACTGCAAGCTTTTCACTGCACCTGTGTGACTGCACATTGTTATACCAGCAGTCAGTGCATCCATTTTCACTGCACCTGTGTGACTGCACATTGTTATACCAGCAGTCACTGCAACCTTTTCACTGCACCTGTGTGACTGCACATTGTTATACCAGCAGTCACTGAATACCTTTCACTGCATCTGTGACTGCACATTGTATTATACCTGGCAGTCAGTGCATACCTTTCACTTGAATGGATGGCAGACTTGCCCTCCATAACAAATTCTCATTAAAGGATTTCAAGTGTATTTGTCTCATCATTATACAGCAGGGCCTCGAAAGAGTCCTCCTGTTTTGTTATTTTTCATCACTATCTCCCTGAGTCTGAACTTGCGTGCCATGCCTGCTGCCTTCTTTGGATGTGTGTTGGTAGCCGTTCCTGCTCCTCTGCCCACAGCGGCCAGGTGTCCGTGAAGGAAATTTTTGAGTGGAAGAAGCCAATGTCTGCCAGTCACCCCCTTGCCCGGCGTCTGACAGCTGGCTTGGCGGAACTGCTTGCCAGCTTTTACCATACCAGCTGGTGGACTCTGGAGCCTTCCGAAAATTTGTGACGATTGGGACACCGCAGAGGAAGATACCAGGCCACAATTATTTTTCTAAAAAGACGATACCCAAACTGTATCGTGATGTTGAAAGGCAAGTGGTGTCATCTCTGGCACACAGCAATGGGTCAAGGGTCCATCTGACCACAGATGCCTGGTCTGCAAAGCACAGTCAGGACAGGTACATTACTTATAAAGCACATTGGGTCCTTCCTTGGATGTGTGGTGGTAGCCATTTCTCAGGCTCCCACTCCGGACTGGAATCGAACCCTGATTCCCCGGCCGTTACCCGTGGTCACCATGGTACGCAGAAAGTAATATGGAAAGTTTAGCACACAGTTGAATGAATGGCAGACTTGCCCTCCATAACAGTTTCTCGTTGAAGGAACTGAACGGACAGCAGAAAAAGTAATTTAAAAAAATAGATGTAAGCTTTAACAATGGTAGAGAAAGAACCATCGAAAGTTGATAAGGCAGTCAGACATTGCCAGACATCACTGAGGAAGAGCAATCTCCCCATGATGCGCACCAGTCCAGCATGGCCATCACTACACAAACAGCTGTTTGCGGTGCGTTACACATTGAGTTTGGTGTGTCAGTGTGAAGCAGTACACTAATTACACTACCTGATTGATGTATACACACGCAAGATGTTTTAAAGCACTTTATGCCTCCAGTTTAGGAATGCAATGTGATTTGCCTTTTAGTGATTATAACCCTGCTCTGTGTCAAATCCGTAATTTTCCCGAGGACTTTTGGAGTACATCGCACTCCGCCATGCCCCCCTCCAGGTGTTAGACCCCTTGAAACATCTTTTCCATCACTTTTGTGGCCAGAATTAGTGTTTGTAGTTTTGAAAGTTCGCCTGCCCATTGAAGTCTTTTGCGGTTCACGAAGATTCGCCGGTTCGCAAACTTTTTCGCAAGTTCGCAGTCATGGTTTGTGAACCAAAAAACGTGGGTTCGCAACATCTCTAGTGAACAACATGGCTTCCAGCCTTCCACAAGATACAAGTTAAAAAAAATGGCTGCTATGTCATATACAATATCACAGTAGTGTCTGAATAACACCAGAAACAAGCATACAGCTGGTTTCACCCTGCAAACTGGCGTTGCGACAGCGCCACACCACACCGCCAGAAACGGGCCTTTTGGGAATACTGCATTACTACGCAGTATTCCCCATCTGGCCAAGCAGGAAGTGACGCTCACTTCCTGCCGGCCAAGCGATCATGTGCGCGGGAGTGTATTGTAAAAAATACACTTCCGGGCATGTGAGCCAAGACATCGTGTCGGAAAGTGTTTAAAAATCCCCGCATTGCAAGACTAGCATGACTTCTGGGCTGATGCAGATCGCCGCAGGTTTCCGCAGAAGCCGCATGGTAAAGTAGTATCGGAGCCGCGTCAGATCGAGGACTTCCGGCGGGCTGCACCGCAACGCAGGTAATGTGTTTTCACCCATAGAGTTGCATTGGAGTGCTGTGACAGTGCGTCAATTTGACGCACTGCACCGCCCCAGTGTGAAATGACCCATAGGGTCCATTGATTAGCAGACACAAATTTCACAAGCTGCAGGCTTTAGTATTAGTTTCCATCACACCACCAACACTTGTAGCAATTTGCCAAGCATTATGTGGGGGGAGGGCATACCCCTAGGAGTGAAGTGGGAGCAAGTTGTCAATAAAATGTATTAATCTAGCAAAGTGCATATCACGTCTGTCATCTTATATATCCAGCCATGTACTGCTGCAGATTTTTCTCTTTTTATATATTTTTTTCCAAGACTTCAGACACACCAACATTTTGCAAATACATTTTTAAATGAGATTGATTATATGACACAGGATACTGCGTATTGAAAAAAAAGCTATGCTTGAAAAGTCAGATTAATAAGAATGGGATTGTTATATATTTCTGTTGAGTCTCTGGGCTTTCTAGATGAATCCCATCTGGTAACCATTGTCATTCAACGTGGAAGAAATCCATGCTATGTAAGTGATTGATTCTGCCAGCAATAGATTGATATGGAAAATCCACAGCCAGCTCTTGAAAAGCAGTAGTAGCTGACTTAGCTTCCACTATTAAATCCAAAAAGGTTGTTTTCTAGTACTAGTATAAACAACAAAGCAGACGCTTTTAGATATGTTTGCATTGCTTGTGTACATGTAAAACTGTCTTGCATTTAGATAATGATATGCCTAGTTCCATCCTTGACTGTGAAAAAATCTTCAGCTATTTTCCAAGAAAATATTGTGAAGTACAATAAACACAATGCAGAAATCTGAGCTTTGTTAGCCTGTGCACATTAACATTGACAGAAAAAATAAGTACCAAATATATTTCCTTTTTAACCACTTGAGGACAGCAGTGTTAAACCGCCTAAAGACCAGGCCATTTTTTGTTAAATTGGCCACTGCAGCTTTAAGGCCTCGCTGCAGGGCCGCACAACTCAGCACACAAGCGATCCCCCCCTTCTCTCCCCACCAACAGAGCTTTCTATTGGTGGGGTCTGATCCCCCCCCCCCCCCCCCCGTGTTTGTTTACTTTTGTAATAAATATTTATGTTATTATTTTAATAATACATTTTACTATTTATTTATTTTTAAAAACTCCCTCCACCCAGCCAACCAATCACGGCTTCAGCCTATGACAGCCGATTGCTCTCCTGTGTCCCCAGTACAGTGCTGCCTTAGATTGCAGCACTGTACTATGTTTACAGACGGCGTCACAGCTGGGAGACTGAAGATGGAGTGGAGCTCTGCCATCCAAGCAGGGATGCGCATGCATCAGCGCGCTTGATCTCCTGCAAAACAGGCCCACAGGATCCTGTGGCGTTAGACGGTTAGGCGGTCCTGGGGCTGCCGCCGCGGCCACACCCATTGGCGTGACGTGGTCGGCAAGTAGTTAAACAAATGCATTTACCTGTTTTTTAATTATTTTGTTGAGAATATTCTAATGAGAATGAATGTGAAAATAATAACATTAATAGGGTACTGATGTGGAGTGGACCCCACTAAGGAATACAGTGGGATGCAAAAGTTTGGGCAACCTTGTTAATCGTCATGATGTTCCTGTATAAATCGTTGGTTGTTACGATAAAAAATGTCAGCTAAATATATCATATAGGAGACACACACAGTGATATTTGAGAAGTGAAATGAAGTTTATTGGATTTACAGAAACTGCACAATAATTATTTAAAGAAAATTAGGCAGGTGCATACATTTGGGTACTGTTGTCATTTTATTGATTCCAAAACCTTTAGAACTAATTAATGGAACTCAAATTGGCTTGGTAAGCTCAGTGACCCCCTGACCTACATACACAGGTGAATCCAATTATGAGAAAGAGTATTTAAGTGGGTCAATTGTAAGTTTCCCTTCCTTTTTAATTTTCTCTGAAGAGTAGCAACATGGGGGTCTCAAAACAACTCTGAAATGACCTGAAGACAAAGATTGTTCACCACCATGGTTTAGGGCAGCGATGGCTAACCTTGGCACTCCAGCTGTGACAAAACTACAAATCCCATCATGCTTCTGCCTCCTCGAGTTATGCTTAGAGCTGTCAGAGTATTGCAATGCCTCATGGGACTTGTAGCTCCACCACAGCTGGAGTGCCAAGGTTAGCCATCACTGGGAAGGATACAGAAAGCTGTCTCTGAGATTTCAGCTGCCTGTTTCCACAGTTAGGAACATATTGAGAAAATGGAAGACCACAGGCTCAGTTCAAGTTAAGGCTCAAAGTGGCAGGCCAAGAAAAATCTCGGATAGACAGATGAGTTTACCAAACACACAATTGGAGAAACTCACTCCCAAACAGTTCTCTGCTGCTTTATAAAGCCGGCAGGCTGCTTATAAGCCAATGAGAAGTGCACACATAATACACCTAGCTTGCAGTGGTAATCAAGCAAAAGCTGAGCAAGTCAGCCAATTAGTAGGAGAGGGCTTCAGTTGCATATAGACAATGGCTATATGACCAGCAGGGGGCACCAGCGTGCAGGATATTCCCTCTCATCTGCCCCCCTCCTAACTAAACTGCATGGGATACTACAATAATTAAAAACAATAGTGCATGAGCCAGCCTGGGGCCCCGGGAACTCTCACTGCCCGGGGCCCCAGAACCAGCATCTAACACCATATGTGAGCGCAGCCAAAACCTTGGAGCTGCCACCTCCAAGGCCTGTCTCCTACTGCTCTAAAACTTACCAAACACACAATTGGAGAAACTCACTCCCAAACAGTTCTCTGCTGCTTTATAAAGCCTGCAGGCTGCTTATAAGCCAATGAGAAGTGCACACATAATACACCTAGCTTGCAGTGGTAATCAAGCAAAAGCTGAGCAAGTCAGCCAATTAGTAGGAGAGGGCTTCAGTTGCATATAGACAGTGGCTATATGACCAGCAGGGGGCACCAGCGTGCAGGATATTCCCTCTCATCTGCCCCCCTCCTAACTAAACTGCATGGGATACTACAATAATTAAAAACAATGGTGCATGAGCCAGCCTGGGGCCCCAGGAACTCTCACTGCCCGGGGCCCCAGAACCAGCATCTAACACCATATGTGAGCGCAGCCAAAACCTTGGAGCTGCCACCTCCAAGGCCTGTCTCCTACTGCTCTAAAACTTACCAAACACACAATTGGAGAAACTCACTCCCAAACAGTTCTCTGCTGCTTTATAAAGCCTGCAGGCTGCTTATAAGCCAATGAGAAGTGCACACATAATACACCTAGCTTGCAGTGGTAATCAAGCAAAAGCTGAGCAAGTCAGCCAATTAGTAGGAGAGGGCTTCAGTTGCATATAGACAGTGGCTATATGACCAGCAGGGGGCACCAGCGTGCAGGATATTCCCTCTCATCTGCCCCCCTCCTAACTAAACTGCATGGGATACTACAATAATTAAAAACAATGGTGCATGAGCCAGCCTGGGGCCCCAGGAACTCTCACTGCCCGGGGCCCCAGAACCAGCATCTAACACCATATGTGAGCGCAGCCAAAACCTTGGAGCTGCCACCTCCAAGGCCTGTCTCCTACTGCTCTAAAACTTACCAAACACACAATTGGAGAAACTCACTCCCAAACAGTTCTCTGCTGCTTTATAAAGCCTGCAGGCTGCTTATAAGCCAATGAGAAGTGCACACATAATACACCTAGCTTGCAGTGGTAATCAAGCAAAAGCTGAGCAAGTCAGCCAATTAGTAGGAGAGGGCTTCAGTTGCATATAGACAATGGCTATATGACCAGCAGGGGGCACCAGCGTGCAGGATATTCCCTCTCATCTGCCCCCCTCCTAACTAAACTGCATGGGATACTACAATAATTAAAAACAATGGTGCATGAGCCAGCCTGGGGCCCCGGGAACTCTCACTGCCCGGGGCCCCAGAACCAGCATCTAACACCATATGTGAGCGCAGCCAAAACCTTGGAGCTGCCACCTCCAAGGCCTGTCTCCTACATAGACAGATGAGGTGAATGGTGAGAACAGTCAAAGTCAACCCACAGACCAGCACCAAAGACCTACAACATCATCTTGCTGCAGATGGAGTCACTGTGCATCATTCAACCATTCTGTGCACTTTACACAAAGAGATGCTGTATGCAGAGGAAGCCTTTTCTCCACCCACAGCGCAAATAGAGCTGCTTGAGGTATCCTAAAGCACATTTGTACAAGCCAGTTTCATTTTGGAATAAGGGTCTGTGGACTGATGAAACTAAAATTGAGTTATTTGGGCATAACAAGGGGCTTATGCATGGAGGAGAAAGAACACAGCATCCCAAGAAAAACTCCTGCTAATAAAATATGGTGGTGGTTCTATCATGCTGTGGGGCTGTGTGGCCAGTTCAGGGACTAGGAATCTTGTAAAAGTTGAGGGACGCATGGATTCCACATAGGATCAGTAGATTCTGGAGACCAACATTCAGGAATCAGTGACAAAGCTGAGGCTGCGCCGGGGCTGGATCTTTCAACAAAACAACGACCCTAAACACTGCTCAAAATCCACTAAGGCATTCATGCAGAGGAACAAGTCCAAAGTTCTGGAATGGTCATCTCAGTCCCCAGACCTGAATATAATTGAAAATCTGTGGTGTGAGTTGAAGAGAGCTGTCCATGCTTGGAAGCCATCAAACCTGAATGAACTAGAAATCTTTTGTAAAGAGGAATGGTCCAAAATACCGTCAACCAGAATCCAGACTCTCATTGGAACCTACAGGATGCGTCATTTATGCATAAGGAGGATCTACTAAATATTGATTTCATTTTTATGCACCTGCCTAATTTTCTTTAAACAATTATTGTGCACTTTCTGTAAATCCAATAAACTTCATTTTACTTCTCAAATATCACTGTGTATGTCTCCTATATGATATATTTCTAAAACGGCTCTGTACAATTTAACAAGCTGACACATCATTGCATTCCAGCGGTCCTGGAGGTGTGTTTAGCTTCTAAGGGTACAATGGTTAATTTGCATATATTCAGCAGTGGTGCTCTGGGAGACATCTCAAGCTCACTCCAACCTGAATTATCGCAAATTCTTTCTGTTTTAGGAAAGCAATTTTTTGTTTTTCTTAACATCTTAGTAAGGGGGCTTTTAGGACCATTGTAGTCCCTTACACACTCCAATGAGTTCTGGGTCACCATGAGCTTGCTGGTTAGTCTGTACCTCTCGGTTTACAAGCCCTACTCCATAGAGCCAAATTAATCCATGCCATGCACTGATGAGGATCTAACAATCCGAAACAGTCTGTATGCATGTTGGATTATTATGGCTCTGTACAATTTAACAAGCTGACACATCATTGCATTCCAGCGGTCCTGGAGGTGTGTTTAGCTTCTAAGGGTACAATGGTTAATTTGCATATATTCAGCAGTGGTGCTCTGGGAGACATCTCAAGCTCACTCCAACCTGAATTATCGCAAATTCTTTCTGTTTTAGGAAAGCAATTTTTTGTTTTTCTTAACATCTTAGTAAGGGGGCTTTTAGGACCATTGTAGTCCCTTACACACTCCAATGAGTTCTGGGTCACCATGAGCTTGCTGGTTAGTCTGTACCATATGATATATTTAACTGACATTTTTTTATCGTAACAACCAACGATTTATACAGGAAAATCATGACTATAACAAGGTTGCACAAACTTTTGCATCCCACTGTATATGCAATGTCTAAGGGCAGTTATAGTTGAAAGACTGCAGGAAGAGGGTATTTTAGGAAGGAAGTAGAGGTATATGTTATTCAAAGCACTGAAGATTCCTATTATTTACCAGGATCTTTCAATCGACAAAGATAGGTAAAAAAAAAAACAGAGATGTGTTTCAATGTTATAGAGTCAATCACCTGTAGGATAGTAGGATACGGACGGCTCCGTACTGCACATGCACCAGTGCCCAAAAATGCGTGCTCACGCATGCTCAGTACAGAGCGGACGTCTTGGGGAGCACTCAGGTTCCTGAAGACTGCTGAAGCCTCCCACAGCAGCAGTGAGCAGTCTCCGAACGGTCAGAGACTCCTAACAGGGAAGCCAGCACTGGAAAATGCGGGGACCGTGAAAGGAGCGAGAAGGCTCTATAGGGCCCAGAGAGGCCCTTCCTTCTCTCCATAGGTATCTATTTTTTTTTGCCCATGGCGTCAGACTCCCTTTGAAAGGACATTATGACCCTTAGATGCCGCCTGAACTACTCGAGTAACAGTTAACTCTTTTGTTGTTGGTCACCTGACTCTATTTGGATGCTTTAAAGTAGTCCCCATAACAGTGACTGAACTTTTTTCACTTTTTATTTCAACTTTTGAAGTTTGAGTTTCTTCTGTTCCTCTCTATTCTGTTCCTCTTTTTTTTAATGCTGTTTGTATTTAATGTGGTATGAAACTCCTTCTTCCCTCTAAAATATTATTAACAGCATAAAACCTATTACCACAAAACATTACCAGCAGAAACGCTTTCAAATAGTTTCCTCTTCAGTAGAAAGCTTGTTGCTAAAACTGAAGAGGTAATTACATTATCTTTTATTTACATTGCTTTGTCAGCTACAATTAGTAAACGTTAGCAGCAGTGCTGAAACTAAGCTGCATGCATGGGGCACTAGAAACAGATCAAGCTGAGAAGTGATCACTAGATAGATTTTAATATATAAATACAGCAGCTATGCAATTAAATGCAATGGCCGCTCTCAGAGCAGATACACTGTACTTTGGAAACGTGTAATTTGTAAACAGACAAGATTACTAGGGCAGCATGGTGGCGTAGTGGTTAGCGCTCTTGCCTTGCAGCACTGGGTCCCAGGTTCAAATCCCAGCCAGGTCAACATTAGGGATGCTCATACGGATTTCGCAAAATTGAAATTTCTGAATTTCTGATTGGAAATGTGAATTTCCAATCAGAAATCGGATTTCTGCAGAAATACTGCATTTTTGCAGTTCGGTAATTTTAGGCCAATCACCGAACTCGGAAACAATGGACCAATCAGAGAATGCAAAAACAACTTGAAAGTATTTGGCCAATCAGAGAATGCAAAAAATGACAAAAAAATAAAACACTACTCGGAAATCGGAAACCAATCGGAAATCGGATTTTTGTACAAATACTGCATTACCACAACTTGGTAATTTTAGCCCAATCACAGAACTCGGAAGCATTGGACCAATCAGAGAATGCAATAAAAAACACCACTACTCGGAAATCTACCACTACCACTACCACTTCTCGGAAATCGGAAACTGATCGGAAATCCGCGAATCCTGTAATTGGCATTGGCGGAAATCGGAATTCCTGCAGAATCGGAAATCAACATTTCCGACCATCTCTAGTCAACATCCGCAAGGAGTTTGTATGTTCTCCTCGTGTCTGTGTGGGTTTCCTCCAGGCACTCCGGTTTCCTCCCACATCCCAAAAACATACAGATAAGTTAATTGGCTTCCCCCTAAAATTGGCCCTAGACTATGATGCATGCACTACATGATTCATACATAGACATGACTATGGTAGGGACTAGATTGTGAGCCCCTCTGAGAGACAGTTAGTGACAAGACAATATACTCTGTACAGCGCTGTGTAATATGTCGGCGCTATATAAATACTAAAATAAATACAAAAACTACTTGAGCACAAAAGCAAATATGATAACTGTATGGGTAATAAAAATTAGGAAAACACATATTTACTGAATGTTATGTCAGGGTTAAATCCCGCTTTAAGAAGAGCAAGTGTGTGTGTGTGTGTGTGTCCTGAATGGCAGTTGCTAAGTCTACCTGCCAAAATAGTGTGCAAGTGAGTAGAGAGACTGGTTGGTATCTTACCATTTTGGCAGTTCAGGAAATGCTTTTGAAAACAAATAAAATCCAGAGGATCCTGTATGAGGAGATGGACTAGTCCAAAAGCTGTTGGTTCTGTCAACTGCTTACTTTTTTTCCTATGGTGGTCCTTTAAACTGTTGGCAAAACTGTTGGCAAGATAACTGGGTGGTGTAATGATGCTAGATAGCCACACTGGTGGCAAAAATATGTTACAAAGCTTGTTAACTATTATGTAATGTCAATAAATATATATTAAAAAAAAGTAAATCACTGTAAAAAGATTAAGAAGATTTTAATGAAAAACATCATTAAATTATATGCTGGCATGTCTTGAAATTGATGGAGGAAGTTTGTAAAAGTAAAATGAGTCAGCAAAGTCACCCAGTGACATATTTTTATGAAATATCTGGGAATGAACATCTATTTCTGCTTCATGACATCCATGAGTCATTCCAGAATGCTTAAAAGTTGATTTACAGTAAATTCAAACTCCAGGAGACTAATCTGACCATTTCTACTTTTTTTTTTTTTATTGTGCACCGTAATGTAAAACAGTCTCTGCATTTTAAAAATCTTTCTTTGATGATCTCTAAAACTTTGTTTCAAAATTGAATGACACAAGTTTGAGGACAATAGTCACTTAGAATATACGAAAGACCAACTATGAAACTATATTAGTGGTGTCGCCATTCACGTATACAAGATTTCTTACGTGCTTCGCCCCTCCTCTGGAATGCCCTTCCACCACAACACATTTTTCACTCTCCAACTTTTGATATCTTTAAAGGCTATCTCAAAGCTCACTTTTTCGGACAAGCATATGTTCTACCTTAGGCCATTCCCCCTTTGGCCTAAGGGCAAGTTGCACTCCTACTAAATGTCTTAAAATTGCTGCCTCTAGGTATGTTTATTGTATACTACCCCACCTCGTTTCTCCCCTATTCCTTTAGATTGTAAGCTTGCAAGGTCAGGGCTCTCTCACCATCTTGTGTCTTGGAATTTGTTATACATTTTATTAACCACTTGCCGACGGCCCCCAGCCGATGGGCGGCGGCAAAGACTGGGCCTAAATGACCGCAATACGCCCATTGGCGGAGGCGGCGGCAGGCGTGGTTATGCGGCGATCGCGTCATTCGTGATGCGATCAGCCGCCGGCGACTGGCTCCGCCCCCCTCGCGCTGTAACCCGCCGGCCGTTCGGAAGCACTGGCGGGTTACTAGCACCCGGATCGCCGCACGTACAGTGTATAATAGGCTTTGTAATGTATACAATTATACTGGCTGCCTCCTGCCCTTGTGGCCCAGTGTCCGAGGGACCACTAGGGCAGGCTGCAGCCACCCTAGTCTGTCCCCAAGCACACTGATTCCCCCCCCCTGCCCCCTGATCGCCCACAGCACCCCTCAGACCCCCCCCCCTGCCCACCCCCCAGACCACTGTTAGCACCCAATCACCCCCCTAATCACCCATCAATCACTCCCTGTCACTATCTGTCAACGCTATTTTTTTAAACCTAAACTGCCCGCTGCTCCCTCCTGATCACCCCCCACCCCTCAGATTCTCCCCAGACCCCCCCCCCAGACCCCCCCTATGTACTGTATGCATCTATCACCCCTGATCACCTGTCAATCACCTGCCAATCACCTGTCACTCACCTGTCAATCACCCCCTGTCACTGCCACCGATCAATCAACCCCTAACCTGCCCCTTGCGGGCAATCTGATCACCCACCCACACCAATAGATCGCCCGCAGATCCGACGTCAGATCACCTCCCAAGTGCAGTGTTTACATCTGTTCTCTACCCTAAACACCCACTAATTACCCGTCAATCACCCCCTCTCACCACCTTTCACTGTTACCCATCAGATCAGACCCTAATCTGCCCCTTGCGGGCACCCAATCACCCACCCACACGCTCAGATTGCCCTCAGACCCCCCTTATCAATTCGCCAGTGCAATATTTACATCTGTTCTTCCCTGTAATAACCCACTGATCACCTGTCAATCACCTGTCAATCACCTATCAATCACCCATCAATCACCCCCGGTCACTGTCACCCATCAATCACCCCCTGTCACCACCTGTCACCCCCTAGCACACCTACCCATCAGATCAGGCCCTAATTTGCCCCGTGTGGGCTCTTGATCACGCGGCCAAACCCTCAGACCTCCCTCAGACCCCCTTCCGATCACCTCCCCAGTGCATTGATTGCATCTATTTTCCCCTCTAACCACCCCCTGAGACACCCATCAATCACCTCCTGTCACCCCCCTAGCACTCCTATCCATCAGATCAGGCCCAATACAACCTGTCATCTAAGAGGCCACCCTGCTTATGACCGGTTCCACAAAATTTGCCCCCTCATAGACCACCTGTCATCAAAATTTGCAGATGCTTATACCCCTGAACAGTCATTTTGAGAAATTTGGTTTCCAGACTACTCACGGTTTTGGGCCCGTAAAATGCCAGGGCAGTATAGGAACCCCACAAGTGACCCCATTTTAGAAAAAAGACACCCCAAGGTATTCTGTTAGGTGTATGTTCATAGAAGATTTTGTTTTTTGTCAACAGTTAGCGGAAATTGATTTTTATTGTTTTTTTCACAAAGTGTCATTTTTCACTAACTTGTGACAAAAAATAAAATCTTCTATGAACTCACCATACACCTAACGGAATACCTTGGGGTGTCTTCTTTCTAAAATGGGGTCACTTCTGGGGTTCCTATACTGCCCTGGAATTTTAGGGGTCCTAAACCCTGAGGAGTAGTCTAGAAAACAAATGCCTCAAAATGACCTGTGAATAGGACGTTGGGCCCCTTAGCGCACCTAGGCTTCAAAAAAGTGTCACACATGTGGTATCGCCGTACTCAGGAGAAGTAGTATAATGTGTTTTGTGGTGTATTTTTACACATACCCATGCTGGGTGGGAGAAATCTCTCTGTAAATGGACAATTGTGTTTAAAAAAAAACAAAAATGTGTCATTTACAGAGATATTTCTCCCACCCAGCATGGTTATATGTAAAAATACACCCCAAAACACATTATACTACTTCTCCTGAATACGGCGATACCACATGTGTGACATTTTTTTGCACCCTAACTGCACTAAGGGGCCCAAAGTCCAATGAGTACCTTTTGGATTTCAAGGGTCATTTTGCGGCATTTGGTTTCCAGACTACTCCTCACGGTTTAGGGCCCCTAAAATGCCAGGGCAGTATAGGAACCCCACAAGTGACCCCATTTTAGAAAGAAGACACCCCAAGGTATTCTGTTAGGTGTATGATGAATTCATAGAAGATTTTATTTTTTGTCACAAGTTAGCGGAAATTGATTTGCATTGTTTTTTTTCACAAAGTGTCATTTTCCGCTAACTTGTGACAAAAGAAAATCTTCTATGAACTCACCATACTCCTAACAGAATACCTTGGGGTGTCTTCTTTCTAAAATGGGGTAATTTGTGGGGTTCCTATACTGCCCTGGCATTTTAGGGGCCCTAAACCGTGAGGAGTAGTCTAGAATCCAAATGCCTCAAAATGACCTGTGAATAGGACGTTAGGCTCCTTAGCGCACCTAGGTTGCAAAAAAGTGTCACACATGGGGTATCGCCGTACTCAGGAGAAGTAGTATAATGTGTTTTGGGGTGTATTTTTATACATACCCATGCTGGGTGGGAGAAATCTCTCTGTAAATGGACAATTGTGTGTAAAAAAAATCAAACAATTGTCATTTACAGAGATATTTCTCCCACCCAGCATCTGTATGTGTAAAAATACACCACAAAACACATTATACTACTTCTCCTGAGTACCGCAGTACCACATTTTTGCACCCTAAGTGCGCCAAGGGGCCCAAAGTCCAATGAGTACTGTTATAAACTGTTCTAATCACCTTTTTCCGGCACCAGCAACTTCTTATAGTTGCGTCTCATGGACTGTGAGATAACTTGACTCTCAACACAGCAAGCAGGAGATAGACTTTCTCAGGCTTCTTCAATATTCACGTTATTTATTCAGGAACAGAAATACAGATAGATACAGTTCATCATATCCTAGCCACGCCAATCTTCATGTTGCGTTACAAGCTTCTTGATTAGACTTCCTGCTGAAGTCAATCAGGTACCTTCTTTCTAACCTACGTTACACCAGACTACCTATGTACAGCATACAATATATCAGATTACATATAGAATGAAAAATACTTAGAGGTTCCAGTCAGTATTGAAGCATAGCAGGAATCAGAGAGAGAGAGCCCCTTTTCAGCTCGTCCGGCTATTAATACCGACTAGGAAAGAGTTAACTGTGATCTCATCTTCGCCATCCCCTAGATCAGACTATTGGTGGACCCCCTCGTGGTGTCATCATACACACCTACTCGATTAATATTTAATGAGGCTTTTGACATACATACATGGAATTTGGTGTTTAGTAAATATGGCTGATGTTTATTGTTCTAGTGGTGTAAATGCACAGGTCAGGGAGACCTGTGGCCTTGTCCATAGAACAGCTTCTTGGTATGTTCTAGTTCTGACAGAACTGAATATTTTCTCTCTAAGAGAAAATTCCCTTAAAGGGCAGTTCTGCTCCCCAAGCCTTTTTGACTAACTCAGTCCAAATAACTAAGGCCTACTTAAATTATAACAAGTACCTTTAGGATTTCATAGGTCATTTTGCGACATTTGGTTTCAAGACTACTCCTCACGATTTAGGGCCTCTAAAATGCCAGGGCAGTATAGGAACCCCACAAATTACCCCATTTTAGAAAGAAGACACCCAAAGGTATTCCGTTAGGAGTATGGTGAGTTCATAGAAGATTTTATTTTTTGTCACAAGTTAGCGGAAAATGACACTTTGTGAAAAAGCACAATTAAAATCAATTTCCGCTAACTTGTGACAAAAAAAAAATCTTCTATGAACTCACCATACTCCTAACGGAATACCTTGGGGTGTCTTCTTTCTAAAATGGGGTCATTTGTGGGGTTCCTATACTGCCCTGGCATTTTAGGGGCCCTAAACCGTGAGGAGTAGTCTTGAAACCAAATGTCGCAAAATGACCTGTGAAATCCTAAAGGTACTCATTGGACTTTGGGCCCCTTAGTGCAGTTAGGGTGCAAAAAAGTGCCACACATGTGGTATCGCCGTACTCAGGAGAAGTAGTATAATGTGTTTTGGGGTGTATTTTTACACATACCCATGCTGAGTGGGAGAAATATCTCTGTAAATAGACAATTGTGTGTAAAAAAAATAAAAAATTGTCATTTGCGGGGATATTTCTCCCACCCAGCATGGGTACGTGTAAAAATACTCCCCAAAACACATTAAAATACTTCTCCTGAGTACGGCAATAGCACATGTGTGGCAGTTTTTTGCAGCCTAACTGCACTAAGGGGCCCAAAGTCCAATGAGCATCTTTAGGCTTTACAGGGGTGCTTACAATTAGGCACCCCCAAAATGGCAGGACAGTGAACACACCCCACAAATGACCCCATTTTGGAAAGTAGACATTTCAAGGTATTCAGAGAGGAGCATAGTGAGTCTGTGGCAGATTTCATTTTTTTTTTTGTCGCAAGTTAGAAGAAATGGAAACTTTTTTTTTTGTCACAAAGTGTCATTTTCCGCTAACTTGTGACAAAAAATAAAATCTTCTATGAACTCACCATGCCTCTCACTGAATACTTTGGGATGTCTTCTTTCCAAAACGGGGTCATTTGGGGGGTATTTATACTATCCTGGAATTTTAGCACCTCATGAAACATGACAGGTGGTTAGAAAAGGCAGAAATGCTTCAAAATGGGAAAATTCACTTTTGGCACCATAGTTTGTAAATGCTATAACTTTTACCCAGTCCAATAAATATACACTGAATGTTTTTTTTTTTTTTTATCAAATACATGTAGCAGAATAACTTTCGCGCTCAAATGTATAGGAAATTTTACTTTATTTGAAAAATGTCAGCACAGAAAGTTAAAAAAGTCATTTTTTTGACAAAATTCATGTCTTTTTTGATGAATATAATAAAAAGTAAAACTCGCAGCAGCAATCAAATAGCACCAAAAGAAAGCTGTATTAGTGACAAGAAAAGGAGGTAAAATTCATTTAGGTGGTAGGT